>NC_053146.1:63263397-63580495 GCF_016808335.1 Panicum virgatum
TCTTGCCATGTTGATGCAGCCTCCCCGGCGACTTCGGCTTTGATCCCTGGGGCCTCGGTGAGTTCTGATCACGGATCAATCTGTTTCTCTTGTGCACATACAATCTCTGAGCCGAGCGATATAACTAACTGTCCATGCATGTGTGCTGGCGAATGTGTGCAGGATCTGACCCGGAGAGCTTGCGGTGGAACGTGCAGGCGGAGCTGGTGCACTGCCGGTGGGCGATGCTCGGCGCGGCGGGCATCTTCATCCCGGAGTTCCTGACCAAGATCGGCATCCTCAACACGCCCTTCTGGTACACCGCCGGCGAGCAGCAGTACTTCACCGACACCACCACCCTCTTCATCATCGAGCTCATCCTCATCGGCTGGGCCGAGGGCCGCCGCTGGGCCGACATCATCAAGCCCGGGAGCGTCAACACCGACCCCATCTTCCCCAACAACAAGCTCACCGGCACCGACGTCGGGTACCTACCACCTCTCGCTCCATGCATGATCGAACCAGCAAGAAAACACTTTCAAAGACCAAACCATCTAGCACTTCTGATCAATGGCTAACGATGATTCACCCCGTGGGTTGGAAATGTAATCAAGGTACCCTGGTGGCCTGTGGTTTGACCCGCTCGGCTGGGGCAGCGGCTCGCCGGAGAAGATCAAGGAGCTGCGCACCAAGGAGATCAAGAACGGCCGCCTCGCCATGCTCGCCGTCATGGGCGCCTGGTTCCAGGCCGAGTACACCGGCACCGGCCCCATCGACAACCTCTTCGCCCACCTCGCCGACCCCGGCCACGCCACCATCTTCCAGGTCAGCTGAATCAATCCACACTGCGATACCTCATTGTAGCTTTGATACCTACGATTTGGTCACTGATTGGTGAATTTTTTGTTGTGTTCTTGATCAGGCCTTCACCCCCAAATGAGGAGTTGGAGTTAGCGATTTGAGATTGCGACCAAGCATGCATGGGGGTGGAGATTGTTAGGTTGATGGTCGATCGATGCGACTTTTTTCTGTTTGTGGGGCGGAAGACTGTCCATGCATGATGATTGAATGGTTTGTGGAGCGATGCATGCCTGTTGATCGTGCACTTGTACTGTGTTGTAACCAATGTAAAAATGCAATACTCGTTAGATGCTATGCTCTGTCACTGAAGCAACGACGACTTGATGATTTGTGCAACGCTCGCGGTGATCGTGTTAATTACTGATATTGTGTGTATACTAGCTAGTTACGTGAACACTGATAGGTTGCCTGAAAAAACGTTAATAGCAGGTTAGGAAGAACACGAGTAAAATATGATGTCAGTAATGCTCATATGTGGCCTTGCTGGAGACACCATCAAATATAGCTTTTGGGCCATTCCACCATTGGGATCTGGGCCTCTAAAGCCGAACCACATTGAGGAGAGAGAAGAATATAATTCCAATTGAAATTCAGATCTAGAAATGCAAGTTATAATTAGTTTTGGGGATGAACTAGACTAGCATGATATCGTAATTAATTACTCCCTCCTTCCCGAATTATTAGTTGTTTTGGTTTTCTAGATGCATAATTTTTACTATATATGCATCTAGATATATCTCATACCTAGGTGTAGGTGCATAGTAAAACCAATTTATCTATAAAAGCTAAAACAACTATTAATTTGGGACGGAGGGAGCAAATTCAAGTAAGAAACAAATAGACACGGCTCCCTTCACCCAATTTTTTTTTTCATGTGGACAAAGCAGCTTAGAGCAAACGGCGAGGAGCAATCTACGATTTTTTTCACTTTCAAGTAGACCACATACTATTTTCCAGCCAAGGTTTGATGCAAATCTTGGGTTACGCGGCTGTATGAATCAAATTAACGCCTGTAGAAAGCCTATTAGAGTGTGAGAATCTTGACATGCGGCCTGTACTTCAGCTAAAAATATAAAAAATAGAAAGCCATTGGATGAAGGAGACGTGAACTAGGAAAAACAATAGATGATTTTTTACGTTTTCAATCATTAAATTCTTGAAGTCGCTTAATTTACATTCAATTGTATGAAGATTTCCTGCATACAAATTTAACGCTTTATTCCCAAAGAATATGCTGTTACATTATTTGGTGGGGAAGACGATTGAAAAGTGTAGCACTCGCTTCAAGGGGCCTTTTAGTTCCCAAAAATTTTTTTGGGGCCGTTTGACCACTAATTAGGAGTATTAAATATAGATTAATTATAAAATTAATTACACGGATGGACGGGAAATCGCGAGGCGAATCTATTAAGGCTAATTAATCTGTCAGTAGAGGTTGATTACTGTAGCACAACATTGTCTAATCATTGCATAATTAGATTCATTAGATTCGTCTCGCGATTTCACCTGGGTTTATGGAATGGGTTTTGTCAGTTATCCATATTTAATACTCTAAATTAGTGGTCAAACGTTATAACATTTAATACTCTAAATTAGTAGTCAAACGTTGTAAGTTACTGTGGCGCGTGAAAATTTTTGGGAACTAAACGGGCTACAAGTTTCGCTCAACGAAATATCGACACTACGGGGGGTCTAACGCGAAGTTTGACCGACCGCTCAACTTTCCCTGCAAGAATGGATCGCGAGAGCCCAGAAGAGTAGACCGAAGACAAAGGAAGGCGAGGGGCACCATCCCAAAAACCCGAAAGAAATCGAATCGAGTTGGGGGAGAAAAAAAAGAAAAAGGGGGAAGAGCACGCGCCGCCGCCAGCACCGCGCCCGCCATGGCCGCTGCCTCCTCCCGCCGCGCGTCGCAGCTGCTGGGGTCCGCCGCCTCCCGCCTCCTCCACGCGCGGGGCTTCGCAGCGGCTGCCGCCGCCGCGCCCTCGCCGGCGGTCTTCGTCGACAAGAGCACCCGCGTGATCTGCCAGGGAATCACGGGGAAGAATGGCACCTTCCACACCGAGCAGGCCATCGAGTATGGCACCAACATGGTACGCCCACCGCCGCTGCCAACCCCTGTCTATCTCCCTCTGATTTGCGCCCTCGATCCGTGCGTTCCGTTCTGTGCTGCGCGATTCTAGGGTTTGACGGACCCCGTGCTGTCCAGTCTAGTGGGTTTGCGGTCGCCGATCTTCATTTCCTCGGGTCCTACGGTCTCGTTTCGCTGCCTTACGGTTCGATCCAGAGCGAGATATTTAGTACGCTTAACTGGATGTTATTGCCAACTGTTGGAGGCAAAATGTGTGCTATTATGATTGTTTGTTTCTTTTCGCGGATAGTGATATTATGTGGCATAACGCCTGAAACTGTAAGTGAAGCAGCAGCAATGCCTAGGTTTCATTATCAATTTGTTGAGTTGATTTGAATGCTGGTGACTTATGTTTATTTGCACTGTCTAGTAATTTTCAGCGCTGTTCGCCATGCAATCTAGAGGTCGCATTTGGCAGTTTGATAGAATGATAGGGATTAGTGATTTATGTGCTGTGACTCAAGAAAATGTCATCAAAGTATACAATGTTTTGATGGAATTCTTGATGTTTTATAGAACCAACATGCAAATTAATTGTATTTTTTGAGGTTCTGAGAATCATATCCATCATGAATGCATTGAAACCTTTCATGCTGTTCTAGTACAACCTAACAAAAATATCATGTATGAAGACGCAATCATTCCTCAGTAAGTGGAATCGAGGCAAGTTTTGTTCCTGATCTGTCTTATGTAAATGCGCTGCAGTCCTCACACAAGTAAATTGTGACATAGGAAGAGGGAAGTAAGGAAGTCAGCATGTTGGCATGTGTTTGGTTTGGGGATCAGGTGGGTTGGGTTGGGTCCATTCCAGGTTTTTTAGGTTGGGTCCGACCCATATAGTGTTTGGTTGGAGGGTTGGGTCGAACCCAGTTTTTTGTTTGGTTAGAGGGTTTTGTAGAGATGGGATGGTGTCCATTTCACACCGTTAGCAACAGTAAAACATGGACCCCACATGTCATCCTCTATTAGTTTTTATTCCTCTGCACCTTATCTTCTTCCTCCAGCTCAGCGGACCGCTCGCCTCCGCCGTCCTCCCCCGCTGCGGCCCGAGCTGCCTGCACCGCCCCCTGCTCATCTTCTTCCTACCGCCTCCCGCCTCTTCACGCCTTATCTTCTCCCTTGAGCTCGGCCACTTGCTCCTGTGCCGGCATCTTCCGCGCAGAGCTCAACCGTGCACCGGTGGCGCTGCCCCCAATCGCCTCAGCGTAGAGCTTGACCATGCACCGCTCGCCTATGATTTGCATCCCCCAGCCTTCGATTTGCGTGGCTGCTCGCCCACCGCCGCCCCGCGCCTGCTGTGTGGCTAGGCGCCCGCAGCTCCACGCTGCGCAGCCTCCGCTCTTATGCGTGGGGCACGACACTTGTCGTTTGCCGCCCCCAGTGCTGCGCCGGCCGCCTTGCCCGCTCCCTCACCCCATGCTGGCCACCGCTCGCAAGCACCATGCCGTGCCGTCCGCCCCCGCGCCCATGAGCTGGAGGCAGACGGGTCGAAGTGGGTTGACCCCGTCCCCTCATTTTGGGCAGATCAGATGAACCCACATCCAGAGCGAATATTCCTTTGCGAGATGAACCCAACCCACATGCGCCTCCAACCAAACACGGGTTCATCTGTGTCCAACCCATTCCAACCCACCTCAACCCATGCACCAAACACAGCCTTGAAGTCTGGGGTGTTGTATGATAGGTTCCATTTACGTAGCATGATGCTTGGAGGTTTGAAATTCTAATTTCCAGTTATGTCCTTGACTAATTGATTCATATAATTAACTGTGCCACAACAAAAGAATTGGCTTGGATGTGAACATTTTTTGCTTGCAATGTGGTGTTTTAATACAGCTGAAAGGGTTCATGCTGCACAAATTGTTTGGGAAATTCATTTATATGTTTCATCAGTTTTCAGTAAACAAGTAGCTTTTGAATGTAATTAGTTTGATTTTTTACTTGTATTTTGTGGAACTCTTTTTTTATTAAGGTCCTTTTTGTTATAACAGGTTGGTGGAGTGACTCCTAAGAAAGGTGGAACTGAACATTTAGGGCTTCCAGTGTTTAACTCTGTAGCTGAGGCTAAGGCTGAAACAAAGGCCAATGCATCTGTTATATATGTTCCACCACCATTTGCTGCCGCTGCTATAATGGAGGCAATGGAGGCTGAGCTTGACCTTGTTGTCTGCATTACAGAAGGAATTCCTCAGCATGACATGGTAATTTTTGCCATTTCATTACTTCGTTAGTTACTATCATTTTTGTCTTGTGAGCTTGGGAATCTGCTCAATGCCGTATCATCTTTGGTTTACTAGTAACAATACTTGAAAATTACTTTTTTTTTTTTGGCAAAAGCATTAGAAAATAGTGTGAATATCTTGTCAACATCATCTTGCGCAGATGGATATGTAGTATGTCATTATTCTCTAGTGGGCAGGATGAGTTCAAATTTTGTTAAATAAAGTAGGTGATCCAAATAGACACAGATTTTACAAGCATAGTCCGTGTAGCAGTTTGCTTGCTGATATTCGTTTTATGATATTTTTTTCTACACATTGCTATAACCTTTTTTAACTTGTTTCAAAGCACAATTTATTCTATTTTACTTTGTTATTGGAACTCCATGAGGTGACAATGTCCCCTTTGCAAATTTAGGTGAAAGTGAAGGCTGCATTAAACAAGCAGTCAAAAACTCGATTGATTGGGCCGAATTGCCCTGGTATCATTAAGCCTGGTGAATGTAAAATTGGAATCATGCCAGGTTACATCCACAAGCCTGGGCGTGTTGGGATCGTATCTCGTTCTGGTACCTTGACATATGAAGCGGTATGTCTGTTATTATTATTTTTCTTATGCGTGCACCTAATCAGATAATTTGTTTGACTAAGTTGCATTTGAATTTTGTTGACAGGTGTTTCAAACAACTGCTGTCGGCTTGGGGCAGTCAACTTGTGTAGGCATTGGTGGTGACCCATTCAATGGCTCAAATTTTGTTGATTGCCTTGAAAAGTTTGTTGACGATCCTCAAACAGAAGGTACACCTATAGTAACTGATACTTCACAATTTTAAGCAACTTTCTTAAAATAATAACTGTGAACTGCGTATTCTTCTGTGGCATTAATCCCATATATCTGGTGTTTTTGGCACTTGAATGCTTCAACTGCATTATTTGTTTCTTACTTATCTTCGATACTATCTCCATATGCCTTTTTCAGTCAATACAGTTCCATTCCATTTATGGATTGTTCTCCCTACTGGACAATATGCTGTGCCTTTCAGGTATTGTTCTCATTGGTGAAATTGGAGGTACTGCTGAGGAGGATGCTGCAGCATTCATCCAGGTAAGAGTTTGTTAGTACCATCATATATTTGGATAGTCTTTTTTTTTCCTGAATGACATATTTACATGCCATATTTGTGTATTGATTCCGCACTTTGCAACACCATTCCCTCATGAACTAGTGAAGTTTCATGCAGTTCAGTCTTGAGCACTTTTTCAGTGTCATAGGGACACATTTCCCATTGTTCTTTACGGAAGGCAATTAAGCTAGATGCCTGGACCTTGATTTAACTTGAGCATCTTTGCTTACTCAACCCTAGCTTGAAGCTGGTCCCACACTTCCTATGCAAGCTCTGGGTTATGGCCCACATTTTCACTAAGTAGGCCATCTTATCCATCTGGTATGTGCATTCCAGTTTCGTAAAAAACCCTTGTGGCTCCATAGACCTAAGGTAGTGGCAATGAACCAAAGAAGTTTCATGTGACATGGAGTGACTTCATGTATCTGGTCGGGTTAGAAGTTTTCTTTTGTCTTGTGAAGGGATTTACCATTTGTTGTTGCAGACATTACATTTTCATAATTGCATGTCTTCTGGCTTGGTTCTGGAACTTCTCCTTTTCTGTCTCTTTTTTAATGTTTTGCTGAATTAAGTTACGTTTTCCATCTGCTAACTTCATCTATTATGCTCTTCAGGAAAGCAAAACACAAAAGCCTGTTGTTGCATTCATTGCTGGACTTACGGCACCCCCGGGCCGTCGCATGGGTCATGCTGGAGGTATTACCTTAGCAAGACCTTCATTCTTTTATTTCGAATGTTACATATTTTCCCCCATTATTTATATATACGCTATATGGTGATCTAACCAATTTACTAAATGTCTATAGATAACAAAAGATACTTAAGCAATTTACGAGGCTATACATGAATAAAAGAGCCCTTTAGTCCCAAGCATGTTGTAGGCAAATTTATACATTTCTACCAATTTGGGGAAATTCCTTGTACTACTGTGACATTCATCAAACTTGCGCTGACAACCTGGTTTGCATTTTTGAATACACTGTAAAATAATCAAATCACGGTAGTATGCTAAAATGGGTTTATCTGGCCATTCTGATTTTTATTACACTGTTATATATTAATGTGCTAATTTTCCTAATCCAGTTTCATTTCCTTACATGTGCTAATATTAGTTCCATGTGATCCTTGTTATGCAGCAATTGTATCAGGAGGAAAGGGTACTGCCCAGGACAAAATCAAGGCACTCAGAGAGGCTGGTGTCACTGTCGTCGAGTCACCAGCAAAGATTGGTTCTACCATGTTTGAAATCTTCAAGCAGCGTGGAATGGTAGAATAGAGGGACGAAATAGTACAGTTGAGATTGGAAAACCTCTTTTTGGTGCTCGTGGTGTAATTGCGAGCAATTCCTTGGTAGAGCTGCGTCGCTGGCCACTAAACAAAACCACTTCGGCTTCCTTTTCTTCCTCAATTGTATGCCGTGTGCACCATGATCCTTCCCATGAGCTCATCAATAAGACATTCTGGAGTCATGGACATGATGTTTTGTTTGGAGTCATTGTGGATGCCTAAGCTGTTTAATTTTTTTATCATTTCACAAAGTTTTCAATCCAGGTTTATTGATCTGTTGGCATGTCTTCAATGCAAATTGTATTATTTTCATGTCTTCAATGCAAATTGTATTTTCAAACTGGCTCTCCGACCGGCGTCTTTTCTTCTGTCTTGCCTCCCAGTCCCAGCGTTGAAGCTAGCAATAAAATATCTTCGAATGGGTGCAGAACCGACCAGACGATGAGAGAATTTAATCCTTCCAATCTTTGCTAGCTCATCAAAGATCACACTTGACAATTAGATACATCGAAAGTGAATTTAACTTCATCAATGTGATCTTTGTGAATCGGGGTAGCATAAGCTATAATATTAGTTTTTTGTATCTCTAGATCTTCTAATATACTCTCTCCGTTCCAAAATATAAGTGATTCCAATACTCTTGGAAAGTCAAAGCATCTAAAGTTTGACCAACTTTATCTAATAAAGTTCCAACATTTATGATACCAAATAAGTACCATTAGATTTTTTATTATAAATATTTTCATAGTAAATCTATTTCGTATCATGAATTTTTGTAAATCATCTCTATAATTTTGGTCAAACTTGAGATGCTTTGATTTTTCAAGAGTGTTGGAATGACTTATATTTTGGAATGGAGGGAGTATTCAGCAACAACGTGCGTGGAATCTAATTCGACCTCTAGAAACAGTGATCTCGCTTCAAGGAGGATACGCGCACGACGTACTTGTTACATAGAGCTTCAGGCCGGCCGACACACAGGGAAACCACAGTAGAACACGGGTCTAGCATGCGCGTACTTGTTACATAGAGCTTCAGGCCGGCCGACACACAGGGAAACCGCAGTGGAACACGGGTCTAGCATGCGCGTACTTGTTACGTAGAGCTTCAGGCCGGCCGACACACAGGGAAACCGCAGTGGAACACGGGTCTAGCATGCGCAAAGCGGCAAATTGTGTCATGGAGAATCCGGTGGTACATTCACTGAGGAGGTGTGCTATGTCAATAAGATAATAATTACATGTTTGTGCCCAATTACTAGCTCAACTAAGGTCCCACTCACTCTGTTTTAAAATTGTAAGTTATTCTAACTTTCTTAGAGAGTTAAATTATTTTTATATTTCACCAAATTATAAAAAATATTATAAATATATTAATAGCACCAAATAGATATACAATAAAAGTATATTTATTGAGAAATCTAATAATATTTATTTGGTATTATAGATGTTAGTATTTTATTATATAATAAATTTGACCAAACTTATGTTTTGGTCAAAAAAGTTATAATACGGTTAACCTATTTTTACGAATTCTAGATGACGAAGCGCTCTGCTAGCGTTCTTTTTACCATTGCCGTTAATGAAACAGCTGATCGGTTTCATCAAGTTCTGAATCCGACTTCCGACTCTCATGTCTCATTCATAAGGCGAATCGGACTCGGACTCATTTCATGCCCTTCCTAGTGCGTGGATCGAAAGCAACTGACGCCACGCGATCCTGCTCTGCTTTTCCCTTTTCGTTCCAAGTCGTAACGCCCCGGCTCTTTATAAGGCGAATCGGAGGCAGGGTTTACGTTATCACTGATACATGGTTTATCAGTGCCCTCCGGTATCGATAATCGATTGAAAATCGGTGAAATATCGCTAAAATCGACTGATAAGGAAGATCAAATTCAAATATCGATAATCAATGATTTATCATTGATAATCGATGCAAATCGGTCGATTTATCGAAAATTCGGCTGAGAAATGTATTTAGCAGATGGAAAATAGAAATTTTTATAATATTTTTATTTGGTTTGTTATGTATGGTATTTTATAAGGTAAATTATACATACATACGTAGCTTACGATAGAATTGCATTAGAAATAAACATGTACATATATTTTGGATATAAATTGAATAAACTATAGATACATATTACATATATCCATGTTATGTATAATTATGCAAACCACACAAATAGACATACACCAAATGAAATTGCACATAAATACAAAAAAGTACATAGTCCATACAAACCACATTGTCCATATTAGCATAAATTGACACAAGTTTTATGCAAATTGGTAACAGACTCATATGACCACATCCATAATTCATACAGAAAGACACTTAAAACATCCATTTTTCATAAATGACACTTTTTTATATAATAATTATGTAAACCAATTAGACATTTAGACATAGTTTTTTTAGTATAAGCATACATATTATAGTCAACATTGAAGCCTATTGTATCCTAACCGATTTAACAACAAGTCAACATTGAAGTCTTTCTTCCCACCACTAATATTTAACACTAGTCTACATTGCAAATTATCAGTATAACCATCCATTTGTAGCATAATATACAACAATATAGTAAATACCCCATGCATATTTGGTCAAGTTGGTGAAAGGAAATAGAAAATCAACCAAAATTGTTGAATATCAACTGATTTGCATTGATTATCGATGGATTTGCATCAATTATCAGGCTTTAGTATTGGAAATATTTTTTTGTCTAAGCAAACGGTGGTTGTTTTTAATATGTGACATCATTCTAGACTATAGAGAGGCTCTAGTTTCTTATAGAATTTTTTCCACACTAGTTATAAATTTTTTTGAATTTTTGAAATTTGGATTGAAATCCATCGAAAAATCAATTGATAACGTTTATCAGTCAACATCGGTAACGGTAAATTTCACCGATAATCGTGATTATCGAACGATTTTGTATTCCATGATCGGAGGAGCAGCGAGTCCACTCTAATCCACGACCGCGCCAATCTCGCCCCCTCCCCTCAGCCGCTCCGGCACGCGCCGCCGGCTCGCGCCGCCGACGTTCTTGGGTAGGGCGAGAAGCTCGCGGATGCAGGTGATCAGCGCCGCGAGGAAGATGCCTGGTCCCGTGGCCCGGGCGCCGGCGAGGAAGCGTGGGGAGTCGCGCGGCATGGCTGACCGCCGCCATGTCGCCCGCGACGGGCTGAGCGCGAACACGAAGATGACGGCCTTCGCTTCAGCCGAGATTTCCATCCAAGATCCGCAGCTGGTCCTCAGGAAGAGGCTGCGCGCGGAGATGGAGGCGCTCCGCGGCCTCCTCAGGAAGGCAGAGCTACTGTCCGGCAAGAAGTCCGTCGCCAAGAGCCGCGCTCCACCTCGCTGCGGCAAAGACGGCCGGTTCTTGGCGGCGGAAGACGAGGCTACGGAGGCGGAGATGACAACATGTGCCAAGAGGAGGAAGGCGGTGCCTGTCGCGAAGGTCGCCGAACCCAGGATGTCAGCGGAAGAGATCTCCAGCCTAACCGCCCGGGTCGCGTCTCTCTCGGAGAACATGCCGGCTCACATCCTCGAGTTCCTGAGGAAGGAGTGCACCGGTCGCGAAGACAGGAGCAGCGGCGAGATCGAGATCGATCTCGGATCCATGAAGCACTCTGCCTTGTTCAAGCTGCGAAAGTTGCTTGACGAGTTCGCTGAAGAAGAGAAGCGTCGGGACCAGACGGATGCGGCGAGCGTGTCAGGGCGCACTGGGCCGTCGCCGCTGGATGAACAAGAAGACGGCGAGATCGTGGAGGAGGATGACGCCATCGTTGCTGATATATGCGGCGACGCCTCTCCCTCGGCAGCACAAAAGGTTCTTCGCTCGCCACCGCGTTTACTCGTCGTGGACGGTGAAGTAGAGGAGACAGAGGACATGCTGATCGATGTGTGCGGCGGCGGCGCCGCCTCCGCTCTGGCAACCAAGACGTTTGATGAAGCAGGGAACAACCAAGACAGCGGCGGTAGCAGTTGCAGCAGCTCTTCTGGATCCTCCAGCGATTCATCATGTTCTGACAGCAGCAGCGACTCCGGCGCAGACGACGCGAGAGTGACAAGCTGCCCGGTTCCATCTGACCATCTCCATGTTTGCTTGCTTGAAGACGGAGAGATGGAGGAATGCGGCGGCGCCTCCCCTGTCGCGGCGGCCAAGTCCGCCGACACCGCGGACAGTCGAACTTGTGGCAGCTCATGCCTTGAACAGCCCAAGGCGCTGGTGATTGCACACGATCAGGGCGCGTATCGCGGTCTCATCGCCAAGGCTTGTCAGAAGCAGCGCAGGATGCGCAATCCGGAGAGGCAGAGAGCCTATCAAGAGCTGGAAGAGATGGAGAGGGATGCGGCGCCGATCAGCGACTGGATACACCCGACGCACTTGGCGCAGCTGGGGATCACCCCGGCGGAGTACGCCGTGACCTCTGAGCGGGGTGTTCCTGGTCGTGGCTGCCCGGTGCAGAGGCTGCTTGGGCTCTTCGTGAAGAAAGTAGAGTAGCAGGCCATGGTGGTGAGGAAGATGTCAAAGGGAGCAAGACAAGTTACTCAAGACGTAACATGATGTGTTGACGTGTTATTCATGTAACTCGAATGTACTTCCTGACTTCCTGTTGGACAGGATCATGTACTCGTGATGTTTTATGTTGCTCAGAGCCTAGCAAAGCTTGTCCGGTGTTGATCTGTCTAGTGAACCTGAGTATAGCACAGAAAGATTGCTAACATTTTTTTTTACGAAAGGAATAATTAATAACATTGACCGATAGCTCTGACAAACACAACATACTGAATTACTGATTGCCACCCAGACCAATCAACTCATGACACAACATCAGTTCAAGCCTGATCTTATCTTATTATAGTGCCTTCATGCCTTTCATTCTCCCAGCCAGCCGATGTGTCTGAAGTCCCACCCCGCCTTCAGCCGAGAAATTTGCAAAAATGAGACCGCAAACATTGGCCTTTGTAATTTTGCCATTGGCCCCACATTTCATAAGCACATATGGTCCCACCGTGTCATTCACTGGGAGTGGCAAATTCACAAGTGGTCAGTGTTTGCAGTCCTAATATTGCAATTTTTTCGCCTTCCTTCAGCCGCATCCCATTTTTGAACTCCACTGTGTCTGCAAGTGCTTCTTGAACTTGAGGATCGTCGGCGTGAAGATCACAGCGGTGCGGCTGTGGAACACCACGACTAAGGAAGGGCCTGCCCTCGTCCCCATGGCTTGGCTGTCTTTATCTTCTCTTCAATGGCGGCCTCATCCGGGAGGATTTTGATTCTGAAGAACTATCTGTTGCTCACCTTATCGCTCGGCCCGTGGAGGATATGGACTTCTTATCTGAAGAAGATAAAAATGCCTACCAGCTTGCAACTGCAATTTGTCATGTTCACGCAGATAAGCAAATTTTAGGGATAGCAAGGAAATTAAAATTATATAACCATTAACATTGATGCCCTCAGAGTCACAACAGAAGATCTGATTTTTTCATGACCGACCAACTCATCAACACATATGCACTCCTTATTCTACTGCAAGTCTGCAAGTTCCTACTGGAAGTCATAAGTTCTGCCAATGGCAGGCCACTGGGCTCCTGACACGATGGTTCTCGTTCTCCCAGCTAATGTGTCCGAACTCCCACCCTGTATTCCGGTTTCCACGGGCTTCATTTCTGAAGTCAACCGTGTAGCTCTCTCTCGTTGGGCTCCTTGAACACCAGGGACGTCGGCGTGACGGTCACCTTCACGTGCTTGGGCGCCTTGACGAAGACGTTGTACGTCTCAGCCTCCTCGGACACCTTGGTCAGCGTCCGCGTCAGCGTGCGGAAGGCGGTGCAGTTGTCGAAGACCACGACGAAGGACGGGTAGTTGAGGCCGGCGGGGCCGCCGGCGAGCGTCCTCGTGCACCTGACGAAGTCCGGCACGAACGGGCGGATCTGCCCCGCGCTGTAGTTCATGGCGCACAGGAAGTCGACGTAGTCGCGCTCGCCGGCATCGTAGACCAAGCCCGGGTCCAGCGTCAGCCGTGGGCGGATGTGCCCGGCCCCGGCCACCAGCGGCGTCGCGGCGGTGTCGTTGTTGCTGCCAAAGGTGACGCCGTTGTCGCGGATGTCCCGGCCGCGGTTGTCGAGCGTTCCGGCGGTCGTCATCAGCGCCGACCGTATCATGGCCTGTGTCCAGCTGGGGTACTCCTTCTTGATCAGCGCCGCAACGCCGGCGACGTGCGGGCACGCCATGGAGGTGTCCGAGATGATGTTGTAGTCGGTTCTCCTCCCGTCGTCAAAGCGGGAAGAATCTCCCAACAGAGAGGCGGCGCCGGACCAGGCGGCAAGAATGCTGACTCCCGGCGCGATGACGTCGGGCTTGAGGAGCTCAGGAGCGGATGTTGGGCCCCCGCGACGAGAAGCTCACCACCACCGGCGCCCGGTTCTGGCTGGTTACCGTCTCACAGCCGAAGCTGAAGGACGCCACTGGCTTGGGCTCCGAGGCCATGTAGGCCCTGAGCTTCTCGCCTCCGGCGTAGCTCAAAGTGAGAGCAGGAAGGGGGAAGGCGGTGGCCTCGATGCCATCCCGTAACCAGCTGGTAGTATCCACATCAACCAGCCCGGCTCCGCCAGCATTCTGCGCCATGACGCCCTGCGCGATGCCTGCTCCGGTCATGCACACCACGATCTTGCCCATGATCTTGTCGGGCGTGAAGTTCTCCACCACAGAGCAATCGGTGGACACCAGCTCGACCATGCCGGTGCCCTTGGCCTTCATGTAATAAAAGGACTGTCCGGCGATCACGACCCCGTTCCCGAGCGTGACGTTCGCCGGGAACAGCCGGTCCATGGTCGCAGCGCCTACGGTGGTCATCCACGGCGCCGAGTTGATCACCGTAGCTGCCGTCGGGCCGAAGTTCCCGGCCGAGAGAGCCACGAAGATACCTTTGCGCTCGGCGCCGAACGTGGCGATCGCGATCACGTCGTCGTGGAAGGGTTGGGGAGAGTCTCCGAGGGACTTTTTTTTTTGAAAACTAGGCAGGAGCACTGCCGATGCATTTAAGGGAGGAAGCAAGAGTTAAAAGTTAATACAAGAAGTTGTGATTACATAAAACAAATAAATCTCCTCGACTCATTAAGAAAGCGCTAAGACACCACCGGAGTTCCACAAGCTACCCTTCTAAGATTAACTTCTTCTCTGATCAGTTGAAAAACTTGTGGTGGCTGCAGCGACTTTTGATCAAAGATCATTCGGTTCCTCTCTTTGCAAATATTCCATGTAGTATATAGTTGAATCGCAACGACTGATCGTTTCTGAACTAGAGGTAGCATCTCCAAGCTTCTCATCCACCAATCCTCAAGCCCTTCATCTTGGTCCACAGGTACTTGGATTATGCCCGAAGTCCAATTGTTTACCAGAAGCCAAACTTGCTTGGCGAAACTGCAGTACAAACAAAGGTGAGCCCCTGTTTCAGGTTCCTGATCACATAAAGCACAAACGGTATTACACGGCCAATGCCTAGCCATCAACTTATCAGCTGTTAGGATCTTGCTTTGAACTAAAAGCCAACCAAAAAATCTATGTTTCCCCTCTGCATGCGAACTCCAAACAGCTTTGGCATCAAATGTACAATAAGTTCCTTGCAGTTGCGCATGGTAAGCTGACTTTGAGGTGTAACAGCCATTTGCAGTCCATCTCCAAATTATCTCATCCGGTCTGTCGACTAGCTGTATTTGCTGCACAGCATCCCAAAGCAACACAAACTCAGCCATTTGCTCAACATATTCCATTCTCTAGAGCCCCCGTGTCCATTGTTGGTACGTAATATCCTCTTTTACAGTTCTATTTTTCCTCCATGCCAGCTTATAAAGTCCAAGTGCTATGTCCCTTGGTGCTCTCCCGTTAAGCCAACTGCAGTTCCAGAAAGTAGCTCGATTTCCATCTCCTAGGTGTACTATTGTGCTGGCCCTGAATAGTTGTTTGTCCACCTCATCACATGGTGGACTTGTCCCAACCCAAGGTCTGTTAGGTTCGGTCCAGGCATACCACAGCCACCTTAGTCTTAGTGCCCTTCCAAAGCAGTTCAAATCCAAAACACCTAAACCTCCCAGCTGTTTTGGCAAAATTATTTGCTTCCATTTGACCAGACAGTGTCCACCATTTACCTCATCGATGCCTCTCCACAGGAAAGCTATGCGCAGTCGATCAATTCTCTTCAAGGCCCATTTTTTAAGAGGAAAAATGGTTAGAAAGTAGATAGGTATAGCAGTTAGAACCGATCTAACTAAAGTCAGCCTGCCTGCCTTGTTCAGAAGCTTCCCTTTCCAAGCTGGGAGCCTTGCTGCAATCTTATCAATTAGTGGTTGCACTTCAATTCGTTTTAGGCTTCTAGTACTCAAAGGCAAACCAAGATATTTGCAGGGAAAGGATCGGATTGCACAAGGAAAATTTTGTAGTACCTCCTGTAGATCAATATTTTCACATTTTATAGGGTAAGCTGCACTCTTGCTTAGGTTAACCTTGAGTCCTGATGCAACTCCAAACGCTTGAAAAACCTCCTTGATACTATCAATTTCTTCTTTTACCGGATTTACAAAAATAGCTGCATCGTCAGCATACAGACTAATCCTGATTTTTGTCATACTTGTGTGTATTGGTGACAGATTTGAAACTTCTTCCTCCAAAACTAACAGGTGTTGTAATGGCTCTAAAGCCAAGATAAAGAGCATCGGCGATAATGGATCACCTTGCCTTAATCCCGTCATATGTTTGAACTTCCTGCTCTGCGCTCCATTGATAAGTACCGAAGAGGTGGCTGTAGAAAGCAAAGTAGAGATCCATCCTCTCCATCTTGGGCCGAAACCCATTCTTTCCAGAACTTCCAGCAAATAATCCCACCTCACTGTATCGAAAGCCTTTGCAATGTCTAATTTGAGAAAGAGTGATGGCCTGTTGGCTTTGTGCAGAGCTTTGATGAGATTTTGTGTATACAAGAAATTATCATGGATGCTTCTTCGTTTTATGAAAGCACTCTGATTTCTGGATACTAAGGAGTCAAGGCAGCTAGACAGCCTGGTAGCCAATATTTTGGATATTATTTTTGCAATGCTACTTGTTAAACTTATAGGCCTGTACTCAGAAAGAGCACTTGCATCCACTGATTTTGGTATAAGAACAATATGTGCGCAGTTCAGTAAGTTGAAGTGCTGGCCATGAAGCTCATAGAAAAAATGAACTGCGGACATGAGATCCCCCTTGATTATATCCCAACAAGATTTGAAGAAACTCCCTATATACCCGTCAGGTCCAGGCGCCTTTTCCGAGTGCATTTTCATTATCACATCATGAACTTCCTTTTCTGTAAAAGGCACCTCTAAATGACTGAGATCATGCCTTTGCAAGTTCACACGGTCCCAGTTGATTGTTTCCTCCCTGCTGCCTACTGAGCCAAGCAAGTCAGTGAAGTGATCGACCACAGCCCTTTCCTTGTCTTCTTGCAAGTGGACTGCTCCTTGGCTTGTGTGCAGGCTTTGAATGAAGTTCCTCCTTCTTCTACCATTTACTCTGAGAAAGAAAAACTTTGAATTGGCATCTCCTGCTTTGATGTAAGTCATCCTTGATTGCTGCCTGACTCTCAATTTCTCAATGGCTGTCATGGCCAAGTACCTATTTTTCAGATCTCTTTTCAGTAGTAGTTCCTCAGGGCTCAGCTGCCTGTACTCCTGTACCACATCCAAAATCCAAATAAGTTGTCTAGCCGCTAGCAGTAACAACTTATTGTTTCCAATAATAGATTTGGCACATCCTCTCAATTTCTTTGCCGTGCGCTGCATCTTTGTGTGAATGCGTAGAAAAGGGTTGTGTAGAGACACAGGCCTGTTCCAGGCTTCAGCAACCTGATGCCATACCCTTATATAGTTGGGGTTCAGCGGTTCTTGCATGCACATATTGTGGACTCTGCAAGGTATCACGGTCAAAATGATAGGAATGTTGTCCTAGTGGGGTGCCCAATTCTGCTACAGCTTTGGTCTTACGAGAGGATTGCTATCGGTCGTCTCATGATTGACCAGTCACCGTACACGCCGGATATGTACGGTGACATGGAGGACGACAGACCCACCATGGAGATTCTCTGGTACTCTCGACAGGTATGGACCCGATAAAAATTTATATTCTATGCGTACTATGGTCATACATTGTTCTCTCAATACCTTTCTTATGGACACATAATTTTTATTTTTGCAAAAAACATGGGCACATGTACAGACCCAGCGGTCTTATCATGAGTTTGTTGCCGAATTTGATCGATTGACCCCAGAAGACATTGTGTGGGAGCCATACAGTCCTTCGGCTATAGCCGCACGTGCACCGCTTGGGATATCTTCGGTGTGCACACAGGACCAGGGCCTATGGATGACTACTGCAGCTTTGGTGTACGACGTTGCAGTTGAGGCCCACTGGCCGGATAGAGTCATGAGGCAGTTCGGTCGACGCCAGTCTTTCCCTGGGCCTTCAGCGTTGGATCGTGTTCAGCGCCACGATCATAGGTAATAAAAATTTATGAGCACCCATGTACTAATAACGTGAAACTAATTTCTATTTAACGTGCAGTTTATAAAGGGCTGGACATCCTTTCTCGACAATGTGGGTCACTAGATTACAACCATGGGTGGCTGCGTGGGATGATGCAGGCGAGCAATTGGCTGAGGATACCGGTCCACACACTGAGCCTTCGTTTCGGGCGTACCTGACCTGGTACGAATCGAAGACTCGTTGCCGTTTGACGTATGTTGACATGCATCCACAGCCGCATGTTGCGACTTCGCAGGATCGCTATGCACGACACAGGGATGAGGCATTAGCTAGGGCGGTGAGTAAATGTTGACGGCATTTTCGATATTTTAATATTTGTATACTAAGTTTTTTTGGTTGCAGTTCGAGTCATGTAGGCTGCTTGAATTAGATTGCTCACTGAATGTAATGAGGATTCATGGCGGGTCTACGATGAGCGTGCCGGCACAACTCGATGCCTGGACCACTCAACGTGATAAAGCCCGAGATATCCTTCAGACCTTTGGTACGCGGATGGAGTACGAGGATTCCTACAGATCGTCGCAAGCGTCGACGTCGGTTCCTTGTGGTCCCGCATGGCAGCAGCCTCCCTTATACCACCGACAGTACGAAGGTATGGTGTGATATTTACCGATCCTTATGTTTATATGCAGTATTTAAATACGACTCCACACCGGGTACGGGTACCCTGGTTCTCAGCCCTATGGAGGGCCAGGTGCCTCGCAAGGGGCTCCATTTCAAGGAACACAGTTTACCTCTATGCCACATGCTGGAGGGACTTTAGGTAAATATGTGGTGCTTAATTTTATTTGCTTATGTTTTATGGTCGAAGGCTCATACGTTATTATTTATACTCAGGATCACAACAGTTTACCGGAGCGGGACCGTATTCGTATCACCCTATGCCGTCACCAGGAGGATATGAAGGAGCTTCTTCCTATCCACCACCACCACCACCTCCAACACAGGGTACGTACAATAATTTATACGGAATTGCATTCACCTTTTGAATGTTGCTTAAAATTTTTTTTGTGATCTATAGGGTGGTCTGAAGACAACGCCGCGGCCTCCTTGGAGGACTTTACACGGTTGTTTGCTACGCCTGCCCAGGACGATGATCCCAGCTTGCATACACCTCTGGCTCAGTTACGCCGTCCTGCCAGAGACATGAGGCCACCGGAACGTCATACCTACCCTACAGATTACGTACACGCACAACGTAAGAGAGGTCGGAATGGTAGGGGTGGTTAGTTGTTTGCACTTGTTTCTCCGGCGGCATTATGGACTGTTTCGACTGTTCGGATTATGGTTGTTTATAATTGTGGTAGTTTACTTGTCATTTGTTTCTATAGATATTATTGATGTGAACTTGTTCCATAATGCTCGTGAAATAAGGGAAGTTCTTGCAAATTTTTTCCGTGATTTAATGAAGGACAAGTTAGTTGCGGGAGGAGTTAGCAGCCGAGATCCCGCCGACGATGATGACGACTACCGCATACAGAGTAAACTTCATGACACGCTCGTATAGCTCAAAATAGGGACCATAGTGTATCTAGCTGCGAGTACGAGATCACAGGTTGCCACTGCTCAGCATGGCGATCACGGGTTTCGCATATGTCGCATTGTTTGCCCAGACAAACGGGACAAAAGACGACAGCCCAATAGCAGTGCCATTTCCTCATTTCAAAAAGATGTGACAACACGGCAACCACACCAGCTCACCTTGAAAGCAGTCTCTCAGGCGAGGAAGACGGAACTGTCATTCTACAGCGAAGGTCTGTGGCGTGTAGTGGGGAAGGCGGCATCTAGGCACGATCGACCGAGCGGCAGCGATGTAGTGCTGTGAGTCTGCATGCACAGAGATGCATCGAGTAGTCAGTTCGAGAATTGAATCTAGCCTTTTCAGTGTTCGGTCAGCTAGCCTCTTCACTGTGTTGTCATGTAGGCTTTTCAGGTCCATTTACACTCCACACTCCGGGTATCAGACCTTTGTGCGCCTATAAATACTCCAAAGTTTGTGAACTCCCAGCAGCACTGAAACACCAAAGCTCGTTGTATACCTAATGTCTGGAGGTGGGTCTAGCGGGAAGAATTACTACGGTTTTGGGAAAGGAAAAGGGGGAAGAAAGGGAGACCCCATAATATGGGAGGTGCCTCTTGGACCTGATTCCTTTCCGGAACTAGTGTTTGAGTTTCCGCCACAGCACAAGAGTGAATTTACCAATGAAACTCCTCTACGACAATACGATAACCGTAGAGAACCGTGGCCAACATGCAGACATGGTGAGGACTGCTTAGTGCAGATGTGCACCGACGGGATGGATGGCGGTCGGCGTTTCTTCAAATGCCCACACGCATGGGTAATACTCGGTTGTTTTATTTCTTTATCTTCATTGAGATACCTTACATGAAATTTATTTTGCAGTCTTCAGATGCTCCAGAAAACTGTGGTTTTACCAGGTGGGTCGATCCTGCACCAATTGATTCAGTTCGGGAGTTCATCGAGTACCTCCAGATAAAGATCTTTGATCTAGAATGGAAGGTAAACCATTACGAGGAATTGAGCGAGAGTAACAAAGACGACGAAGATGATGATACCAGCAATGCTGCCGCTTCACAGGATGAACCATGCATTATTCCTTACTGCAACTGCCCTTGTCACAAGAAGAAGGGCCCTGCCCCTCCGGCACCACCACCTGCAATGGGTGGATACTGCGGAGAAGGCTCAACGCAGTTTGCTACGTGGGGGTACGGCTACTAGGACTATCTAGTGCTAGTCACATGCTGCATCGTTGTGTTTGTTGTATTTTTTCTAAATTACCTAAGGCATGTTAGCTTAGTTCAGAATATGTTTACCGTAGTTGCAACGGGTTCTGTCATGCCACTGCATGTCTGATGTGTGTTTCATTAACGTTGTATTATGATGTAATTCATATGGTTTACATTGTGTAATGCAGTTTTTAGTTCTTAATTCTTATCGTTATATTTGATGTGTGGTTCACAGTATTTTAGTCTCCTGAAAATATCCGAAAATATTAAAGGCAAGTTCGAATATTCACTATATTGCTTGTGCTTGCGTGGCACCTTGGCGCCGTGATCTGTGGCGCCAAGATGTGTTATCTCGGCGCCACATATTACAGCGCCGACCCCCAGTGTCTATTTCTGCAAAAAGTTACAAAAGGGCACATATGTGAAATTATTTCGCGAAAAGGGCTAAATTGCAAAAAAAATAAGGCCGGCCGCCCAGCTGCCGGGTGACCTAGGGGGCCGGCCGCCCCGCTGCCGGGCGACCGGTCCCCAGGGACCTGTCTGCAATTTTTTGTCGTCTTTTTTTTGCAGATAAGCCCCTGCCGCCCGGCTGCCGGGTGGCCAGGTCCCGGCCGCCCGGCAGCGGGGCGGCCGGGGTATATTTCTGTAAATTTCCAAATCGAAAATATTTTTTTAAAAAAACAGAAATAAAAAATAAAAAAACCGCGTTGAATAGATTTTTCCCAATCGGACCCTAACGGACGGCTCACGGACTCCTAACTGGAGATTGGTCAGCCCACAGTAGGCTGGGCCGCGCACAGAAAACAACAGGCCACAGTTAGGCCCAGCAGTGAGAGGGGCGAAGCCCATGAGCAGGTTCGGTTGCATTGTTTATGTGCAGTTGATAATTTCAAATAATTGATACAAGATTCTGAACAAGAAAAAGTGTTCCAGCTCATAAATCTCTTCCTACGTTTTTCTCTTCCTACTTTCCTTAAGAAATAAGAACTTATGAATTTCTTGGCGTTTCAGTTCATCATTCTCTTCTTACGTTCATTAAAAACAAATTGTCTTCCTACTGTGCTTTCTCCAAGAGCTTCTGAATTTGTTGGTCCGTTGCGATGCCTCCAGCGCTTCAAAGAAGAAAGCCGCCGATCCGGACCCTAGCACCGTCGGCCACACGGGCGCCGTGTGCTGCCGTTGCCTCGGCACCAAACCAGAGGACCTAGCAGCCACGCACGGAAGCCATGGGGATCACCTTGGCGTGGTGGCTCTCCTCTACACCATCTCACTGTCTGGCCCTCAGCCCTGGAGTACATGGACCCTGAACTCTGTAGAACTCTCTGCTGCTCACCTGGCCTGGCTTGGAGGACACGGATTCAGAAGAAGGCTGAATTGCTTTACTGCCTAACCTCACCAGCTTACGAGAACACAAAGCAAATATAACAGCATCCCATTGTTAACATTTTTTTCGATCGAATTCGATTGATTGATATGATAGCTCTGAGCTCTCACAACACAGTATACTGGAATAACCGACTTTCCCCGACCAATCAACTCGCTAACATAGCATCAGTTGGCATGATCTTATTCTGCTGCAAGTTTCTACTGTCACTTCTTCCACTGGAAGGCCACCGGGCTCCTGACGCGATGCTTCTCGTTCTCCCAGCTGATGTGCCCGAAGTCCCACTCTGCCTTTTGGTTCCCTGCAGCTTCGTTTCTGAACTCTGCCGTGTAGCTCTTCGTCTCCATGCGCTCCTTGAACTCCAAGGTCGTCGGCGTGATGGTCACCTTCACGTGCTCTGGTGCCACGACGGCGACATTGTACGTCTCGACCACCTCGGACACCTTGGTCACCGTGCGCGTCAGTGCGCGGACGTCGATGTCTT
Organism: Panicum virgatum; assembly: GCF_016808335.1. Classification (NCBI taxonomy): domain Eukaryota; kingdom Viridiplantae; phylum Streptophyta; class Magnoliopsida; order Poales; family Poaceae; genus Panicum; species Panicum virgatum. The sequence continues at coordinate 63,286,203 of NC_053146.1, forward strand.
TATCGAAGGAGACCACGAACGACGGGTAGTTGAGGCTGGCCGGGCCGCCGTGGGACGTCGTCGTGCATTCGACGAAGTCCGGCACGAACAGGCGCACCTGCGCTGCGGTGTAGACTGTAGTTGAGGGCGCAGGAATTCGGCGTACTCCCGCTCGCCCGCGTCGTAGACGAGGCCCGGGTCCAGCGCGAGTTGCGGGCGGACGTGCCCGGCGCCGGCGGCGAACGGCGTCGCCGCAGTGATGCCGCGACCTTCGAAGACAGAGTTGTCCATGATCTCCCGGTCGGCGTTGTCGAGCGTTCCCGCAGTAGTGATCAGCGCCGACCGTATATCATGGCCGGCGTCCAGTCACCGTGTTTCTTCTTGATCAGCGCCGCGACGCCGGCGACGTGCGGGCAGGACATGGACGTGCCCGACTCTATTCTGTACCTGTCTAGCCAGGGCGCAAGAATGTCCACTCCCGGCGCGATGACGTCAGGTTTGAGGAGCTCAGGGACGACCGGGTTCGGCCCCCGGGACGAGAAGGTCGCCACCATCGGCGCCCGGGTCTCGCCGATCACCGTCTGGCAGGCGAAGCTGAAGGACGCTACAGGATACCGTGAAGAGACCAGGTAGGCCCTGAGCTTCTCGCCGTCAGTGTGGCCTAGAATGACAGCCGGAAGGGTGAAGGCAGGGGTTTCATCTTGGGACCAGCTGGTTGAGTCCATGAGAACAAACCCGGCTCCACCAGCTTGCCGAACTAGTGTTTCGTTGACAGGGGTCATGCAAACCACGATCTTGCCCATGATCTTGTCGGGCGTCAGATCACCATCCTCCATCCATGCAAGAGCTTGGTACTAGCGGGGCCATGGTGGTGTGGTTGGATTTCTTAGGATAAAGGGACTGCCCAGTGAGCACGACCCCGTTCCCGAGCGCGAGGTTCGCCGGGAACAGACGGTCCACGGTGGAGGCGCCGACGGTGGTCATCCACGGCGCCACGTTGGTCACCGTGGACGCGTCTGGTCCATCGTTGCCGCCAGCAAGGACGACGAACACTCCTTTGCGATCGGCGCCAAACGCCGCGATGGCGAACGCGTCGTAGAATGCGTGCGGTTCATCATCGTCACCGAGGGAGATGGATATGATGTCCACGCCGTCCTTCACCGCGGCGTCGATTGCCGCGACAACTTCCGCCGTTTGATGCCGGATCAGCGTGTACATAGCGATTTTTGCTTTGGGCGCCACTCCCCTCGCCGTCCCCCGCGCGAACATGAGAAAGCCGGTGTCGCCGACCTCGGAGCCGGCAGCTGTCGCCGCCACGTGCGTGCCATGTCCGAACGTGTCCCTCGGGGAGGCGGGACCGCCGTTGCCCCCCTTGATCACCGCCGCCGACTTTCCGGCAGCGTCGAAGGCCTTGGCGCCGACCAGCTTGTTGTTCACACGCTGGCGTTGAAGTCCCCGGCGTCCACGCACTCGCCCCTCCAGCTCGACCGGACGGGACCCAGCCCTCTGTCGCTGAAGCTCGGGCTCTCCGGCCATATACCGGAATCGACGAAGCCGATGATGACGCCGTCGCCGGAGTCCGTGTCCCGCCAGGCTCCGAATCCGGGGTCTAGGCCGAGGAAGCCCGGCGTCCTCGTCGTCATGTGATGGAGAAGCCGGTCCTCGTACACGCCGGCCACGCCCTCAGCACCCGACATGCGTCGAGCCTCGTCGCCGGTGAGCTGGACGGCGAAGCCGTGCATGACGGTGTCGTAGGTGTACAAGATGCGGCTGAAGTTGTTGGCCACGGAACGAGGTGATGAGTGGGCGGCCACCATGGAATGGTACCAGTGCTCGAGGGAGGTGAAGTGGGGCGGCTTGGCGAGGTGGTTGGCATGGACGATGTAGGTGTTCGACGCCTGAGGCTTGAGCGCGGGCTGGTTGTTGGTCTTCGGGACGAGGGCTGAGTGGGTGAGATGCGTGAGGTAGAGGAAGAGGGCTAAGTGGTGAAAGAGCCTGGTGGTGATGGACGCCATTGCTGGTGGATGTGTGAGCTCGGTGGTGAAGGAGTGCGTGCCGGGGGAGGGCTTTATATAGGCGCCGAGCCAGTTCATCTGTCACCCTGGAAACCTGATACAGCCCACACACACACACAACACTATGGTTTCAAACTGGTGTAGTGGTAGATCATGGTGGTCCGTGGACAGAAACTAGGAGAAAACTCTGCTCAATATTGGAAAGTAGTTCAAGAATTGTTAGAGAGGTATAACACATGAGGATGACACGTGGTACCCCAGGACCACTTGTTAGTGACAATAAGGAAATGCCTAGAGTGTGCCTCTAGGCTCGAGGGCACACTTCAGCAAGTGGCAGATGGATTTATTTGAGGTGTGAGCCTATAGTAACGCTTGTACTATCCTCATGGCTTATGGCAATTACCAGCACTAGGTGAGTTCATCTGAGGATTATCCTAGATTTAATCTCATCACACAAACCCTGGATAATTACTGGATTGGAGGTCTACTAGAAAGATATGAAGTTCCCAGTAAAATAAAAGAAATATATAAAGTTTGTGAACACTGCTCAGGAGCTCTTCCAAATTTTGGTCCTTGTTGCAATTATTAGGTAAAATTTATCCTATTCAAACTATGAAGATGTGATGCGATGAATTATCTTGTATTCTATGCTCATGGGTAGCAAATTCCAGGCCAGAGATATGTATCTGAAGCGGGCAAGTCACAACCTGTGCTACGCTGCAAAGCGCTAGTGGGAATTATGGGTTATAAGACAAACCATAATTTTGGGGCTATCTATTTCAAAAAAAAAGGGGGGGGGGGGGCATCTGGCTTTCGTACACAAGATAGCGCAAATGCGCAATGGAAGTGTAAGAATTTGAATTTATCATGCCACCAAGGTCATAAATAGCAGTGCAGGTTAGTGAATATGAACTCTTAACTCTTAAGCAATCTTCATTCGGAAAAGATTAACTCTGAAGCATAATATAATACTCCTAGAAAGGTTAGACAACGTTTGTCATGTAGCTTCCTTCAACCATCAAAATTTGGCTCATATATTCTTCCACTGGGAGGCCAAGATTACATGATAAACCCTTTTTTGACGAAAACTCCAGGCTCCTTCCATTTCAGATTAGGAATTGGTAGAAATAAAAATCGAGTGGTCAGTCACCTTGCAAATACAAAGCACCATTTATTCTGAATGAGAGTGCATCCACAGAACGGAAGTGTAAGAATTTCAATTTATCATGCCACCAAGTTCATAGATAGCAGTGCGGGATAGTGAATATGAACTCTGAAGCAATCTCAATTTGGAAAAGATTAACTCTGAAGCAATAGTATACTCCTTGTAAGGTTAGACAACGTTTCTCCAGTAGCTTCCTTCAACTATAAAAAATTTGGCTCATATTCTGCCATTCGGAGGATGAGATTACATGACAAACCCATTTTTGAGGAAAACTCCAGGTTCCTTCCATTTCAGATTAGGAATTGGTAGAAATAAACATCGAGTGGAAGTCTGCCTTGCAAAAACACAGCACCAGTTATTCTGAATGAGAATGCATCCACTATACCTACCCAGCCTCAAATATCCTCTTGGTTCAATCAAATCCAGTTCCAGCTAGCAAAGCATGCAAGAAAAACAGTGGTCAGTTATGTTTCTTCCCATGTATGTATGGATGATGCTACCAGTTGCTTGCATCTGACTCCTCGAATATCCGAAATAGTGTAACTGATTGTAGCTCTGAAATAGCTTCAGCCATTTATAATGAAATGAAATGCTATAAAAACAATTCAGAATGGATTCACGTACAAGCTATATACAGTTTCCGATCAATTGAAGCTTTCTTGCTCCTATGATAGTTTTGATCCACACTCGTTGCACGCACTCGAGGGCTGTGATACACTGAGTATTTGCTTAACACAAACCTGTGCCCGATGCACCTAACAGATAGAATAGCATCGAAGAGGTTAGAAGTGATCTTATAAGAGTAAATATTTCCCTCCTTTTTTCTGGTTTGTCATGAGACACAAAGTACAACAGATACCATATTTTTTCTTTAGACTACATACAACTCAAGGTATCCTAGATTTGATGCCACTTGACAATGAAACTATCTTCTAGAGAACTTTGACAGGAGATAGACAACCATGAAGCAAAACAGAGCGAAGAGGACAACATGGAGAACATGATTTGAGCCCTGCTGGATGATGCTCTTGTTCAACCTTCGCATGTTATTCTTCACTCCTGCCTGAGCTTTTGCAAGGGTCATTTGCTGTACATGCACAGGAGATAACAAAGGTCAGAGCGTGACCATAGATTGTCAGAGAGCATAGGAAAACATATCTGTTCTGTAAGGTAATATTGCTGTTATATTACATGTGGGGCCTTAACAACCTAAATGCAGTTATATGTAATGCATCAATCCACTGTTTTATGTTTGCTAGTTCATCCATCGCACCTAAAGATCAAATAAGATAACTGACCTCATGTGTAGACGCAAATATAGAATGCACAGGGAAACATTCTAGAAAATTTCATGATGAGGACTGGTAAGATTGAACAAACACTGAGGCATACGAACTACTAAGGACAAACAAAACATACTCCCTCCATTCTCATATGATGGGCACATTTTCTCTTGGTTCAATGACCAAGGCAAACAAGTGTGCTTATCATCCCATTTACTCCCGTCATTATATTTTCCTCGTGAAAACCAGCTGTCAAACTCACGACGCTTTGGTGTCCACACCAAACCACCCCCGTCCAACATGCATGCAAAACGATTTGCTGCAGACGAGTCCATGTAGCTGATTAAGTGACGATTAAGTTCCCATGGGTGCTACGGAGTAAATGCAAGACGGCGTGCTGCATTTCCCACGAGGCAACGTCCAGTATATGCCAATCATATGTGAAAACTTTTTCTTTTGAAATGTGCCCATCATATGAGAATGGAGGGAGTAACAAAGAGGATGCCAAGATATAATCCAAGTAGCCACAGTAAATGTAAATAAGAAATAGAGGAGAACATTACCAATTGGTTAAGGAAATCATTCTGGAACTTGGCTTCAGAATTTATCTCCTGGGCCACCTGGAGAAATAACAGATGCCAAAAGTTCAAATCTTGGATCCCAGAATCAGAACAAACTCCGACATCAGTAGCTTTCAAGAATCTAAGGAACAGCTTATAATAATGATTGCAAAAATGAGCAGTTTCTACTTTATATACAAAAAAACAGCCATCAACTAGCTCTAGATGTGAGAGTTTACAGCATCAAGGCCTATGATAACAAGTAATGGAGCCACATCAACATGAAGGTTTAATGAAATCAATGAATACTCTCAGCAGAGATAAAAGAAAATAAGAGATCAACAAGATAGCTAATCATATAAAATCTAATGATGGGTCAGGACCATGACCAACATAAATCATCATGAGTTTCTTATTAACAAATGGAAAGCAGCACATGCAAACTTACGGTGATCTGAGCAAATGACTGTTAACATACACTAATATATATATATATATATATATATATATATATATATATATATATATATATAATGCAGGTCTATTGGGTACCCTGGGTATGGAACAAGTATTTCATACCCGAGTAATCCAGCCAGCATCCGATGCACCACGCACCCGGTTTTTCGTCCAGCCTCTCACCGGTCTGCGTCGTGCGCCACCTCACCCCCGCCAACCCCTGATTTTATGCCCAGCCCGTTCCCTGAGCCACAGCACCCAAAACCATTCCGATCCCGGCGGTGCCGCACCACCCTTACGTCGCCGCGCGACGCTGCACCCCCTCCTCGCGACACCGCTCTCCTCGCGACGCGCCCGGCTGCCGCCTCCTCCTCCCTGGGCGAGCTCCGCCTGGAGGCCAGTGGTGGCGGACGCGCAGAGGTTGCGCCCGAGCCCTACTCCTCCGACTTCATATGTCGCATCCTGCTCCCTTCTCCTCTGACTCCTGGCCATGTGGGGCTGCCGGGCACCAGATCCGGCTGCCATGGACCAGATCCGACCGCCATGGACCAGATCCAGCGGCATGGGGGCACGGCCCAGCCGCCCAGCTGTGCGCCGCTCCCTGATCTGGGGCGCTGCCGCGGGAGGCGCCGGTCCTCCACGCCGACGCTAGGGTTTGGGCCATGGAGCTGCCCCCCGGCGCCGCCCACCGCACCACCTACTCCCTCCTCTCCCAGTTCTTCGACGATGCCATGGCCGCAGGGCCAGCACCCGCCAACATCCTGCAGCCCCAGTCCAGCGGCAGCAACTACGGCACGGGGAGCTCTATCTCCGCCTCCAGCGAGTACCCCTTCCACCTCCCGCTGCTCACCTCGGCCACGGCAGAGCTCGGATCGGCGGCGGCGGCTGCGGGGTCGTCGTCCTGCAAGAGCTGGGCGCAGCAGGCTGAGGAGACCTACCCGCCTCGCTCCCGGCGGCAGCTCCTCTACTTGCCCAGTATGTTAGTATGTACGACCATTTCCCTCGATAAAATAATGCATCGTTCTAGCTTTAGTGATCTCCTCTACCTTTAATTTTGCAATCTGAGTGCGCTCTTTGAAATTTGAATATCTGACAAAGCACAGATGATGAGTATAACTTTAACATGAATATTCCAATGTGGAGAAGCTATTGTTGTGTTACTTTTTGTTATCCATCCTTTTCAGCAATCAAAAAAAATAACTTGCACTCCTGTATCTAACATGCTTACATGCCTGGGATGCAGCCTGAACGTAGCACGACATCAAATTATAGGCAACTTGCCTACGATTTGGTGGCTTGCCTGCTCATGCCACCCAATTAGTTTTGTTGATTTGCTCGCTCATGTGCTGCTTTCTCACTATTAGCATGGGGAAAATGGCAAACGGTTTACTATGTGGTAGGTGATGGCTGTTGGAGGTAGCATACTAGCATGGTTAATGCACAGCGACATGCCGACATGTGTGCTGTTTGGCTGTTAGATGGGCAGAAACCACAGTTGTAGTAGCACTGAAGCCACAAATTCTGCCAGAGATATGCAGCTGGATGCTCTCTTGATTGCACGCATAGACATTAATTTAATTTACTTTCATGCATTTATGTTTTATTGTAGTCACTAATAAGTTCTGGACAATTACCAAAGTATATAATTGTCATTTTATTTGCAGTCCCTTGTTCATCAATAACAGGTGAAGTTATAGGTTGTATATTTCTTCTAACCAGGATTATTTGTCAAGGTATAAAATCTAGATGATCTGAATGTTATTTATCCTTGTATGTCAGCCCTCAATGTCTATTGCATGAAAGCATGCTTCCCTGAATAGTTGTCATTGTTTCCAAGTTAAATCAAATGCCAGCCTTGAATGGAGTTTAAGAAATATGGATAATCAAATACTATATCGGATCAGTTCTATAATTTGCAAGCATTGTGTCATACACAGTGGTATTCTTTCTTGCTGGTCCACTCAAGTTTAAATTGTGGCCATTTTGATAGCTCAGTTTCAGCTAGCTGCTCAGTGCGGTGTGATTGTTGATGAGTTTATTGCTGCACGGAGGTCATCTGATAAATCATCAGAGGTGAGGCATCAAGCAGGCGCATTGGAGCAAATTAGGATGATTGATATGATTCTCAGCATGTCTTAGCTTTGGTTGAGATTACACCTCGTCCATTCATGTATGTTGACTTATTTTGGTTGAGATTACAGCAACAAGGCGGAAGTCTTCGCTTTTGCTGCTACCGGATCAGAGCTAAACTAGTTAAGAAATTATTCCAGTGCTGCTAACCATGTCTGTAGTTTTGGTGCAATATACTAATTTTTTTTTCCAAATCTAACTTTTTTTTCCTGCATCAGATATAACATCCTTGCACAAGCATGGAAACAAGAGTCTAATGGAGCTAGGGTGCTCCGATGGTTGCAGTGCCTGGCAAATTCTATGTTGTCACCTGCTATGCTATGCTGCAAGACTTCATCAGTGGTGCACGAGCCTTCTTTGCACTCACTAGTTCCAACAAGGTCAGTCCGCAACCTAAGCTGTGCTATTCTGCAACTCCTACCTAACAAGGTAGTAATTTCTGATCCATTCTATTAAGAAGCCTGGTAAACTGACAAAGGATCTTTATATTATGCATCCACAAGGATTGAGCCTCCTGTATGCAGTGCGTGACCATTCTGCTGAATTATTAGCTATCAATTATATATGGCTTGTCATTTTGAACTATTTCCATCTTCGTGCAGCTCCAAGATCACATTGGAGCAGATTGGTCAGAACAAACAAGCTTGAGTTTTGTTTGCCTTGTGGAAGATATCCAAATAAGCTTGAGTTTTGTTTGCCTTGTGGAAGATATCCAAAGAAGCTGTCAGATGATGGCCATTGCTGAAATAGCAGCCTAAGGGAGTGTAGAAAATTCGGGTTAACATGGCGGATTCATGTGTGATGTAGGTGAAGGCCACCATATGCTTGTAGCTTATTCGCTTCACTTGTATCCCATCGCTTGTTAGATTGTAGATTCAAACTCTGTAAACTGTTTCCTGTGTATATACTTAGTTCACCAGATTTTATGGATCCTAATCCTTTTTTATTTTTTTTCCATATACTTAGCTCTTTATTTTTTTTGAAGGGTTTGTTGTTTTGCTAGTCTTTGAATTGTTCATTCATCTTTCCTAGATTTTTTTTGTGATTTTTATTCTGTATTGAATGTAGTACTATTTTGTGTTGAATATATGCGTAATATATTTTCTTTCTCTAGAATGAGTATATGTTTTTGACAAAAATGACGTTTCAACAAAAATCTGTACATTGGTCATTCAACTTCACAACAACAGTGAAAGATATTATTAGTCGGAAAACATTGGCCAATCTTATTCACACCAACAGTGTGGATCTTCCTGGGCATTGAACGAGAGACACATGCGTGGCGTGCTTGGGAAAAGAAAAATCAGGCGCTATCTGCTGGGCCCACCAGCCTACAGACGTGCGCGGTGCGACGCGGTCAAAACAACCGGAGTCGGATAGGAGCGCAGCGTGGGTTGGCTCGGGTACTATTCCATACCCAGGGTAGAGATTAGCCCTGGCCTATATATATATATATATATATATATATATATATATATTGCATTTCCAAACGCCCAAGATCACATCACTACATCAGTTATAAAAAAAAACCCACCAAACCCACTCTAACACCACCATGTCACTAATATCAAATAACTCAATGCCCATTTGGAACAAGGAAATAAGTTTCATATCATGTGGGAACTCAATAGTTCCTCGTAAAATTCCTACAACATTATCATGAAATTCTTGTGTTAGAAACCTTGCTAGCAACTAATATCAAAGTAGCAGTCTCCTGTGCTTGAAAAAACCTGGCACTAACGTGCTATTACCATTGGGAACCAGAAATCCCATTGGGTGCCAGGAGCACTTTAGGTCCCAATGTGAGTGTTATTTTGAGCTGTTTTTTACTGTTTGGCCTGGTTTACATATAGATGTTAGTAGCAGAACCTGTTGAAATTTCATGAATGTTTGGCAGAAAATAAAAGGCGATCAGATAAGGGCTGTGACCAGCCAGAAAATGCCTAATTTAAGGAAATTCATAGGAACAGGTTTTTAAAACCTTTGTAGCAACTCATACCAAAACCACAGTTTGTTATTCATCTGACATGGCTCTAAATCTAGTTCTATACACTCCTCCCAACTGTTCTAGGTTTAAAGACAGTGGAACAAAGTTAGCTGAAATAGCAAGGTGCAGCACCACCACGCGCTAAATCACGAATCAAACTACATGTTAGAACAAAATTGAGCAACTACGAGATATACCTTGAATCGCCACATGAACAATCTACTACGCGCTGCACACCCAATCAATAGGTTTCCTAGCTACCGAATCGCGGTTGCAAAGACCCCCCCCCCCCCCCCCAACACCCGAGCACCAAGCAAACATACCGCGCAAGGAACATCAAGCACCGCGATGGGCCAAGGCGGAAGGGAAATCAAGTCTTACCCCTTTGAGCATGCGGACCCTGGAGTGCAGCCCGTCGATCTCCTCGTCGAGGTCCCCGTGCACCGGGTCGATCCGCAGCTGGATCTCGTCCGAGCTCGCCGCGTTCCTGCAAACCCCCCACCACAAGCGCTCAACATCCATCGCTAGATCCGATCCAATTTCTCGGGGTACAGAGGATCGAACGAGACGCCGCGGAGGTGGTACGGTAGGGTTTACCTGGATCGGAGAGGGCCGGAGCCGTACATCGGGTGCGCCATCGCCCCTGACGCGCGCGAGGGTGTACGGAGCCCCGGGCCTGCCTCGAATCGGCGAGGGATCGTGGCGCGGCGGCGTGGGAAAGACGGCGACGGTGACGGCGACGGCGTGCAGACGCGGGGGACGAAGGGCAGAAGGGGAATTGGGAAGAAACTGCGGATGACTAGGAAACGGGGGAAAGGCGGAGAGCCGTGTCTCTGGCGCTGGGTCCCAGATGTCAGAGAACTATGTGATGGATTCCGAATTTCTGATATGTGGGGCCATACCATGTAGCCCTGTATACATACAGCTATACAGGCATCCAAATTTCTAATTCCAAAAAACCATGGTTGATTTTCTTTTTCTCTGACATACATGGGCACATGGCCATGCCATTCTTGTGTCACGATAGTAACTAAATGCAGGAATCCTGCAGCATTATCTCTCTGCAAGGGCTGCATGTGGCGTATACTGTTCGTTATTATCTCCTTGTCTGACAAACGATCGACTTCAGCAGGATGCACGGGAGATCTATAAGATTCGAAATTTGGAAAGAAAAAAAAGGCGAGATGGATGCATGCATCAGCATGGGGAAGCCATTTCTGTGGACCGCAAACAATTCCCACCTTGATCCCCCCCCCCCCCCCCCCCCCACAAGCAACGGCGGCATGGATCGACCCACACCAGGCCACCAGTCCACCACCCACGTTCACCGGCCCGGTCACCGCCGGCTGGCATCCGCGGCCGGAAGCACGCCGCCGCGGCCGGCCCCGCTGATCCAAGGGTGACGTGTAGGGGTGGTAATGGGCCATGGCCCTAATGGCCTCTTCACAGCCCAATAAAGTCCTTAAAACTTTTAGTTCAAAAATACATATGTTTAGAGTCCGGCCCTTTTAGGGCCCGATCCTTAGATTTTCTAGTTCAAAATGTTGGGCCCTTTACCACCCCTAGTGACGTGCGGTGCGCAGCACCCTTGCATCATCCCGGTCCGGCTAGCATCCTCCTGCTTTTTCTCCTGATGGGACCTCCCCGTCCAGCCACGTCGCCTTCCATCGGCGTCGCCGTCGGCTCGAGCGGAAACAAACGCTCGAGACGGTGGGTGCGGGGCTCCTCCTCCCGGGAGATTCGGAGTCCGGAATCCCTCGCCGCCGCTGCTGGAGAGGCCGTTGCAGACACTGTTCGTTCCGTTCCGAGGTACAGTACGTACCATGAAGGCGTCAATCGTTTCTTTTATTACACGTGCACAGTACGTGTACGTGTAAGTACGTACCATGAAGGCGTCAACCGTTTCTTTTATTTCTACACGTAGTGTGCACGCCGTCCGCGATCGTCTACAGGAGGAGATAGTCCTGTAGCATCATCTTCTCGGGAAAACAGGGATAAATCATCGGTACACCCTGCAGCTGGGATGGAACTTATCCTGGCCATCCGTCCTGAGATCTGTGATCTGCTGCGGATGTACATGAGATGTATTTTGTTTTTTTCTATACCGTATAGCACCCGATTCCTGGAACAGTTCAGTTCGAAGGGATGTAAAAGTGCTTTTTCACCATGATGAGCTGACATAAAGTGCATCGACAAGAGGGAACATGCATAAAGCTGCCCTCACACTCCACCATCCCACTTGCTCTGAGCACCCATATGGACCACTCATTTATATTTTATAGTACCAAAGTTACAGAAAACTTTCATGGATGTACCGCAGTGCTACACAATAAATTTAGCCAACTCTCTTGTACAATGAAATAAAAGGTACCACTTACTTCCAGCATAACAAATTAAAGGTATCAAAAACTATAATTCATCGGTATCACACTGTTGTCCTCTTGTTTTTCTCGAAGTTACGAAAAACTTCCATAGGTGTACCAGCACTGTTATACGATAAATTTATCCAATTCTCTTGTACAATAAATAAAAGGTACAACTTATTTCCAGCATGACAAATTAAATATATCGAAATCCATAATTCATAGGTACCACACTTTTCTCCTCGCCCTTTCTCATGCATTTATTTTAATATACACTATGGTACTACACAGTATACCACAGTATACACTATTATACCACACAGTACCACATATTCATTCATAGGTACCAAAAAAAAAAGAGTTTCAGCTAGCTTGAAATGCACTTAAGTACAACGGACATAATTCATCTTCATGCTACATGAAACACCCAAAATTTTACGTGCTAACGTATTAACATCAATAAAAATAAAAATATAAATTCTTCCATGTACATCATATATTGTGCAAAAATCACTCTAATTTACATTCTGCTGGTTGAGAATATTCTACAAAAATCACTCTAATTTTCTTTAGTATGTAACGTGACCAAACCGAACATTTTGAGCAGAAGAGATAAAAGAAATTCTCAACACAAAGAGATAAAAGAAATCAAAATGAGATCAAGCAAACAAAAATCTTCTTTGCTGCCTCTGTTCGGACCTCCTTTTTCCCAGTTGCTTGTGCTCATGGCGGACGACGAAATCAGCAACCATCTCTTGCGCAAGCCACTGGAGCTCCTCCCAGGACTGCTGCACGGCGGCCTCATCGTGCTTTTCGATGCAAGGAGTCAACTCACCTGGGACTCCTTGCGGTGGCAGCCACAGGCGGCACAGCGGAGCGCGTCAGCGGAGCCTGTATTGTTTTTGGATTTTTAAATTATTGATGTTGCGATAACCAATATTTTTTTGGATTGTGCCGATCTATTTACTATATTCACAATTTGGGTGAACGTTTTTTTTCCAATGAGCTCGCAGCGGATGGCGCTCGGCGAGAAAAGTTTTGTCTTGATCACATGGTGGGTATATGCTTCCTTGTCTATGTGTGTGTATTTGAATTGGTCTTGTGGAATTTGTTGGGCAAAGACTGAAAGCGACAATTTTTGCCACAATTATTTCTTGGTGTCCTGGGAAGCTATCTCCTAGTTAGGATTCGTCTCGCGATTTCAAGAAGCCGTCACACATACTAATCTAGCATCTTTTCCCTTGAGCATCTCCTATCACTTTTTTGGGTGAAAAATTGTTTTGCGCAAATATCATCGAGTAGCAAAATGTAGGTTAGATTGACCGGCAGCAACCCGTCTATGTATAGTGAGAATTTTTATATTTGTTCTTACTGTCAAAAACTTCTCGATTTTCTGGAATTATGAACACTCAAAAATGTGTTGAAACCTATGTGTACAAAGTAACGAGCAGCAATTTTCTATATTGTGGAGTACACCATGGTACTTTCATTTCATTAAATATCATAGCACTGTTGTTTCAACACCAAAGAGTATTTGTACAACTGAGTACGTAGTGGTGTGTTTGTTCAACACCAAAGAGTATTGGTACAGCTGAGTATCTAGTGGTACTTGGATCTGATGAATATTATTAATCGGTTATCCTTGGTCGCAGTTAGCATTTTAAGATGGTGTACCAATATGTTCAAAACAATTTTTTTGTCTATTATTAGTGGTGATTGATATATTCAAAGAAGATCAATGCAATAAAAAACTTGTGACTTGGCGAATTCATGTGTCGTCTCCCATTGTATGGCATAGGGGTACATTTAACGAGGTACAAGGATTTTATTAAACGAGGTACCTTAAACGAGGTACAAGGATTTTATTAAATTTGAATATAAAGAATTAAATGGATCAATCATATCCAATATTAGACAACAAAAAAAATACATAGGGGTACACTGCCCAAAAATATTTAAAATAGTTAGATTGCATATAAATTTAAAGGCGCTAATTGAAAAAGAAAAGATTCAAATAGGAGTACGTCAAATGTGATTAGGGCGGCGGCCATGGCCATGGCATAATCATGTGCAATGTGATTAGGGCTGTGGTACATGTATATCATTTTATTTTTGAAATTTAGTTTTGTGTTATATTGGCATTTTTAAATAATCTAATACACGAAGAATGTCTTGGTGTCTGGCATTTTTATCAGGCAGCAAGGATCTGAACCCATACAAATGACATTAAGCGAAATCCTATTCTGGAAAGAAAAGGGTCATTGTACTCATTGGTACCAACGTGATTTTTACATTCAAATTTAAAAAAAAATTCTCCATAACCACACACCAATAAAATAAAATATTTTTATTTATAATCATTTTTTCTCATATACAGTACAATAAATTAACAGAAACCTAAAATCAAATCATAACCACACTAATCGGGAACCACAATGCTCATTGGTACCACAGTGATTTTTAAATGTACATCGTGGTACCTTAAACAATATACACTACTAGCAACAGACTCTATTATTTGAACATGCAGGTACACCATTAAAAAGATTTAAAATAGTTCACTGATATAATACAATTGTGACATCCCAAAAAATTCACCAAATTAAATCACACGCTAAAAATAATTTTCAAAAACTATTTTCAAATCGTTAAGCTCAGACTTTTCGAAATTGTTTCCCGACCGATCTCCCGGTCGCCCGAAAAACCAGTCCCGGCATCCAATCGCTATCCCGTCTCCCTGTTTCCGCCTCGTTTCGAGCGTCACGCCGACCAGCGCGCGTGCAGTTGAGATCGTCGCCGCGATCGGCGCCGGCGCCAATCTCTCTCCTTCTCTCTCTCTTTCCCTTTTTCCTTTTTCTTTTTCTTTTTCTCATTTTCCTTTTTCTTTCCTTTTTCTTTTCCTCCCTTCCTCTCTCTCCTTCCTCCCTCTCCTCTGCCGCGCGCCCCCGAGCGCCGCTCGCCGCGCCGCCCGCGCACGCACGCGCGTCCCTGCTCCCTACCACCCCCACGTGCTCCGCGTGCCGTGACGCCCGCCGCGCCGCTCGCCGCTGCCGCCAGTGCCACCTTGGCGCACGAGCTTGCGATAGCAGAGCGCGCACAACACTCGCCATCGCGGCCGGCCGCA
This sequence comes from Panicum virgatum, assembly GCF_016808335.1. Taxonomy (NCBI): domain Eukaryota; kingdom Viridiplantae; phylum Streptophyta; class Magnoliopsida; order Poales; family Poaceae; genus Panicum; species Panicum virgatum. Next base: position 63,301,265 of record NC_053146.1, read on the forward strand.
CGTGCACTGCTCCCTGCCCCGGTCACGCTACGCCCCAGCCCACGCGCGCGCCCTGCTCCCGCCGGTGCCCCTGCCCGCGCGCCGCACGCGCGGCCCTGTGCGCGGCCTCGGCCGATGCCGCGCCGCCCGTCGATCCGAACAGCGCCGCCCGCCCTGTGCCGCCTCGACGCGAGAGAGCGAGCCAAGCTCGACGTCGGCCACAGAGACCAACCACGTGCGCGCTCCGCCCCTGGACGCCGCCCTCAGTGCGCACACCACTCCACGACGGCCGCAAACGGCCGTAGCGCCATTAATGGCGCCCCGCGATGCTCGCCGGCCACCAACACCGGCACCTCTACCCCCCACCGCCTCGCCACGCCTATAAATAGGCGCTCCTCGCGGCCATCCACCACCACAAGCCACGCCGCCCCCGTGCCCCTCCTCTCCGGCCTTGCTGCACCGCCACCTAGAGCCGTCGTGGCCGCCGCCCGCTCTTGTCGCCCCAACTCTCTGCTCCACCCCAGCTCGAGCTAGGTAGGGGAATCGAACCCCCACCTCCTCCTCTCTCTTTCCCCTCTCCTCCCGGCCGCCGCCTTCGCCCTGGGCGCCCGAATCAGGCCGCCGCCGGCGCGCCAACCCCCCTCCCCTATTTCCCAGCAAGAAAAGGAGGAAGAAGGGGGGCGTTTATGCCTATACCCCCTGTCTTTTCTATTATTTCATTAAAGGCCCTCCCACCTCTCTAGTTCATTTACGAAAGAGCCCTTTTCTATTTTCCCTATTCGCAAATAAACCCTTCCACCATAAACTTAATTCCAAAAAATGCCCCAACACTTTTTCCAGAGTGCCCCTACACTTCCACCATAAAATATTTACAAAAAGGCCCTTGAACCCCCGTTCGACCCCTAAACCCCTCTCTGACCTATCATTTTATGCGCCAAACAATCTTCGATCGACCTGAAACTTTACCATGCCATTCCTATTATAATTTTGGCCATGCCATTAGGAAACCGTCCAGAGATATTACTCCTATCTTCATATCGTAACTGTTTCCGATTCGAGCTTAATGATAAAACTTTTATTGATTATGTGTTTGTTTGTACGCGTCATAGATCACGGTGTGAACGAGGGAGAGCCCGTCGACGAGCAATACTGCGAGCAAGCGAACGAGGACCAGTTCCGCGACCCCGAGCCCGAAGGACAGTACTTCGACCAGGACCTCCCGGAAGGGTTTGAAGACGGCAAGTTCAATCCCGCCCTTTGATGCATGTTTTGTCCTAGTTTTATAAACACAACATATTGGCCTGTTTTACAAAACTGCATATGTTTTATAAAACTGCATATGTTTTACCTATCCCGCCCTTGATTTGTTATAACCATTCCTTGACCACCTAGATTAATGTCTGAATGTGATGTGTTTGGACATTAATCGCTGCTAGAATGCTTAGGACCTTAAACACGATATGACTTGTTTTATAAAAATAAAATGTGTGAGTTTGTGGGAAGGGAAAAATGTGAAATTTTCGAAAGATAAGTTTAGACGGGATGGATGGCACTTCTGTGTGATTTGCCGATTGGTGTGCTTGTACCTGTGTGGTAGAGCAAGGAAGGGAGATATCCATCTTGTCACAACTAAGGACCGAGTTGGTGTGTCATCTCACCTAACTCTATTACCGTGCAAACCACTCGACCGTTGAATGGGCAACGGCTTAGCATAAACCCCACTAGCTAGTCTGATAGCCATCAGGAGAGCTGAGAGCAACGGGTGATCAAGGAGAAGGGGTTAGCTCTGTGTGACTTATGCCCCAGTTAAAACCTCTGTGATAGGTCAATGACCCCTTGGTGGATTCCGTGATGGCTAGTCAGGTCTAGCTAAGGTGGGTAATGGCTTTGTTGGGATCTGCACCGACACTAAGGTGATCGAGTTGCGGTACCCCGCTTGTGGGTAAAGTTGCACACCTCTGCAGAGTTAAAATCTATTCGAATAGCCATGCCCACGGTACTGGGCGAGTTACGGTGTGGTCACATCACTAGTTTTTATTTTGGGATGGGCTGGCGTGAGTTGTTTTGGGAATGTGTCCGGCAGTTGTGCCGTGTGCTACGACGGATGAGGAGTCTGGTAGCAGCTTAAAAATTAGGGTCCTGTGTGGGCCAACATTATGTGTTATTCAGTACAAAAAAAACTTGCTTTGAAAATCTTTTCTTTCAAATGAGCACATGCATAAAAGATTGCTTTCCGCAAGTTAAACCCCAGCCTTATCCTTGATGTAACCGATGCATTATATTCTGTTTATACCCCTTCCGTGGGTGTGGTTGGACTTGCTGAGTACGTTTGTACTCACCCCATTCTTAATTTTACAGAGGAAGATCCAGACTTCGTTCCCAAAGACGTCCAGTAGAGGTTCCGTCCTGCACCCAACCTTGCCTGTGGATTAGGGTCACCCGCAGGAGGTTCCGCATGGCGCAAGACTCTGATGACCCCCGTTTCGTAGTTAATATCGTGGTGTGGGTGTTAGTTGTTATTCTTGCGATAGTGACGCTTCACTGCCCACTTCCGCGTATAGTTGTACGGTGATGTACCATCTGATGTAATAAAAGTGTTATCAGCCTCCTAGGACTGATATTGTATCACTTTTAAGTATTTTCTTATGAAGGGATACTTCAGGTGGTATCAGAGCCGTAGGTTAGCCGTAGGACGTGACCCTAGGAGTGAAACCCATCTTCAGGCCCTTTTCACATTAGGATTTTTCATTACTCAATCCTTTTTCCACACAAACACTCACCATTGGTTCTTACCCTGTTCCAGATGGCTGACAATGGATGGAGTGGCGGAATCTGCCACGCAGAGCCCTGCCTTCCTAAGTTATTGATACTCAGCCTGGAACGCGTCGGAGTAGTGGACCCACCAGAGTACGTCTACTAGGAGTACGACTCCAGGGGCACTCTTCGGTGCGCCATGATGATCTTCGTGGGAAAGAGCACCCGCTACCCTGACATGGACCCTTGGTTCATCTCCACCACTGGCTTTCGCTTCCCTGACACCTACCAAAAAGCCGCCCGTAAAGCCCTGCGACGTCTGCGTGTGATCTACAAGCATCATCTTCAGTAGACTCCTATGGGATTTTTCCCGCCTACAGAAGGAAGAGGACGCACATGGATTGCCCGGATGAGAGGACTTGGGAGAGAAGAAGACTTAGAAGATACGGTCTCCCACCTATCCATCTACATCACCGGCCTGGATGAACTTTATCGCGAACAAGCGGCACAATTGAAGCAACAAATCCACAGGGTAGAAAAGGCAACCCAAGAACTGGAGGAGCAACGGACAAGAGCCGCACGTGCCGAGTATTCCCTAGCCGCTCTCCAAGCCCAAATGCAAGAATACGAGGCTCGCAGAGGAATAGGTGGGTGGATAGAAGAAGAAGAAGAACCCGAAGAAACTCATTGGGATAAAGGTACTCAGACCGAAGATGATGTGATGGATCAGTGTCTTCCACCAAAGAAGCGCCCTATCAGGATCGAGAAAGAGTCCCCATGATAGGAGTAGCACTCCGATCTAGAACCCTATTCTAATAATCGTGTATCCATGAAATCTGTATTCCCCATGTTGCAGTAATAAATACCATCTGTCCCCTTTGTACCCAAATACTTGTGCAAAATGTGTTCACCCTATCTTTGTTTTCAGATGGCTGAGGAAGGATAGACTCAGGGCAATTGCCAAGCTGCACCTGGTTTCCCCAGCCTCTTGATGAATGCCCTGGAGAGCCTTGGCGTTACGGAACGCCCAAGGTACTACAGCAGAGAGTACAAGCACCATGGTACCCTCCGCTGCAGGGTGATTCTGGTCATCGCCAGAAGTGACCGCTACCCCGACATTCAGCCATGGCGAGTGACCGCTACAATGTTTAGGCACCAAGACACCTATCCCTTGGCCGTTAGAAAGGCACTCCGTTATCTATGCCAGATTTTTGAAAGACACCTCGCTTCCACACCAATGAGGTTCTTTCCGCCGGCCATCAGAACCCTAGTTTGGGAAGCACGCATGAGAAGTCTGGAATGACGCTGCCATGAAGAAGACCCCCTATACCAAGTGGCTACTTACCTAGCCTCCTTGGATCAGCTCTTTGACGAGCAAGCCAACATTCTGAGAGAGCAGACCCATCGAGCCGAGCAAGCAGAGCTCGCGGTGAGACTGCAACAGATACGAGCAGCCCAAGCCGAAGCAAGAGCCGCAGCCGCGGTCAGCAGCAAAGCGGTTGCTCAGGAGAGACTCAGACAAGCCCGAGACCGGCGTATGCAAGAATGGACCAGAAGTGGAACGCCAGTCCCAGCAATTGGGGAAGACCATGTTTTACTCGGGACACCCGTCATAGGATGGGGACCACTCGTGATAACCCCACAAGCCCCACCCGAGAACCCTGAAAGGTCTACTGCCACCGATGAAGGAGAGGCTACTACGCAACCCTTGGCAAATGGAAACCTAGAGGACGGCGAGCAAGGACTACTCGCACACTCCGCCCCTGGAGAAGGCTCGCCCCACGAGTAGAATGCCCGACGCCACCCTAGTGTTATACCCTCCCAGCCCCACTGGTTTAAGTTGTACCTATTGTCGGTCAAAACCCACCGGCGAGTAGCGACAGGCAACATGAAGAGCCGGGAGGTCACCGGGGCGCTGTCAGGCACTGCTCCCTCGTCAACGGCCCGCAATCCTGGCACACGCCGCGGCTTGCTAAGATGCAGGGCGTGCCACCTGACCTATACCCGATCAGGAAGGTGCGATCGTGCTTGCGACGATTTGGCTACAAGCACAGACACGTGTAAACATTAGTCCGAGCCGTGGTCGGCTCCCCGGGAAGACTCTTGCATCAGTTTTAAAGAACCGATCGAGTCCCGGTGTCAGATTAGATCTGCATATCCAGATGATAATAAATAAAGCAAATAACTGTAAAGCTGATTCAATTGAATCTAACTAATCTAATCCACGACGGTAAAAGCTTCACTGCTAGATCGAAACATCCTACACGTAATTGGGCCTAATGAGCGTAATAAATAACTAAACCTTAACCAGAATAGAGGCCTAAGAACAAGCGAAAGCCGATTCCCGGATCAATTCCCTGTTAAGACTAAGGCAAAGCATCTAATACATCACCGGATCATCCAACCCGTTTACAAGGCCTAAACTAGCAGATATTACGCCAATTCTTAAGTATAAGAACAAACCATAACAGATTAGATCTACTAGATTAAAAGGAAGAAGGGTGCCATCTCTACACGACTAATTCCATGCAACGAGAATTAGTATAAGATTAAAACATGATCGCGCAGAGATGACATGATGTTCGTAGATGATAAGCAATAAAAGCACGATTAATCTACTAAAGATCATGCTACGAAAATCAGGATAACTAGCACTACTCGCCATCAAAAACACTTCAGTACGAGTAATACCAAGGTAAAAGTAAGAACAACACTGCCCTGATCGCAAGAAGCGATCAGGGCAGCATGGCGCTTACTTGGATGAAACCCTAGAATTAGGGGTGGCGGTGCGCCGAGAGTTGTTGTTTGCGAAACGTGATGATGTCCTTCTTTTACAAATGTCATAGGGTACTGTCGTGGGATTTTTAGGGTACCCACAGCCGGGTGGCGGAGCGCACCCGCCTATTCCCGGTGAGGGAGGACTCGGGGAAGTACTAGGCGGTTAGGCTAATCTAGCACGGAGGCAAGCACACATGAACTCACGATCTAGAGTGGTTCAGGCCGCCGGAGCGTAATACCCTACATCCACTGGGAGAAGTATTGTTCTTGGTTGTGTATGAACATATCCTCTGCCGGGCCTTGGCCTTTTTTCAGCCTGAGCCTTCTTCTAGCGGGCGCCCCCCTTTTATAGATCAAGGGGTGCGGATACATTGGTTGTTGAGGCCCCGACAGGTGGGCCCCACGTGACTGTGTAGCATGCTGCACAGAGTACTTAAATGGCTACAGTAGTTGTGAATCTTTTCTCCGATATGCTTCCATGCCCTGCTGGCGCTCTGACTCAGGGAGGTCTTCTCTTGTCCCGTCAGTAAGGTGCCCGTTGGGGAAACGTAGCTTGCGGCGTGGCCTGCTAAGGCTATTATGTAGGCGTCATAATGGGTGAAGCCGAGCCGTCGTGTCCATCTGTCATGGCAGACTGACAGGCGCGGCGTGGGCGGCGCCAGCGGCTCCACTACACGTCTTGGTAATACGCGATCAATAGTGTCCCCTGGTCTAAGACTCGCCTCGGCTTCTGCTATATTAATGCGGACGTCCACCTACCGCAATGAATGCAGTGGAAGGTGAACCTTTAGTATGGAGACCAAGTGGCCTTATATACGTGTCTGTGCTTTGCAGACACGTGGCAGCTCCGGACCTCCCCGGGGCGGCGTGTCAATTCCTTCCCTTAGTGAGGGGTCCGGTTACTATACAGGGGGTCCGGGACCCCATGGGGGGGTCCGGGACTCCGCGGGGGTCCGGACCTGCACAGAAAGTCCCGGAGCTCCCGGCTGTTCGGGCTGAGCTCCTGCTTTTCCCGAAACACGTGGTGCTCCCAGACCATTCCCAGCCAGGGGACGGGTCCGGGACCGTTGTTGGGTGAACAGGGCTCCGGACCGCAGGGATCCGGTTGTTTGGACGTAGTCAAGGATAACCACAAGGCTCTTGCCTAGACACAGCAAGAGGGGGTACCCCAGTCCTGGGGTACCGACAGTGGCCCCCGGGCCTTACCTCGGGAGAGGTACGAACCCGCAGGTGGGGCCTACTATCGTGATGTGTTTCCACGCAAACTTGATTGCGTCGGTGTGCTCATGCAGAGAGCGGGCGCTCCGGACCCCTGAGGCCGGTACACCGGTTGCCAGGTTCAGGTACTAGAGCGCTCTCCTCAGGGCGACGAAGGTGTAGGCTTAGGGTGCGGAACCAAACTAAGCGGCTACACAGACCTCGGATCGCTTAGGGAGCAAGCACCACTTCCCGGACCCGGCTCTTGGCGAGCGGTCTCCGCCGGATCGGGCCACCGGAGTTGACTTGAGTCGATCGTGGCGAGCGGTCTCCGCCGGAGCGGGCCACCGGAGTGGACTTGAGACGACCGTGGCGAGCGGTCTCCGCCGGAGCGGGCCACCGGAGCGGACTTGAGACGACCGTGGCGAGCGGTCTCCGCCGGAGCGGGCCACTGGAGTGGACTTGAGTCGACCTGTGGCGAGCGGTCTCCGCCGGAGCGGGCCACCGGAGTGGACTTGAGTCGACCGTGGCGAGCGGTCTCCGCCGGAGCGGGCCACCGGAGTGGACTTGAGTCGACCGTGGCGAGCGGTCTCCGCCGGAGCGGGCCACCAGAGTGGACTTGAGTCAACCGTGGCGAGCGGTCTCCGCCGGAGCAGGCCACCGAAGGGGACTTGAGACGACTGTGGCGAGCGGTCTCCGCCGGAGCGGGCCACCGGAGCGGACTTGAGACAACCGTGGCAAGCGGTCTCCACCGGAGCGGGCCACCGGAGTGGACTTGAGTCGACCGTGGCGAGCGGTCTCCGCCGGAACGGGCCACCGGAGTGGACTTGAGTCGACCTTGGCGAGCGGTCTCCGCCGGAGCGGGCCACCAGAGTGGACTTGAGTCGACCGTGGCGAGCGGTCTCCGCCGGAGCGGGCCACCGGAGTGGACTTGAGTCGTTGCTAACGATCCTAAACGAAGACTTGAGATAGATTACAACTCAATAAAGACTCGAAGATTAGATAACATGATCTGGACTCTTCCCTCCACCGGTCCAGATCTTCATGAAGCTTCCAAATATCAGCCGAAACATGCCGTATAATTGTGGCAGATTCTTGTCGTCCTATTGTTTCGGTAGTTCCCGTCAACTCCGAGTGAATCTGGACGTGATTCTAGTTGTATTGGAAAGCTTATCTCCTTAGCTTTCCATGCATATCTAGAACATCCAAAATGGAGTCCATATGTGGCCTGGGCATCTATTTTTGTGCGGCCTCTTCCTGCAGTCCGAACCAGCCTCGCGAATAGACTGGGCTTCAACATGAATTAGGCCCATGATCCCATCTCAGCTTGACCCTTAAGTGCCCAATTATCATTGTATTTGGCCAAACTTATGATATAAGCCTGGCTAAGTGGACTCCTTTACCGTGGGCTTCTTCTGACATTTGGTCTACCAATCCTGGTCAAATTCTGGCGATAACAGTACCCCAAGTGTGAACCTATACCCGGACGTGTAGTATGCATTTTATTCTTGTCCCCGTGTTGTACCCTCCCTTGCAATAATGAAGTTGTTTGTGCTTGTTGTTTGCTATGTTTGTGTGTTTGTTGTGTGCTTTTCGGCTGAAGGTAGATTCTGCCTTTTCAAAAATACGAATTAAACAACTTAAACATCACTTAATCCTAACCCTAATCTCACAAAGACTCTACCCAATCTACAGATGGCTTCCCGAAGCGGTACAAGGGCCTCCCGCAACCGGACCCCTGCAGCTGCTGATGCGGGAGTACAGCCTAATGGGCAGAACCCTCCTCAGAAAGAACAGGAAGTGAGCCAGAACAGAGGAGAAAATCAAGAAGTGCCACTGCCACCACCACCACCCCTCGGAGACCTGGCCCAGATAATACACAACCAAACATTCATACTGGAAGCTCTGGCCAATGCTCTCGTAAACAAGCGGCCACGGGAGCAGACCATGAATGACAAGCTGACAGCTTTTCTGAGGACCAAGCCACCCACCTTTGCTGGATCCAGCAACCCCTTGGATGCAGATGACTGGCTATGTGTGATCCAAAGGAAGCTCGAGCCGTTCGAATGCCAGGATCGAGACAAGGTTCTCCTGGCAGCCCACCAACTCACCGGGACTGCCTTGGCCTGGTGGGAGAATTACTGTGCCGCTGCCGAAGATGCTTCCACCATCACCTGGAAGGAATTCGTGAAGGAGTTCCGCCGCTATCATATCCCCTCGGCCATCATGAAGCGCAAGGCGGATGAGTACCGAGTACTGCAGCAAGGGAGCATGTCAGTGGAAGAGTACACCCATCAGTTCATGGAGCTGGCTCGATATGCACCAGAAGAAGTGAACGATGATGAAAAGAAGCAAGACATGTTCAAGAAGGGATTGAACCCAGAACTCCGGACCCTGCTTACCCCTCAGATCTACCCGGACTTCAACACCCTGATGAACAAGGCCATTCTTACAGAAAGGGCCAAAACTGAAGAAAGGAAGGATAACAAGCGTAAGTTTCTGGAAAGCAAGGCCCGCCAGCAGGATCGCTTTTAGAAACCAAGAAGCTTCAGCTACACTGCACCAAGATCTCAGGCCCCAATGCAGTATAGGACTCAGTCCCAGGTGACAGGCCCCTAACACACAGTTTAGGAGCCAGAACACCATGAAGGCCCCGCAGAGTAATGCAAGCCAGGTCACCACCAACAACAGTAATGCTAGGGTCTGTTTCAACTGCCGAGAGACAGGGCATTTCATTGCTAGCTGCCCATATGCTAAGAACAAGCCTGCTACATCAGCCTTCTCCAACACGGTGAATGGACCAAGGCCAGTTCTGTTAGGTGCCAACCGAGTGCCCATCCGCAACAACAGCAACACCAACAACAACAATCAGCAGTTGAGGCAGCCCCAGCAGTCATTTGGACGAGTCCGCGTCAACCACATCAACGCGCAGGAGGCTCAAGGAGCTCAGGGCGTAGTGCTCGGTGAGTACCTAGTTAGCTCAGCTCTTGCAACAATACTATTTGATTCTGGAGCATCACACTCGTTCATATCCTCGAGTTTTGTGGAAAAGCACAATATACCTACAGTACTACTAAAAACGCCCCTATTAACCTGGACACCTGGAGGCGACATCAAGTGTCAACTAGGTTGTCTACGGGTAAGGATCAATTTAAGTGGGGTAGAATTTCTAGCAGACCTAGTAGTACTTAAGTCTAAGGGAATAGACGTAATCCTTGGAATGGATTGGTTAAGCCGACACATTAGTCTCATAGGTTGTACTGACAAAGTGGTACACCTAACAAACCCAGAAGGAGTACGAGTGACCTGCCATACTCGGGGAAGTGGATCTGACCCAATGGTGTTTAGCATGGAAGCCAAGCCATTGGAAGAAGTCCCGATAGTAAACGAATACCCAGATGTTTTCCCTGAAGAACTTCCCGGAATGCCACCAGATAGGGATATAGAGTTTGTCATCGATCTTGTCCCTGGAACCTCTCCTATAGCCAAGAGACCCTATAGGATGGCAGCTTCTGAATTGGCAGAATTAAAGAAGCAACTGGAGGAATTACAACGAATTAGCTTCATCAGGCCAAGCTCGTCGCCTTGGGGAGACCCAGTCCTATTTGTCAAGAAGAAAGATGGGAGTATGAGGTTGTGTGTGGATTATCGGGCGCTGAACGAGGTTACCATCAAGAATAAGTACCCCCTCCCCAGGATTGATGACCTTTTTGATCAGCTAAAAGGAGCCAAGTACTTCTCCAAAATTGATCTGTGGTCAGGGTATTTTCAGCTTAAGATTAGAGAAAGCGACATTCCTAAGACAGTTTTTGTCACCCGTTACGGGCAGTTTGAGTTTACCGTAATGTCTTTTGGACTCACCAATGCACCTGCATATTTCATGAATCTCATGAACAAAGTGTTTATGGACGAGTTAGATAAGTTTGTCGTAGTCTTTATCGACGACATACTTATTTACTCCAAGAGTGTTCAGGAACACGAGCAACATCTGCGGGTAGTATTGGAAAAGCTGAGAGTACACAAGCTATACGCCAAATTTAGCAAGTGCGAATTCTGGCTTGAGAAAGTGGCTTTTCTTGGACATATTCTAACCGCAGAAGGAATAGCAGTGGACCCCGAGAAGGTCGAAGCAATTTCCAACTGGCAGCAACCGATTAATGTTATTGAAATCAGAAGCTTTCTTGGATTAGCTGGGTATTATCGGAGATTCATTGAAGGATTTTCCAAGATAGCCCGGCCCATGACAGAGCTGCTCAAGAAGGATAAGAAATTCAACTGGACAGAGTCATGTGAAACAAGTTTTCAAGAATTGAAGACAAGATTGACAACGGCCCCAGTACTGACCCTACCAGATATTCATCGGGATTTTGTTATTTATTGTGATGCATCCCGACAAGGGTCAGGATGTGTCCTCATGCAAGACGGGAAAGTTGTTGCATATGCTTCCCGCCAACTTAGGCCTCATGAGCAGAATTATCCAACCCATGATTTGGAATTTGCAGCCGTAGTGCATGCCCTTAAGATTTGGAAACATTATTTGATTGGAAATAAGTGAGATTTACACCGACCATAAGAGTTTGAAGTATATCTTCACTCAGCCGGATTTGAACTTAAGACAAAGAAGATGGTTGGAATTGGTTAAGGATTATAATTTGGAAATCCATTAGCAACCCGGCAAGGCAAACGTAGTGGCCGATGCCTTAAGCCGGAAATCCTATGGACCCAAGGATGATCATCTGCGAGAGGAAATGGAACGATTGAATGTGCACATTGTCCCTCGAGGCTCCAGCCACGTGCTGAACGTCCAATCCACACTAGAAGACAGAATTAGAAAGGCTCAAAGTTCGGACAATGACTTGATGGGAATCCGAACACAAACTGGACAAAACAAGGCACCAGATTTTAGAGTGTAATGAGAGAACCTTATGGTATAAAGATAGAATTTGTGTGCCCCGGAAAGGAGACTTCCGACAAATAATCATGGATGAAGCCCATAACTCGGCCTACTCCATCCACCCAGGATCTACCAAGATGTATATGGACTTAAAACAAAAATATTTGTGGAAAGGAATAAAGGCGGATATTGCACGATTTGTCGCCCACTGTGATACGTGTCAGAGGATCAAGGCTGAACACCAGAAGCCAGCAGGATTGTTGCAACCCCTACCCATCCCGGTTTGGAAATGGGATGAGATAGGAATGAACTTTGTGGTAGGATTGCCCAGAACACAGAAAGGACATGACTCTATATGGGTAATAGTGGACCAAGTCACTAAAGCGGCTCATTTCATACCCGTACGGACAAATTACGGTGGAGAAAAGCTAGCCAAGCTTTATGTGGAAAATATAGTAAAGTTACATGGTGTGCCTAGCAGAATTGTTTCAGATATAGGGACCCAATTCACCTCTAGGTTTTGGAAAAGTTTGCATAAAGCCATGGGCACCAAATTGGATTTTAGCTCCGCCTATCACCCACAAACGGATGGCCAAATGGAAAGAGTGAATCAGATTATGTAAGATATGCTGAGAGCATGTGTCCTTACCTATGGCAACGATTGGGAGCAGAGTTTGCCATATGCGGAATTTTCATACAACAACAGTTATCAAGCGAGCCTGGGTATGTCACCATTCGAGGCTCTCTACGGAAGAAAATGCAGAACCCCCCTGATGTGGTCAGAAGTTGGAGAACGTGCCCTAGTCAGACCCGCACTCATAAAAGAAGCCGAGGAAGGAGTAGCAGAAATCCGCGAGAAGTTAAAAGCCGCCCAGTCTCGACAGAAAAGCTACGCAGACAAGAAGAGACGAGAAAAAAGTTTCAACCCAGGAGAGTTCGTCTATCTTAAATTTTCACCTATCCGAGGAACCCGAAGATTTCAGGTACAAGGAAAGTTGGCCCCTCGGTACATTGGACCGTACCGAGTTCTGAAGAAAGTTGGAGCCGTAGCGTACCGACTGGAGCTACCAGAAGGAATGTCGGACATACACCCGGTGTTCCATGTGTCCCAGTTAAGGAGATGTTTGAGAGTACCGGAGAAAGAGCATGTGCCAGAAGAAGAGATAGATCTGCAGACAGACCTTCGGTACCAGGAAGTACCTGTCAAGATTTTGGACACTATTACTAGGAGAACAAGAAACTCCGAAGTATGGATTTGCAGAGTTCAGTAGAGCAGACACGGAGTAGAAGAAGCTACATGGGAGCTTGAAGATGCCTTGAAGAAAGAATTTCCCCACCTGTTTAGGAGCCAGCCGAATCTCGAGGACGAGATTCAATTTAAGTGGGGTAGGTTTGTGACATCCCAAAAAATTCACCAAATTAAATCACACGCTAAAAATAATTTTCAAAATCTCTTTTCAAATCGTTGAGCTCAGATTTTTCGAAATTGATTCCCGACCGATCTCCCGGTCGCCCGAAAAACCAGTCCCGGCATCCAATCACTATCTCGTCTCCCTGTTTCCGCCTCGTTCCGCGTATCATGCCGACCAGCGAACGTGCGCGTGCAGTCAAGATCGTCGCCGGCGCGAATCTCTCTCCTTCTCTCTCTTTTCCTTTTTCCTTTTCCTTTTTCTCATTTTCCTTTTTCTTTCCTTTTTCTTTTCCTCTCTCCCTCTCTCTCCTTCCTCCCTCTCCTCTGCCGCGCCCCCCCCGAGCGCCGCTCGCCGCGCCGCCCACGCGTCCCTGCTCCCTGCTACCCCCACGCGCTCCGCGTGCCGTGATGCCCGCCGCGCCGCTCGCCGCCGCCGCCAGTGACGCCTTGGCGCACGAGCTTGCGATAGCAGAGCGCGCACAGCGCTCGCCATCGCCGCCAGCCGCACGCGCACTGCTCCCTGCCCCGGTCACGCTGCGCCCAAGCCCACGCGCGCGTGCCCTGCTCCCGCATGTGCCCCTGCCCACAAGCCGAACGCGCGGCCCTGTGCGCGGCCCCGGCCGACGCCGCGCCGCCCATCGATCCGAACAGCGTCGCCCGCCCTGTGCCGCCTCGACGCGAGAGAGCGAGCCAAGCTCGACGTCGGCCACAGCGACCGACCACTAGCGCGCTCCGCCCCTGGACTCCGCCCTCGGTGTGCACGCCACTCCACAATGGCCGCAAACGGCCGGAGCGCCATTAATGGCGCCCCGCGATGCTCGCCGCCCACCACCACCGGCGCCTCCCCCCGCCTCGCCACGCCTATAAATAGGCGCTCCTCACGGCCATCCACCACCACAAGCCAGGCCGCCCCCATGCGCCTCTTCTCCGGCCTTGCTGCGCCGCCACCTAGAGCCGCCGCCGCCGCCCGCTCTCATCGCCCCACCTCCCTGCTCCACCCCAGCTCGAGCTAGGTAGGGGAATCGAACCCCCACCTCCTCCTCTCTCTTTCCCCTCTCCTCCCGGCCGCCGCCTTCGCCCTGGGCGCCCGAATCAGGCCGCCGCCGGCGCGCCAACCCCCCTCCCCTGTTTCCCAGCAAGGAAAGGAGGAAGAAGGAGGGGCGTTTATGCCTATACCCCCCTGTCTTTTCTATTATTTCATTAAAGGCCCTCCCACCTCTCTAGTTCATTTACGAAATAGCCCTTTTCTATTTTCCCTATTCGCAAATAAACCCTTCCACCATAAACTTAATTCCAAAAAATGCCCTACACTTTTCCAGAGTGCCCCTACACTTCCACCATAAAATATTTACAAAAAGGCCCTTGAACCCTCGTTCGACCCCTAAACCCCTCTCTGACCTATCATTTTATGCGCCAAACAATCTTCGATCGACCTGAAACTTTACCACGCCATTCCTATTATAATTTTGGCCATGCCATTAGGAAACCATCCAGAGATATTACTCCTATCTTCATATCGTAACTGTTTCCGATTCGAGCTCAACGATAAAACTTTTATTGATTATGTGTTTGTTTGTACGCGTCGTAGATCACAGTGTGAACGAGGGAGAGCCCGTCGACGAGCAATACTGTGAGCAAGCGAACAAGGACCAGTTCCGCCACCCCGAGCCCGAAGGATAGTACTTCGACCAGGACCTCCCGGAAGGCTTTGAAGACGGCAAGTTCAGTCCCGCCCTTTGATGCATGTTTTGTGCTAGTTTTATAAACACAACCTATTGGCCTGTTTTACAAAACTGCATATGTTTTACCTATCCCGCCCTTGATTTGTTATAACCATTCCTTGACCACCTAGATTAATGTATGAATGTGATGTGTTTGGACATTAATCGCTGCTAGAACGCTTAGGCCCTTAAACACGATATGACTTGTTTTATAAAAAGAAAATGTGTGAGTGTGTGGTAAGGGAAAAATGTGAAATTTTCGAAAGATAAGTTTAGACGGGATGGATGGCACTTCTGTGTGATTTGCCGATTGGTGTGCTTGTACCTGTGTGGTAGAGCAAGGAAGGGAGATATCCATCTTGTCACAACTAAGGACCGAGTTGGTGTGTCATCTCACCTAACTCTATTACCGTGCAAACCACTCGACCGTTGAATGGGCAACGGCTTAGCATAAACCCCACTAGCTAGTCTGATAGCCATCAGGAGAGCTGAGAGCAACGGGTGATCAAGGAGAAGGGATTAGCTCTGTGTGACTTATGCCCCGGTTAAAACCTCTGTGATAGGTCAATGACCCCTTGGTAGATTCCGTGATGGCTAGTCAGGTCTAGCTAAGGTGGGTAATGGCTTTGTTGGGATCTGCACCGACACTAAGGTGATCGAGTTGCGGTACCCCGCTTGTGGGTAAAGTTGCACACCTCTGCAGAGTTAAAATTTATTCGAATAGCCGTGCCCACGGTACTGGGCGAGTTACGGTGTGGTCACATAACTAGTTTTTATTATGGGATGGGCTGGCGTGAGTTGTTTTGGGAATGTGTCCGGCAGTTGTGCCGTGTGCTACGGCGGATGAGGAGTCCGGTAGCAGCTTAAAAATTAGGGTCCTGTGTGGGCCAACATTATGTGTCATTCAGTACAAAGAAAACTTGATTTGAAAATCCTTTCTTTCAAATGAGCACATGCATAAAAGATTGCTTTCCGCAAGTTAAACCCCAGCCTTATCCTTGATGTAACCGATGCATTATATTCTGTTTATACCCCTTCCGTGGGTGTGGTTGGACTTGCTGAGTACGTTTGTACTCACCCCATTCTTAATTTTACAGAGGAAGATCCAGACTTCGTTCCCAAAGACGTCCAGTAGAGGTTCCGTCCTACACCCAACCTTGCCTATGGATTAGGGTCACCCGCAGGAGGTTCCGCATGGCGCAAGACTCTGATGACCCCCTTTTCGTAGTTAATATCGTGGTGTGGGTGTTAGTTGTTATCCTTGCGATAGTGGCACTTCACTGCCCACTTCCGCGTAGAGTTGTACGGTGATGTACCATCTGATGTAATAAAAGTGTTATCAGCCTCCTGGGACTGATATTGTATCACTTTTAAGTCTTCTCTTATGAGGGGACGGTTCAACAATAAAACATATTACATGTATCAAAACACACAACACTTAGCCAACAGTAAAAGAAAAGAAATGATAGAATTTGTTTGCATCAATTCATGCATAACTCTCTCCCTCCCCAATCGGCAAGAACAACAGCCAGCAACTCTCCTCCGTTACAATAGCTCCTCGTTTCCCAACAAAACAAAAAGCAAATCAAGAACAAAAAAAGGATGGAGAGGCATGAACAATAAGGGTGGCATGGAGACCTTGAGGCCGATAGCTTCTAACAGCGCATGGTGAAAGTTGAGGTGGAACAGGAAGTCCGGGTGGGGGCCGCGGTCGCCCTCGCCGCCGCACGCCACTCCGCCACGGCACGAAGCTCCGACGGCCATAGTCGCTGTGGGTAGCCAGCGCACAGTGGTCGGCGAGGCCTTCACCCTCCTCCGCCACTTGTACGACCTCTGCCTGAACTGAGAAGCTGCTGAGATGGACAAATTGAATCGAATATATGTATGAGCGCCACAGAAACAAGGATCTAACATCCAGAACATCTAGGTTGAACATCCAAAAAACATAGCAGAAAAAGACTATAGTGCATCAACATCCAGAATCGGCAACAGCCAGAATCGTCATCATCAGCAAAAGATTCATCAATGGGTGCAAAGACAAGCTGGGCGCATGCACCAGCTGCATTTTCATCCACACCGCTGCACAACTGCCAAAGAACATACAATCCTGTGAGACCAATGCAACAACATAACTGAAACTAATCAAAGGCTAATGGTGTCTGAAAATATACCTGCAGAAGATATGAAACTGAAAAAGTATTTTTTGCCAGAAAAAGAACACATGCAGTAGTACACATGCATATTATGAAACTGAATAGACAAATAGGTAAACTGCCAGGGTTCTGCAAACTACCATCCACCAGCTTTCCAATTCGTTAAACATCCATGCTAGTTCATTTCGTTGAAACCTGAATCAAATAGGAGACATTAGGACACATTTGAATATCATACCAAGATAACAAGCAATATGAAAAAATAAGAATTTACTGCATTCAGCTTAAACAAAAGGTAAACAGGAAGCTATGACTGATTCGGAATTGTTACTGTGTTCCATTGACTTGACTTGAGAAATTAAAAACAGTCCCTTGACTTGAGAAACTAAAATAGCATGTTATTGTGTTCTGCTTATGCCTGATTCGGAAAAAGATTACACCACGATCTGTTACAAAATATCATGAACATCATAGTAACCATCAACATTTAGCAATCCAACCTGCAGTATCAGTATGTCAAGAACTCAAGATAAGATAAGTTGTTCAGTGCCCTTAAGCTATTTGTAGCACCGGATATCTAGTTTGAGGGGGGAAATTTGTTGTTTCAAATGGTTATACAGAGTACTGAAAGTACTGCAAATCTACTAGGCGCAATCTAATTTCAAAAAAGTAGTTCATTTCAGGACTCCGAAGAAATTCTCAAACCAAAGCCACCACGATAATTTGATGATCAGTTCAAGATCATAAGCATTGATCATACGCTAGAAACTATAGTATTCTCAAGCACGAACTGCAGTGGTAATAATCGACGAATTAGGGAACGTAGGAGTACAGGTTGAAGGAGCTCACTTCCAGGGGACGTCGCCGACGAGCATCCAGTCACCGTCCGTGTCCTTGTATGTGGGCACATACTCCGTCCCGTTCACTGCGTCCACCTACTTCCTCTCTTCCTCTCATCGTCGGCGAACTCCCCTGCGTGCCGTCCAGATAAAGCACCCTCACCAGCTGGAACGCTCAACCAAACAGAGCAAAGTGCTGCTGCGGTAACCAGAAGCTGGCGAGGCAGAGGGGGGTGGTACTCACTGATGTTGAAATGAGAGAAGAGCTTGTCCTGGAGCGCGCGCCGAGGACCAGGTCGTAGCCGGTGTAGGCCTCGAGGTCCACCTTCCGCAGGTAGGGCGCGCCGTCGACGACCGCCTTGATGAAATTTGCGGCCTGCTTGGCCTTGCTGGAGCCCGCAGGACCCCACCTCCTCCGCCAAGGGCAGCCGACATCGTTGGAGCTGCTGTGCTTGGCCTGGCCGCCGCCGTCGCAACGCTGGATCCATCCTCGCCAACGCCGCATCTGGGGCCCTGTAGGAGCCAGTGCTGGATCTGGATCCATGAGGCCAGATTGCGGCACCGGGGCCGCCACGCTGGGTCGGTGCAGCGGGGCAAGAGAGGTCTCGGCACGCGGCGGCCACCTCGGCGAGCGCGAGCTCGAGGAGCGCGGCGTCGTCGTCGGCGAAGAGGCGGCGCACGCCCGGCCTCGGCGCGGAGGCCATGGCAAGCGCCGGAATTCGCCACGCCGTCGCAGGATCCACCCTCGCCGGTGCTGGATCTGGACCCCTGGGCAAGACCGCGGCTCCGAGGCCGCCGCGCCATCCTGTACCCCGGACTGCGAGTCATCAGAGTTCGGAACCCGCAGTTCGTTCACGGGAAGACGGTATGAGCCGCGTTCGAGCGCTCACCTTGTCATCGACGGTGGCGGGCCCTGGCTGCGGCGACGGCCGCCGGTCGTCGGGCACCGCTTCCACGCACCGCCACGCCTTGTCCTTGCGTCGGGCCTAGATCGCCTTCGCCACCTCTGCGTGCGCGACAGCATCAGAATATCAGTGGGGGAACAGATTAGCTCGCGTCACCTCCTGAACGGAGGAATCGGGCCACGAGGAAGAGGGATCCACGAAAGGAGGGATGGCACGCACCTTGCAAGGTGACAACAGCGCGTCCTGGGGCTCGATGAGATTCACCTTGGTGACCCTGGCTCCTCCTCCGCCGCCGCAGGGATCAGTCTTGGAGACGCGGAGGACCACGACCTAACGTAATGCCCGGGGTTGCCGCGCATCACCTCGCCCGCCTTGGCCGGCCCGTGCAGCCGCTCCACCTTGCCGCCGGGGTGCTGGATCACCACGGTCGCCGCCTCCACTGCGAACAGCTAGGTACGGGTGCCGGCGGCGCACCCACCAGTAGTCCGCCGCTGCTCATCCCGCTGGCCTGTTTCCGCCGAGAGAGGTGGATGTGGATCTGGTTTTCAAAATGCGAACCATGTCGTCCACACCATGTATAGATCCGTTGGACACCATGTCAGCTGTACATCTCGGGACATGTGTATACGTATGTATACAGGATACAAAAAGTGCATACGTTTTGCAGATTTGTTGCAGGTACAGAACACATCCCGATACACAAATAGAGGGTCCAGATAACACCTATCATGCTACCATGGTGTATATTATCTTGGTTCGGGAAACAGTGCCTGACTAGTCTCCGGCTAAGCATTTCGGCTCCAGCGACAAGGAGTGAGATCTGTTTCCGTGGACCACGACGATGGAGTACTTTTTTATCGCTCCCCATATTGGTCAAAGCTACGGCAATATAGACCTTATTTAGATACCAAAAGTTTTGGGTGTAAAGTACTATAATATTTTTATTTGTATTTGGTAATTATTATCACGTCATGGGTTAACTAGGTTCAAAAGATTTGTCTCGCAAATTATAGTCAAATTGTGTAAATATTTATTTTATTTAGCTATATTTAATACTTCATACATGCGTTTAAAGATTTGATGTGATGTGAGCCTTATAAAATTTTAGAATTTTGAGTGCATCTGGTATATTACTCCGTACGTCGCAGTTGCACGCCACCTGCCCCTCCATTTCACCCGTTCGCTCACCTCATCACCTGCGTGCTGTTCCGTTTTTACAGGACGGGCCGGCAGCCCGGCACACCGCGGACTGGTCGCGGACCGCCGGTCCGGTGGCACGCGTCGCGCACAACGCTCTGGCCAGCGCCCGCCGCCACCGTCCGCCTCCGGGATCGCGCCGCGCGCCCACCGTCGCCTTCCCGGTTTTTCGCTGTCCACCCGTGCGGCCGTGCCGCGGCCCGCGGCTAAGCCGCAGCGCCCACCCCGATCCCTGAGGGGCGGCTGGGGCGGCGGCCATGACGTGACCCGCGGCGCCCGCGCTACCAAAAGCCGGCAGTTTTTAAAAGAATACACAGGGGCCCACCACCCGAGCGGCGCGGGCTCCGCTGTCCGCTGTCCGCTCCCCGCTCGTCCCGTGCCCGGTGGTGCGCCCGGCGCGCTGCGCGCCCCGATGTGCAAATATGAATACAATACTCCTCTTTCTCCTCCGCGATTGCGTCCCCGCTTCCGCTTCTCCCCTCCAGTCTTCCTCGGTTCCTCCCACCCTCCGCCTTCCTGCCGCCCACGCGACGTTCCTCGGGCCCGTCGCCTTCCCCGGCTCACCCATCCACCCCGATCTCTCTGACGCGAGATACTAGTTACGGTGGAGCTCGTTCACTCGGAAAGTGCCGAGGCCCAGACTCCCGGAGCGGGAGAGCGGAGACCTCCGGTGCTCCTGCAGGTGAGCTCCATGGCCTCTCTGCTTGCTTGGTTTCTGTTGTTTCCTGGGGGACGGCGGTGGCTGGGTTAGTTTCACCGCTGCCTCTGGTCGATCGCCATGGAATTTGAGGTCGGGGTTGTCTCCCGGGAACATGGGCGGACCGGACGGGACTCGCGCGTCTGGGTGTGATCTTTTGCGGTAGGGGTGCAATATATCTCGGGGGATATTTCTTAGTATTAGGGTGTGTGCAATTTTCTTTTCTGCGGGAGGGGTTCATGCGGACCAGGACTACTAATTACTAGTAGTCGATCACTTTCGGAAGCATTTAATGCACTCTCGTTGCTGCTTCCCTCGCATTCAGTTCTTGCGGACCTGGGCCTGGGGCTGCAAAGGACGATCTTTGGGGGAACTTTTAGTGCAGTGCAATTGCTGTTTCAATGTTTGCTGCGATTTGCGGGAGTTTAGGCACGCTGGAGTGGGCGTGAATATGTGAGGACCGAGAATCCTTGTCCGGATTGCCGGATTGGGTGAAAAAGGCAAGGGAATTGGGAAGGTGAGACCGAAGGTGGGCTCATAAAGTTGAAGGATTGGTAGGATGGTGTAGCCAGTGGAAACGCGAATATATCTTTTCCGACGCCAATTTATTTCATAACTTTGGCGCACTGAAGTACTAGTAGCTGATGTGCCCATTCCTCTCAAATGCGCCCCTAGGGGCTGGTCACAGGAACATGGTTTTTCATTTTCGTGATCGGCTTGAGAGTAGACTGATTGGCCTGGTGCAAAGGTCGTACTTTTCCCAATTGCAATCAGTATGGCCGGTCCACATCGTCTTTATTCCAGGACAATATAACAGTACAGTATATGTCAGGATCAGTCATGCTAGTAGGGGTGGTAACAGATCATAGCCCTAGTGGTCTCTTCACAATCCAACTTGGCCCTTATACATTTTTAGCTCAAAATTGTATAAGAATAGAGCCCGGCCCTTGATCTGGCATTTAGATTATGTAGGCTAAATTTTATGGCCCTTTACCACCCCTACCTGCAAATGAAACTTGGATTTTCAACTGTTACTGTAACCATCGTAAAAAAGTTCACTAACTTATAATCAATGTATCAGTGTGTTGTCACTTGGTTAATCCAAATATATTCCTGATGACCTAGACTTGGCTTTTAAGCTGATTTTTTCCCTGCAAAAACTCATGAATAGCATGAAAACAGTTTCAGTGTTTATGATGTTTATGGAACTTCTAGGTAGCAGCTCTGCAGTGTTATTCTGTTTTTTCCAAAGTTGTGAGTGAGACTTTGTGCTAGTTAAGCACTGATAAGTGATAACTGAATATAACATGGTTGCCATTGTGGTGCAGGTGATACTTTTGTAGCCTTGCTAATAATGGTTAATATGAGGGACAGTGAATCGCCATATGAAGCACAAATGGAAGAACCCTTAGGGAGGGTGTCTATACTTTCTTACGGTTCTGGGCATATGCTTAATGACATCACATCGTCGTGCTGGTTTACCTATTTGCTGGTGTTTTTGACTGATGTGGGACTTAGTCCAGGGTATGTGCTTTCTGGGTTACATCTCTTTTTCTCATATTCCAATCAATGAGCATGTTCTGTCCTGTAGGCTGTAGCATGTTGCTCAATCATGTTAAACTGGAAGTATTTTTGAACTCATTTTAGCTTTAGTCTTAACTCTTTGTCCACTCTGCTTGAAGAGGTATTTTACGGTTCTATGAATTAGGAAGTAAGTTCATGTTTAATTTCAAGTTGTCTTAGACCGTAAGACGTGATGTAGTATCTTACTGCAATATTCTCTAATGTCCTTTAAAAAAATTACTATCTAAAACTTCAAGTGTAAGCATGCACAACTGTTCATCAAATTCTTCTGTCCCTTTTCGTTACTAGTGCTAGTAATGTTCAAAATTTGGCAATAAGACTTACCATGTCTTAAATACTAATGAGGCTATAACAGAAATGTTAGTTCCTAGGGAATGGCAATTACCTTTTTTTTTTAAAGAAAAAACATAGCCAACTAATTTTCTGATCGATGACATGCCGTAGAGTCTGCCTAAAATATTGGATTGTTGGATCCAACCATGTTTGTTTTCCCAGGTTGTGAGAAATATTGAAATGCTGAAAGCTTGGAAGTAAAAGCTTCAGGATATCTTCAGACACTTTACTTTATAATTCACCTTTTGCAGCGATGCTGCTGCTGTCATGCTTTCTGGACAGTTGGCGGATGGATTCACAACAATCTTTGCTGGGGAACTGGTATGACCCATGAAACAACATGATCCATGTATTATAATTTCAACACACCACGAGCTGAATTTTTTTAGCATTTGCTGTGCATGATTCTGGGGAAGATATATAAACAAACTGCTTCTGTTCCAGATAGATCGTTTTGGGCATTTCAAACTGTGGCATGCAGGAGGATCTATTTTAGTGGCAATTTCCTTCTCATCTGTTTTCGGTAGCTGTGTTCCTTGCAAACTTATGGGGACTAGTTCATCTACTTTGGAGACTGTTGGATACAGCACATTTGCCGCTATCTTTAATGTTGGTTGGGCAGTTACTCAAGTTGCTCACATGTAATTGCTCCTTTATTTCACCACTTTCCCCATGCTTATGTCTATGGTTTCAGCAGTTCATTTATGGAAGTCTTTTACATATTTTTAAGGTCAATGGTGAACTGCATGACATCAAACCCATCTAGCCGGGTTTCACTTGTAAGCTGTCGTAATGCCTTCACAATGGTTAGAATACTCTACTCGCAGTGTTTTTTCTGTTATGTCCAAATTACAAAATGCTGCATCTGATATGCTCAATTTCCATGCTTTTGCTAGGTTGCAAATCTTAGCCTGTATGGAATTGCTTTGTTGATGTTTACTCTATTGCGGTCAGTGAGCGTACTGGTTCAGGTACTCTCTTTTATTAAGTAATATGTTCTTTGTGTGCCTGACATTCTTTTTATTCATTATAATTTTTCAATACTTGGGACAGTATCGGTGGATTGCTTATGTGTCCATTTCCCTTGGATCTTGTTTTGTTGTCATCTTCTTAGTTGGAACGAAGGAGCCAGGGTAAGATGGATACCTATGTACTTAATATTCCTTTGAAAGAGTTATTGACTTTCACTAGGTTTTTCTTCTCCTTTATTATTTGTTGAATAAAGCATTTTATCTTTAGGTCAATTCAGCACTCTACGGATCAGAACCTTTCCAGAATTTCATGGGCCTACTGGTTCAAGAGAGTATTATACTACCAAGTTGCTCTAGTCTATACTCTGACTAGATTAGTGACCAATGTTTCACAGGTATCTAGTAATCTTTTGATCTGTGATATCGGAGTGAAATTACCTTTTATTTGAGAATTTCTAAAGGCATCTATACTTTTAATGGTATTTAAACTGGTGTATTTTATTTCTTGAATATACGACTTATGCTTGGAACTTCAACGATACAACCAGTCAGTGATAATGTTCTGTTCGTCTTAACAGGCATTTCTTGCTTTCTATGTGATAAATGATTTAGAAATGCCTCAATCCTCGAAAGCATTGGTAAGGTCCAACCCCATATTTTTTTTATTTTTTAAGATTTATTTCTGACTATTGCAATAGTTCGTCAATCTTGTACTCATCTAATGCACATGGTATTGTAGAAATTTTAAACAACTGAACAAACAAGAGAGGTATTATACTCGATAGAACTTATTATCAATGATGTAAGAGATGAAAAATTTTGAAGGCCTGAAAGCTGCCGAATTTCAGTCTGTTCTCTGAAATTAATCTGAACTCCAGTACATTTGGTGATCAGTCCAGATAATCTGATGGTTCACAGTCAAAATAATCTTATTACTGAAATAGATGTTAAATAGTAGTAATTTTTTTCTTCTTCCGCAGCTAAGACACCATCACCAATTTCGTAACATATACTCCATATGTTATATCAGTTAACCATGATGATGCGTTGGCAGTCGTGGATTCCCAACTAGGGCCATGGCCCTAGTCTTGACCCAGTTACGCTCTGGACTCCCTTCTGTTTTTGATGTAGTCCAGCCCAATCAGGGCAGCAATACCATTGTAGGGCATGGCCCTAGTCGCTGGACCAGCCCAGCTACGCCCCTGTGTGTTGACTTGTAATATGTGCGTCCCCTGGTTAATTATTTCACATTTTTGTTTTTCAGATTCCTGCTATTATCTACGTCTGCAGTTTGATAGTATCTGTAATATTACAGGTCAGATTATTTTTAATGACTATTTTTTCTAATTTAGTACTTCGTTATTCAACTCAATGGAGTTTTGAAACATTTATAGGAGACTAGGTGGTCAAGTTGGCGTCTCAAACTTTACTTTTCAGCTGGAGCAGTGCTTTGGATATTGTCAGGTCTTGGGATTGTTCTTCTACCAAGCAGATTGCACAACGTCATGTATGCCATTTCAATCATAATAGGAGCTGCCAATGCACTTATGACAGTAAGTACAATGTAACATTGATTAATACATGTACTGCAAAGGTATGATACAAACTTTAGTAAATAAGATGTACAATTAAAGGAGAAAAAACATTTAAGAAGGTATGTCACCAATTAATCTTGCCATGGTGGTGTGCTGTCATTCTGGCCCATGTACCTAGCTATTGGCTGGGTCATGGATCTGGTATCCTGGCTTGTATTTCAATCCTGACCTTCAGTACTATTTGGTTTAGTAAGTGTCCTTTTTGATCAGTTATGTTAAAAGGGAGTGGAGATAAACAACCTAACCATGTGTATATGCTATCCTGCATTTCAGCAGATTTTTTCCACGCATATTACTTCCATCATTCTTATCTTTCCTTGATACCAGGTGACAAGTATTAGCATGGAAGGTGTTTTAGTAGGAGAAGATCTGAATGGTTGTGCTTTTGTGTATGGCTCATTAAGTTTTGTTGACAAAGTATCATGTGGAATAGCCCTGTATATACTGGAGTCCTATCAAGGTAATAGTTGTAACTCTCTTAGTACTGGCAAATCAACATAAGCATTTAGTAATATTTCAGTCAAAATTTTGTTATTTTGCATGCAGGAAGTACCCACATAAGATCAAATTCAGTAACGGCATTTGGTTATCCAGTTACAAGATTTGGTTTGGGCTTTGTTCCAGCTGCCTGTTCGCTGCTTTCAGCAATAGTAGCTTATACCATGGACCTCCCTGATACTCGGCGAAGACCTTTGGTGGAGCCCCTTCTAGCATGATTTTGCTGGTGGCACTGTTACAGTTGAATGTCAACATTTGGTCATTAGTAATAGACACATGGTCACGCAATGGAATGACTGGAGCCTGAAGTTACTAACGACATTATAGGGTGGAGGAAGTGAATCACTCTGTTCGCTGGGCTGGAGCTGGTGGCTGGTGCTGGAGTGGTGTGAGAGAAAAACACTGTTGACTGGCTGGTGCCTAGAGGCTGGTGCTGGAGCGGTGTGAGAGGAAAACACTATTGAGCTGGAGGCTGGTGGAGCTGCCGAACACAGTGATTATGATGGAGAGAATGTACTCAGCGACGCGTTGAGTACGAATTAAAAGTAGCATAGGAATAGGAAGACTTCATTCCACAATCCATTGTAAATGCAACTTATCTTCATTGTTCAGAAAGTGCATGGCGTGTATGGCAATTATTTTGAAAGCAAATAACTGCCGCATAGGCATATATAGCGCTTGCCAAGGGAAAAAAAAATGTTTACTCTAGTTTTTGTTTTATAGGACTATAATTTCATTGTACATATAACACCATGATTCAAAACAAACATTTCATAATTAATTAATTATATTGACGGATGAAATCACCTGCGGCCATGTAAATTACTTCTGATATTCAGGAGTTATGCTAACAGTTCATCATTGATGCATACATGGTATGAAAGCTAACTGGCCTATTTCTGGTGGGGGTGATGAACATGAAATTCATCCAGGAACATGTCCTGATGTCCACTTGCCATCTATCACCTTCCAAACTTACTACATTCACACGTATGTCCAAGTGCTATTGTAAGAAAGTTCCAAACTTTCATCTAGTTGTACACTGATTCCTACACCAATTCAACTGTAATTAACGCCTGTCCAAGTGCTGAATAATAGGAGCTGCAGTTTATTTTTAAGGATTTCTTTCTCCGATGGCAATATAAAAAGGGTATGTGGAATGCGGAACCTGTTGCAACTTGCAACGCTTCCAGTACACGTTTAACGTTTTGCTTCCAAAAAATGTTCTATTGTTGCGTGGGGTGCCAGATTATTTAAGCTGCATTGCAAAGGCACATATAGTACAGTTCTTATATGCAATTTCATTCAGCGTAGGACAAATTTAGGGCAGTAAGTGCAGAATAAATCCAGTAATTGTAAAAAGGGTGCTTTCTTTTGAAGTGATCAGATCCAAAGAAAAATCACAGATAGACTTACCTAATGTCCAGCTAGTGGCCAGTAGCTATGATGATTGAGAACGAAAAAAAATACTAATATCGCATCGTCAGTTCATACCAGGAATAAGTTTATCTACACCATTGCAAATGAATTCCTCAGTACACCTTGATCTGTAGGACTGAAACTGTTGCGGTTACAAGTCACATCAGTATGCCAATCTTGTATTTTGTACAACTTATTTGGTAAGGCGAGCGCCGCACAGGTTTATACCACACAAACACTTTTCTCTGGCGGTTTCTTTTTTTCCGCGGTGCAGGCGTGGAGCTATGCAAGCGTAGATCAAAAGTACCATTGGGGGCAAGACAACTTCTATTGATCACATCTTTCAGAACATTACATAGCTATCCATTCCTAATCAATAAAAACATCATCTTTCAGAACAACTCTAAAGCACCATGAGGATATTTTTTAGAGTTATAACCATGATGATATTAGAGGCCAGACAAGTCTTGTGATGCCCTCTCATTCTGAATGCATGGTGCTGTGAATTTGCAATGTGTCAACTGAATGTTCATTTCTATCCATTCCTAATCTGCCCATCTGCCAGCAGCCCAATCGAAACGAGTACTAGGTCCCAGGCTACCAGCAGCTTCTTTCTCCTCCTGAAGCAACACCTTCCCTCACCGTCCTTGAGCTCCATGCCATGTTGCCTCCATGGCTCCATCCATGCCATGCGTGTCCCACCCTAGGCATCACATAATGCAGGTTGTCTGCGCCGTGCGCACTGCTTTGCGTTGCGTTGCATACAACGGCAGGTCTGAGGTCTCAATCCTCGGCGAGGGTCCTGGCAGGATGGTCCGCGGAGTGCGTGCGCGTTCCGGCTCGCTCGATGCCGTCGCGGCCGCGCGGTTCGGCGCCCGCGAGCTCTGTGGCGCTGCTCGCGCTCATATAGACGGGTCGGACGGCCGCACACACGGGCAATGCAGGCGTTCCCATGGCGACGACGCGCGCGCATTCATGGCGACGAACCGAGCAGGAGCCAGAGCAAACGCCTCCGGAGGCCGGAGCAGAGCACGACGTCCCCACTCCCCAGCGAGCTTGCCTTCCAATGCCCGCGGCTCCCTGGACGAAGCTCCTCGCAGCGCAGCGAATCGTTCATCTTGACCGCACGTGGACGATCCAACGACCAGGATAGGCCGGCCAAGGGGTGGACGGTATTTCATTTACCGTCCACCCTGGACGGTAGATGGAATACCGTCCACCCCAAGAGGCGGACGTCGCGGCCGGGATCGTCGAAGAGAACCACGCCGTGCTGACCTCCATCGCCGCTGCCACATTGTGCGCGTCCACGGCGATTCCGACCGCGAGTTCCTGGAGCCCTGGCCAAACCGTGCTCGGCGGCGTGCGAGCTATCGACGGACGGCGGCTTGGACGGACTTCCCGCTGCCGGACGGGCGCGCGCGGCAGATGCCGCTCGTGTTCCGGGCGTGCACAGGGCACGGCGGCCATGAGGCTGGGTGGCAGCGCGGCCCTGGACCATGAGCGCTCGCCCCCAAGGGTTCCCCTCCCGCTTCGGCGGACCACGAACGCCTTGGCGCCGCCTCCGTCGCCCCGCGCTCTCCGAGTCTCCGTGCTCCGGTACCTCGACTGCCGCCGCGCGCGGGTCACCAAGACGACTTCAACTTCAACTTGGAGGTGGCTTTCGCGCGCAGAGGGAGGCTGATGAATTGGTGGATCCATTTTGACTGCCATTTTGCCTACCATCATTGAGTTCTGTTATTCAGGAGACAGATGCAGGCAACTGGTTTCATAATTCATTAGATAGGAAGAAACCTAACTGACCACCGTTTTTTCACATGTGTGGTCTGACCTGTTCTAGCTAGTGTAACTGGGTCTGATTGAACCATGAGGGTATCAGAGGGAATTCTATTTGAGGCCACACAAGCCATGCCTTGTGATGCCCTCTCATTCTGAATACATGGTGCTGTGAATTTTGCAAGGTGTCAACTGAGTGTTTATTTCTATCCATTCCAAAATCTGATATTTCAGAGATCATATTCGCTGTATACGTGTCATCTTTTTCTGGATTTAGCGGCTTTGCGAAATTGAAATTCTTACGCTTCCCTTAACTATGTGTAGATTCCTATCTTGTGTACCAAAGTAAGATAGCTCCAGACCCTGATTTGTTCTACGGCCCAGAATGCCCTTGTGCAGGGTCGCACTGGTTATGACCTGCACGCTTCAGTGTTTACATATTTTCGTTCTGCAATGAACTGTAGCTTCTTGTAGGATGCACAATCATTCGTTGCATTGCGCCTGCAGGAAAACTGGCATCTGCAAGCAAGTCCTGCAAGTTTATGCGGTATAAGATGAGCATAGGCTGGAACTTTTCTCTCTTTTTTTCTAAACAAATAATATAGGATGAATTTATCCTGATAATTGAAAAAAGGTCCAATTTTTTTTTACAGAGCTTCTCACCTGGGTACACAATCAGTAAATCCATCAACCCCTTGATGAAGTTTAAAATAGAAAAACTAGAGCCTAGAGGTACATGATCACTAGCGTGTGATAATCCTAGAATTATCTCATATTGGTTGCATCGCGTCCATTTTCCAACTATCAAGTATCAACTATCATGCAAAGTTTTGCCTTGTTATACTGCAAAGAAAAAAGGGAAAAGTCCTATTTTCAACCCTTAACTATCACGATCGTCCGATTTTCAACCCTGAACTCCAAAACCAGACATCTTGCACCCTCCAACTATCGAAACCGTGCAAAATACACCCCTAAACCAAATCCACTCCGGTTTTGCTATGACGTGGCACCTGTTTCTGATGTGGCTGTCACTTTGGCACTCTTACGTGTCTTTAGCCACCGGTAATTACCAAAATACCCCCTATCTTCTCTTCCTCCCCGCCACCACGCGCCCGCACGCGTCGGCGCCGCCGGCCTCGATGTCGGCCGCGGCGGCGGCGCTGTGCCCGCGCGAACCTCCTCATGGCGTTGTCCCCGCGGCGGCGGCCCCGGTCTCCTCCGGCTTACCCGTCGATGGAGCCCCGGCCGCCCAGGCCTCCCTTCCTCCCACGGCCGAAGGCGGACGCGCGGTGCGCGGCGGCCGGAGCGACGAGGCGGTGGCGCTCGCAGGAGGGCGGGGAGCGGTGGTGCGCGCAGGAGGGCGGGGAGCGGCGAAGGCGAAGGCGGAGTGGCACGGACTGGGCGAGAGGGCGGGGTGGGGCGCACGCCGGCTTCTCCTCCGCGCCCTTCCTCCTCCTCGCCCACGGCTCCTCCCCTGCTCCGGGCAGAGCTCGGCCGCAGTCCCCCTGGCGGCGGCGCGGGCGGACTCGGTCGCGGCCCCTAGCGCGCAGTGCGGGCGGAGCTCGGCAGCGCCACGAGCGGAGCTCGGCCGCGGCCCCCGGCGGGCGCTGCGGGCGACGGCTCCTTCCCCTGCTCTTCACTCCCTCTCCTGCTCCTCTGCCACCCGGCCCGCCCCCACGGCTCCTTCGCGCAGCGGCGCGGCGGAGGCCCGTGCGCTAGCGGCGCGGTGGAGGCTGCACGGCAGCGGAGGCTCCGAGCTCGCCTCCCCTTCCCACTCTCTCTCCCTCCAGCTCCGCCACGCCGGGCGCTGCGCCTGGCCGCCGCCGGCACGCGGGCCGGCGAGCCAGCTCCGCCGCGGCCCGCGGCCGGCACGAGAGCCAGCTCCGCCGCCTGCGCGGGGAGGAGAGGAGGGTGAGGGCGCGCCATGGCCCCGCAGGGAGGAGAGGAGAGTGAGGGCGGCGCCTGGCGCCGGCGACGGGGGTGCGAGGAGCGGCACCGGCGAGAGGGGGTGCGAGGAGCGGCGCCGGCGAGGGCGTGCGCCGGGAGAGCAGGGGGTGCGAGGAGAAAGACAGAAGAGAGAGGAGAGGTGGTGGCCCACCTGTCTGTGAGAGAAAGAGAGAGGAGAGGGTAGCTGACGTGGCCATTGGCGCCACGTGGACGAGTGACGTGGCTGAAAACCGGGGTGGATTTGGTTTAGGGGTGTATTTTGCACGGTTTCGATAGTTGGAGGGTGCAAGATGTCTGGTTTTGGAGTTCAGGGTTGAAAATCGGACGATCGTGATAGTTAAGGGTTGAAAATAGGACTTTTCCCAAGAAAAAATAACATTGTTATCACTGATAAATGGTCCTATGCCCCCACATATCATCCACATGTTTTGTGGCTATCCTTGTAGTTTGCATTGGTAGTGAGCAAAATTTTCTTCTCCTAGTGTCAATCCACCATGTGCTGTGTAGCAGCAGTGGCAGATGAACTAGGCTCGATCAGCCTCTATATAAAGCCCACAGAGGGCACGCATTCCTTCACCACCGAGCTCACACAT
Organism: Panicum virgatum; assembly: GCF_016808335.1. Taxonomy (NCBI): domain Eukaryota; kingdom Viridiplantae; phylum Streptophyta; class Magnoliopsida; order Poales; family Poaceae; genus Panicum; species Panicum virgatum. The sequence continues at coordinate 63,332,503 of NC_053146.1, forward strand.
CCACCGGCAATGGCGTCCATCACCACAAAGCTCTTGCACCACCTAGCACTGTTCCTCTTCCTTGTGCAGCTCACCGGCCCAGTTCTCGCCTCAAAGATCAAGAGCCACGCTGCGCTCAAGCCTCAGCCACCGAGCACCTACATCGTCCATGCCAACCACCTCGCCAAGCCGCCCCATTTCGCCACCCACGAGGACTGGTACCATTCCATGGTGGCAGCCAACTCACCTCGCCCCACCAACACCAGCCGCATCTTGTACACCTATGACACCGTGATGCAAGGCTTCGCCGTCCAGCTCACTGGCGACGAGGCCCGGCGCATGTCAGGCGCCCCCGGCGTCGCCGGCGTGTACGAGGACGAGCTGTTCTACCTTCATACCACGAGGTCGCCGGGGTTCGTCGGCCTCGACCCGAAGAACGGCGCCTGGAACGAGACGAACTTCGGCGACGGCGTCGTCATCGGCTTCATCGACGGCGGCATATGGCCCGAGAGCGCGAGCTTCAGTGACAGCGGGCTCGGCCCCGTCCGGGCGAGCTGGAAGGGCAAGTGCGTCGACGCCGACGATTTCAACGCCAGCCTGTGTAACAACAAGCTGGTTGGAGCCAAGGCCTTCAGCGCTGGCAGGGCGCCGAGCAAGATCGGCGGCGGCGTCCCCTCCCCGAGGGACAAGGACGGCCACGGCACGCACGTGTCCTCGACGGCCGCCGGCGCGGAGGTCCCGGACGCCGGCCTCCACATGTTCTCGCGAGGGACCGCGTGGGGCCTGGCGCCCAAGGCGAGGATCGCCATGTACAAGGCGTGCGACGCCGAGGGATGCTCTGGAGCGGACATCGTCGCGGCGGTCGACGCCGCGGTGAAGGACGGCGTGGACATCATTTCCATGTCCCTCGGAGGCCAGCCGCGCTCCTTTCACAGCGACGTCATCGCGATCGCCACCTTTGGCGCTGAGCGCAACGGCATCTTCGTCGTCCTCGCGGGCGGCAACGCCGGACCGGGAGCATCGACGGTGATCAACACGGCGCCGTGGATGGCCACCGTCGGCGCCGCCACCGTGGACCGGCTGTTCCCGGCGAATCTCACGCTTGGGAACGGTGCCGTGCTCGCAGGCCAGTCCCTTTACACCATGCAGGCCAAGGGAACCGCCATGATCCCGCTAGTGTCCAGCGAATCCCCTGGTGACTGGACGCCCGACACTGTCATGGGGAAAATCGTGGTGTGCATGGACGGAGCAACCGACGCGCACGGCATTCTCTTGCAGAATGCTGGTGGAGCAGGGATAGTTGGTGTGGATCCTCGCGAGTGGTCTCGAGATGGCACCACGGCCTCTCCCTTCACACTTCCGGGTATCGTGCTCAGCTACACCGCCGGCGAGAAGCTCAGGGCGTACATGGCCACGGAGCCCAACCCGGTGGGGTCCTTCAGCTTTGGCTGTGAGACGGCCATTAGCAAGAACAGGGCGCCGGTGGTCGCCGGCTTCTCGTCGCGAGGCCCCAGCAAGGTCGTGCCCGAGCTCCTCAAGCCCGACGTCGTCGCGCCGGGAGTGAGCATTCTGGCGGCCTGGTCGGGCGACGCATCTGTGTCGGGAGCCGACGTTGTCGACGGGAGGAGAACCAACTACAACATCATCTCTGGGACGTCCATGGCGTGCCCGCACGTCGCCGGCATCGCGGCGCTGATCAAGAAGAAGTACCCCAGCTGGACGCCGGCGATGATAAGGTCGGCGCTGATGACGACCGCCTGGACGATCGACAACCGCGGCCGGCGCATCCGCGACAACGGGGCCACCGCTGGCCTCGACGACGGCGTCAGGGTCGCGACGCCGCTGGTGGCCGGGTCCGGGTACGTCCACCCGGATCTCGCGCTGGACCCGGGCCTCGTCTACGACGCCGGCCAGCGCGACTACGTCGACTTCCTGTGCGCCCTCAACTACACCGCGGAGCAGCTGCGCCTGTTCGTGCCGGACTTCGTCAGGTGCACAAGGACGCTCGCCGGCGGCCCCGCCGGCCTCAACTACCCGTCCTTCGTCGTGGTCTTCGACAACCGCACCGCCATCCGCACGCTGACGCGGACGCTGACCAAGGTGTCCGAGGAGGCCGAGACGTACAACGTCTTCGTCAAGGCGCCCAAGCACGTGAAGGTGACCGTCACGCCGACGACCCTGGTGTTCAAGGAGCCCAACGAGAGGAAGAGCTACACGGTGGACTTCAGAAATGAAGCCCGTGGAAACCGGAAGACAGAGTGGGATTTCGGACATATCAGCTGGGAGAACGAGAACCATCGTGTCAGGAGCCCAGTGGCCTGCCATTGGCAGAACTGATGGCTTCCAGTAGAAACTTGCAGACTTGCAGTAGAATAAGGTTGACGAGTTGGTCGGTCATGAAAAATTCAGTATCTTCTGTTGTGACTCTGTGAGGGCTATCAATGTTAATGGTTATATAATGTTAATTTCCTTGCGATCCCTTAAATTTGCTGAATTATCTGCGTGAACATGACAAATTGCAGTTGCAAGCTTGTAAGCATTTTTATCTTCTTCAGATAAGAAGTCCGTATCCTCCATAGGCCGAGCGATAAGGTGAGCAGCAGATAGTTCTTCAGAATCAAAATCCTCCAGGATGAGGCCTGCCATTGAAGAGAAGATAAAGACAGCCAAGCCATGGGGACGAGGGCAAGCCCTTAGTCGTGGTGTTCCTGCAGCCGCACCGCTGTGATGGTCACGTCGACGATTGTGATGTTGCAGCTCCTATTGACACCATTTAGAGGCTCATTTGACCAAATACAGTATGCAAAATGTAGCTTATATGTTTGGTTAGATGTCTAGGGGCTCATTTGTATTATTCTTTGACTTTGAGGGCCCCTTTGCAAGGTGGGCAAACCAGCCCAAATAGGAGCCCGAGATCCCCTTCTCAGTTGGAGGCTTGTTCTTCCCCTTTGAGGTGAGAGGAGGAGAGAGGAGATGTGAGGGGTGAGGCTTTGATCTACCAAATTCATCCATTGGAGAGTGAAATTGGAGGGGATTTGGAGCCTCCCCTAACCTTGTTGGCTCCCACCTCTTGTATCTTCATCTTCATAATGGATTGCTTGCTCGTCGCCGCCCGTGGGTTTCCCCGCAAGGGTTTCCACGTAAATCCTTGTGTCTACCTGTGATTTGGTATTTATCTTGACATACTTGTTGATTGGTTGCTATCTTGCTTGCTATTGGTGCCATTTTGTTCAAATTCATGGTGTATGGATGAGATTGGCATATTATGCATACATGAGTTCTTTGATATGTTCATGATGGGGATTGATGTGTTAGTGAGCTGATCTTTGCAAGTATATTCTCATATGTGAATGAAGTTTGGACAACACCATATTTGAAGAATTGATATTATGGAGCTGTTTTGATATATGCACATAAGGTGTTCGGTGAAATGCTTGTTGAGTGATTAGCTCGCTAATCTTCAACGCTTCTGTGACAGAACCGCTAAGTTAAATGACTTAATTAAGCGTAATGGCCATCATTTGAACGCATCAGGCGCATTAGCTTAATTAAGTGTAACCTGACATCCTGTTTCCAACCCACAGACCGATCGAAATACACCAAAAGTCTCGCATGACGGCGAGCGCAGACAGTACCAGCATGATACAATTTTACAAAATAGTAAACAATATTAAGGTATTTACAAAATGATTTTTACAAATTAAAGTTCACATAATAGATAATAGCAGCGGTAGAGAGAGTCTAACCTGAGGAAGATTTTCATTAGAAACTAACTGAAATAAAATGAAATAAAACGATAACTACGGAGATGTGAGGACGTCACATCGAGTCCACCGATGTGAATCCGGGTTAGCTCCTATACCTGAAATAGGGTAAACAACAAATCCTGAGTATACTAATACTCAGTAAGACTTACCCGACTAAAGATATACTTAGCCCATTATCTAGACATGCAAGATTTTTGGCTGGTGGATTTGTTTTGCCAAAAAAACATCTAAAAATAGATCCTTAACTTCAAAATTTTAGCTCCAAATTATAACAATAAATTGGCTAAACATCTATGATTTGCATATCTATAGCAACCAAGGTGGAAACATAATTAATTAGATAACATCAGCATTTATCAACTCGTTTCATTTCATTTCCTTACTACGATGTGACTCAGAGATCAAGGTGCTCATGTCCGAGAGCGACTGACGGCGAATCGATCCGATTTAACCTTGCAAGGTGGACATAACCAACACGGCACGCATTTTCTCCGTCGAACTATACGAGCCAACCATTCCCCTCTCCGCCTCGAACTACAGGACCGCCTCACCAGCGTATAGTCAGCCGAGCTCAACGAGAGACCTCCAAAAGCAAATACATGCATCCCAATTCTCCGCGACTACTCGACTCGCCCTAAGGGGTGGGAAATTACTTGACTTTTGCCCTATAGCTCGCGAGTGATAGGAAATCACTCGACTTCTACCGAGACTTATTTAAGCATAGCAGTGCTATCGACCTATCCATACTAGTATAAGACCAAGAGAACCTAGGGATCATGCAATTAAGGTTCCAGACAACTCCTAAAAACATAATGCACAAGTAATACACATATAAAAATTCATAATTTAAAATAGTAGGTTATGCACCGGGGCTTGCCTGGGATTAACACTAGGTCAGTGTTAGTTAGATGATACTCGCTTGACGAGCGTCTTCTTTTGGTCATGCACATCGGGATCCATCCGTCCAGCTTCTAGATGTGTCCACCATTCACCGTCTTCTGGCTCGGCTCCAACATCACGTCATTCACGTGGTTCATCTATCGTACCTGAATGAAATGCAACATTGCATATGTATGAATGTAATGAGTGGCGACAAATGATGCATAAAGCACTTATAAAGAAGTTTGCATAACTAGAGAGCAGGTGTAAACATCATACAGAGAGGTGCATATCACTAGTTGCATCAACCCTACACTAGCTTAACACACAAGCACCTCATACAACCAACAAGTTAGAGGTAATTATAGTGTTCCACAATTTTGTTAAACAGCCCATGAAAGCTAGCTCCAATGACTAACAACCAGTCATGACATCATATGTACAAAACAAAAGTTTATTTTCTCCTAAACCTAATATCCATGTTCTTAACACTAAACAAGCTATTATGAGGTAAATTAGTAACTCAAGACATCAAATTCTTACCTTAAACTACAAACATTATCACTAGTTTACCATGAAATTGCCAAAGCATTTGAATTGCTACAACTTCATTTTAAGGAATTATTATAAATTATCCACATAAAGCATTAACAAGCAATTATTGATTTCTAACAAAACATTAAACTAAAGCATGCCATATTATCTCCCCAAAGCATATATATCTAGTCATGAGGGGCATAACGAAATAAGTTTCACTACTTATGGTTCAAACTATAATTTACTAGGCACTAAACAAGTTTAGCACATTTCTATGTTTACACCTTTCCATTATTCATAACTATTTATTAAGCACTACACAAGTTAAATCAATAACATATGCACATGTGCACTAATAAATCTGAAACTTTTACCACATCACATTCATCACATGACTAACCTACCATAAAAATTTCATAGCAAAAGGAGCAACATAGCTATGGGTATGAATTTAACCCTATCAAACATAGATAAACATCTAAAGCAATATTTTTCTACTAGAGCATATAAGATTTTATATCTACTGTGTGGATCTACTTACAGGGATTCCAAAACATCTTTATTTTGCTTTTTATGATTTTTTAATGATTTACTATGCATTTTCAAAGTTTACAGCCACTTAAACTAATATTTAAACTAGAGCAAAAACTATTCAGAAACTAAAGATCAACCTGTAAGAAAAGTTGTATATCTTAGAACAAAGGAATCCAACAAATTTTAGTTTGTATTTTTCTTATTTTTCAATGATTTTATATGAATTTTAGAAGCTTGCAGCTAAATTATGCATAAATGAAAAACTACTTTACAGCAAGGCCCTCAACTTTTCTAGAATTGCGCAGCACTATTTAGGACTATTCATATGAGTCACAGACTTTGAAAAAAGAGGCCCCCAAAATTGTTTCTATTCTTGCGCAGGGTCCCTGACCCAGTCAACCATGGCCGACCGGTCTTTGACCGGCCATGGCTCCCCGGCGGCTCGCCGGCCGGCAACGGGGACGTCACAGGTGGCACCAGCAGGGCCGAGCGCACCCGTGGCGCACCATGGCGCAACACAGGGCCGCGCAGGGGCGGTCCGCGATGAGCAGAGGCATGACGGCGGCGGCATGGCCCAAAAACGAGCGCGGAAATGATGCCAACGTGATGGAACATGGAGAGCACGAGTTTTAGGAGGTTACTTACATCCGATTTGAACCGCTGGGTGGGTGAAACGATGGCCGGAGGATGAAGTTCGACGGTGAGGGGCGGAGCTACTGTTCATGGTGGTCTGGAGCTTCGATTCCCGTCGATTTGGCCGAGGAGGAGTTTGGCTGGGGGTTGGGGAAGCTGGAGGAGGTCATGGGCTACCTCTTGGTGCTTTGATTGGGGCTCGGAGGTGACCGGAGGAGGGAGTTCACTGTTAGATGAGCCTAGCATCTGTTAGAGTTAGTTAGATTTGCATGTAATCTTTCTGTTAGTCATGCGCATGAGGACCGGCTTGTGGTTGCCATGCGCATCGTGCCCGCGAGAATAGCTCGCGCTAGACTCGGACAACCGGAGGTGGGCGCACATCGTGGACGTGGGGATGGACGCGTCGTTAGCGCGGTGTACGGATCGCCACCGGAGTCCTTTGCTTTGTGTTCAATAAAAGGAGAAGAACAAACCAGAAAACACTGCAGTTTTGGGAAGCACCAAAATCTCTTGTGCTCATGTTCCAAGTGTTCACGTGTGTGCACCTTCACTCTCGCCGGCGTTCCCAGCTCGCCTGCGCCGTTCACCAGTGTTCCGGTTCGTTCCAGAGCTGACATTTGGCATCAGAGCCAGGCCGCTCATCCCTTCGCGTTCCAATGGCGTCCCCGCCGTGCCATGGCCGTTCCCCGCCCAAGGTTGGGTCGTCGGGTGGCAACAAGACGCCACTAGCATCGCCCAAAGGGAAGACTCCGCAACGCACGCCGTCGCCGAGCCGTTCCCCGCCGCACCGTTCGCGCACGTGCGACGCCCGACGCCAGTACCGCCGCGAGTCGCGCCGTCCGCGCAAAGTCATCGTCGAGCGCGTGATTAATGAGACCGGCAGCTCCGGCAACTGGACCCAGCTGACGAAGATGAACTACAACAAGTGGGCTCTTCTCATGAAGCTGAAGCTCCAGGCGCGCCATTTGTGGGACGTTGTCGACACCGAAGACGGCGAGTACCATGACGACCGCACCGCACTGGAGGCCATCTACAGCGCCGTTCCCACGGAGATGGTGTCCATGCTCGCCGTCAAGGACTCGGCGAAGGATGCTTGGGAGGCCATCAAGACCCTCCGGATCGGCGACGCGAGGCGGCGCAAGGCGACTGCGCAGAACCTCCGCATCGAGTACGAGACGATCGCTCTCCTTGACGGAGAGCCGATCGAGGACTTCGCGCACCGCCTGAACGGGATCGTGCAGCGCCTCGAGGTGCTTGGCGATCCGGAGCCAGAGGCTGTGATATCCCGAAAAAAAATCAACCAAATTAAAACATGCGATAAAAATAATTATTTGCAAAACTTTTCATCGTTGAGCTCAAAACACCCATAAACCCCGAACCCTATTTTCCGGAATCTCTCTCCATTCCAAGTGTCCGATTTCCAACCACGACCGCCTCCCTGTGGCCTCGTCCGCGCACGCACGCGACGTCGCGCGTGGCCGACCGGCGCCGCGATCGCGGCGCGAATCTCTCCATCTCTCTCTCCTTTTTTCTCTCTCTCCCCCTTCTTTTCATTTTCTTTTTCCTTTTTCCATTTTCCTTTTCTTTTCTTTTTTCCTCTCCCCTCTCTCCTTCCTTCTCCCTCCTCTGCTCCGCTCCCGCGCGCGCCCCGAACGCCGCTCGCCACCGCGCGCTCCGCCCACGCCGTCCTCGCTCCCTGCTCCCGCACGCGCGCGCCCGCCTTGCTCCTTGCTCCCGCGCGCGCCCCCCCCCCCCCCCGCCCCGATCCCACGCGCGGCATACGCGTACCAGCTGTCCACGCCCTCGCCCCCGCAGCCCGCAAGGCGCACCGCCCGGCCGTGCACGCGCGCACCAGCTCGGCGCCGCCTGCCCGAGCGCACCCCGCCACGCCAAGCACGCCCCTGCCTCCCCTGCCCCGCTGCACATGCACGCTCGCCGGTCCACGTGCTCCCAAGACCCGCCGCTGCCACCTGTGTGTGCCCTCGCCGCCCGCCGAACCGTACCCGCGCCGCTCGCCGTGTTCTGCCCTCGCCGCGCGCGCCATCGCCCCTGTGCCAGCACAGCCCCGCCTGCTTGACGCGTCCCGTCACCTGCCTCGCCGCGCCGCCCGCCGAGCAAACAGCGCCACCGCATCGCGACACGAGCAAGTGGCCGGAGTGCCATTAATGGCGCCCCGCGATGCTCGCGGGCCGGCACCGACCCCCCACCGCCTCGCACCCCTCCCCACCGCCGTCCCGCGGCTATAAAGAGGCCCCTGCCCTACCTCCGAGCTCCACCACTACGAGCCGCGCCTCCTCCCTGACCTCCTAGCGCCACCATCCACCATCGCCGCCGCCCCGAACGCCGGCCACCGCGGAACCGCCTCCACGCGCTGCTTCTGTCCAGGGTAAGAGGTGCAGTGGGACCTTCTCGCCTCCCTCTCACTCTCCCTCCTCACCTTGGCCGCCGTCGAGCCCCACCGCGGCGCCACCATGGCCGCCGCCGCCTACTGACCGCCGCCGCCATGAATCCCCGCCCTGCGGGCCTCCTTTCCCCCAAATCGAGGGGGCAATCGACCCCTTGGGTCTTCCTCTCCCTTTTCCCTCACCCCAGAGCCGCTCCCGGGCTCAGAACGCGGCTCAGGGCCGCCGCCGGCGACGCGCCGCCCCCTCCCCTATTCTGCGGTCGGGAGGAAGGAGAGGGGGGCACATTTGCCCAAAACCCCCTCCTCTTTATTCAATTTAATTAAGTATCCTCCCACCTTGTGGCCTTTTTGCAAATAAAGCCCCATCCTTTATTATATTTGCAAACGAACCCTCCACTGTATAAACTTATTTATAAATAAACCCCTGACCCTTTTTAGAATAACCCAAATAGTTTCTAAAATACAAACCAAGTCCTTGCCTTCTTAAATATAATTACAAATATGCCCCTGGACTCTGATTTAACCCCTAAACCTTTATATAACCCATCATTTCATGCGCCAAACGACCTCGGACCTACCTAAAACTTTACCATGCCTCTCATGACATAATTTTGTCCATGCCATTAGGTAACCGCCCGAAAATACTACTCCGAACTCCATATCTTAGTTATTTCCGATTCGTGCTCAACGATAAAACTTTTATTTCTTTTTTTGATTGTATGTTTGTTTGTTTGCGTCGTAGACCACGGTGTGAACGAAGGAGAGGCCGTTGACGAGCAGTATTGCGAGCCAGCGATCGAGGACCAGTTCCACGACCACGAGCCCGAAGGACAGTGCTTTGACCAAGACCTTCCCGAAGGCTTCGAAGACGGCAAGTTCAATCCCGCCCTTTGATGCATATTTTGTCCCAGTTTTTATAAACACAACCTAATGGCCTGTTTTACAAAATTGCATATGTTTTGCCTGCTGAAAACACGGTTGGGTAGCCACCCCTTGATTTGTTATAACCATTCCTTGACCACCTAGATTAATGTCTGATTTTGTTTGGACGTTAATCGCTGCTAGAAGGCTTATGATCTTATACACAATACAACTTGTTTTATAAAGAAAAGGTGTGCATGTGTGGGAAGGGATAAAAGTGGAATTTTTTCGAAAGATGAGTTTAGATGGGATGGATGGCATTTCTGTGTGATTTGCCGTTTAGTGTGCTTGTGCCTGTGTGGCAGAGCAAGGAAGGGAGATATCCATCTTGTTACCACTAAGGACCGAGTTGGTGTGTCATCTCACCTAACTCCACTATCGTGCAAACCACTCGACCGTTGTATGGGCAACGGTTTAGCATAAACCCCACTAGTTAGTCTGATAGCCATCAGGAGAGCTGAGAGCAACGGGTGATCAAGGAGAAGGGATTAGTTCTGTGTGACTTATGCCCCGGTTAGAACCTCTGTGATAGGTCGATAACCCCTTGGTGCATCCCGTGATGGCTAGTCAGGTCTAGCTAAGGTGGGTAATGGCTTTGTTGGGATCTGCACTGACACAAAGGTGATCGAGTTGCGGTACCCCGCTTGTGGGTAAAGTTGCACACCTCTGCAGAGTTAAGAATCTATTCGAATAGCCGTGCCCACGGTACTGGGCGAGTTACGGTGTGGTCACATAACTAGTGTTTACTATGGGATGGGTTGGCGTGAGTTGTTTTGGAAATATGTCCGGCAGTTGTGCCGTGTGCTACGGCGGATGAGGAGTCCGGTAGCAGTCTTAAAACTTGGATCCTGTGTGGGTCAACCCTTTGTGTTACTCGGAACAAGAAAACTTGTTTTGAAAATCTTTTCTTTCAAATGAACCCCTGCATAAAATACTATTTTCCGCAATATAAACCCTAGCCTTATCCTTGATTTATCTTGTGCATGATATTCTATTTATACCCCCTCCGTGGGTGTGGTTGGACTTGCTGAGTATGTTTGTACTCACCCCATTCTTTATTTTTACAGAAGAAGATCCAGACTTTGTACCTGACGACGTTGAGTAGGGGTACCGTCCTGCACCCAGCCTTGCCTGTGGATTAGGGTCACCCGTAGGAGATACCGCATGGCGCAAGACTCTGATGACTTTTTTTTTATATTTAATATCATTGCGTGTGTGTGGATTGTAATTCTCGCGATAGTGGCGCCTCTCTGCTCACTACCGCGTAGAGTTGTACGGTAATCAACCATCTGATGTAATAAATATGTCATCAGCCTCCTGAGACTGATGTTTGTAACACATTTAAGCCTTCTCTTATGAGGGGACACTTCAGAGGCCAAGGTGGTGGCAAAGTACTTGTGAGTGGTGCGTCCCAGGTACAAGCAACTCATCATATCCATGGAATCTTTCGTTGACATCTCTACGTTGACGATCGAGGAGGTCACCGGCACGCTCCGGGCGGCCGATGAGGTCGACACGCCGCCGCCACCACCATCGTCCCAAGCCTAGGGCGGCAAACTGCTGCTCACGGAGGAGCAGTGGCTGGACCGTTACAAGCAGAAGGACGGCGACTCTGGCCGCAGAGGAGCGAGCTCCGGTGGCCGGGGCAAGTGCCGTGGCAAGCCGTGCGGCCGGGGAGGTAAGGGCGCTCCTGAGGGGCGCAGCAACTCGGGCGGGGCCAGCCCGGACGATGAATGCAAGTGCTGTGGCAAAAAGGGACACCGGGCCCAAGATTGTCGCGGCAAACTGAAGGTGAAGAAGGAGGCCTATGCGGCCCAGGAGGACGAGGCCACCCTCATGTTCGCATACGGGGCTGTGGACGAGAGCGGCCCAGCCGTGGAGATGCCCAACTCCACACCGCTCCCGCTAGTCCCCGACGCAGGCGTCGACGACTTGCTTGCACCGTCGCCTCCGACTCGGGTTGAGATCGTGGAGGCTAAGGTCTTCGCCGCCACCGACGTTACAGAGGACCGGGACCTGAAGCGATGGGTCCTGGACACCGGAGCCACCAACCTCATGACTAGCTTCCGTGACGCGTTCTCCGACCTGGACACAGGCGTCGTCGGGATGGTGCGCTTCGGCGATGGCTCCGTCATTCGGATCGAAGGCCGCGGAACCATCCTCTTCTCCTGCAAGAACGGGGAGCACCGCACCCTCAGGAACGTCTACTTCATCCCACGCCTCACCACCAACATCATTAGCATCGTCCAGCTCGACGAGGTGGGCTTCAAGGTGCTCATCGAGGAAGGGGTGATGCGAGTCTTCGGCGAGGAGCGTCGCCTACTCGCCAAGGTGCACAGGGGCCCAAGCCGGCTCTATGTGCTGGAGGTGACCATCGCCCGGCCGGTGTGCTGGGCGGCGCACGCTAAGGAGGACGCCTGGCTGTGGCACGCCCGCTTCGGGCATGTCAACTTCGGCGCGCTCAGGAAGATGGGCAGGGAGGAGCTGGTGCGCGGGATGCCGCTGCTGGACCAGCCTGACCAGCTGTGCGACGCCTGCCTAGCAGGGAAGCACAAGCGGACGCCGTTTCCTCAGCGTGCCCTGGGGCGCTCCACCGAAGTCCTCCAACTCCTCCACGATGACCTCTGCGGACCGATCTCGCCTCCAACACCCAGTGGTAACCGGTACTTCCTGCTCCTCGTTGATGATTATTCACGCTACATGTGGCTAGCCCTGCTGCCTAGCAAGGACAGCGCGGCCACAGCCATCCAACGCATCCAGGCCGCGGCGGAGCGCAAGACCGGCAAGCCACTACTTGCCCTCCGTACCGATCGGGGGGGGAGGGGGAATTCCTGGCCAGCTACTTCCATGAGTACTGCGCAACGCTGGGAGTGCAGCGTGAACTCACGGCTCCGTATTCTCCCCAGCAAAACGGAGTCGTCGAGCGCCGAAATCAAGCCGTCGTGGGCACGGCGAGATCCATGCTAAAGGCCAAGGAGCTGCCAGGCGTGTTCTGGGGGGAGGCGGTCACGACGGCAGTATATCTGCTGAACCGCTCCTCCTCTAAGAGCGTGTGGGGGCAAGACTCCCTACGAGCTCTGGACTGGGAGTCCACCCGGCGTCCACCACCTGAGAACGTTTGGGTGCATCGCACACATGAAGATCACGACGCCGGGGTTGAAGAATCTTGATGACCGAAGCCGGCGCACCATCTTCATCGGGTATGAGCCTGGTTCCAAGGCTTACCGCCTCTTCGATCCGACAACGCGTCGCGTGCACATCAGCCGCGACGTCATGTTCGGCGAGGGCGGCCAGTGGAGCTGGACCGGGGAGCTGGGAGATACGAGCGGCGACTTCGTCATCGAGGAGGGGCTGCAGGAGCCCCCTGGTGTCGTCACAATGATGACAACAGCTACCGCTACATCGCCAGCCCACACGACGTCTCCTGCGCGCTCGCCAACCCCTGCTACCGCGTGGGCATCACCCGCGCCTCCTTCCTCCGCAGCAGCGCCAGCACCGGCGTCGCCGTGGACACTAGCGCACGTCGCTGGGCAGCAAGTGGAGTTTGCCACGCCCCCTAGCGCTGGGGACATGGACCTGGACGCCGATCATGACAACGCCCCTCTTCGCTTCAGGAGAATCGACAACGTGCTCGGGCCAACCTCGCCGCCGGGACTGGCACAACGAGAGCTGGAGGAGCATCTCCTGCTGGCGAGCGACACCGAGCCATCCACTTTCGCCGAGGCGCAGCAACATGAGTGTTGGCGCCTTGCCATGCTCGACGAGATGACCACGATCGAGGCGAACGGGACGTGGGAGCTTGCAGATCCACAGCATCACTCGCGCCCGATCGGCCTCAAGTGGGTGTACAAGGCCAAGAAGGACGCAGCCGGGATCATCTCCAAGTACAAAGCCCGGCTGGTCGCGAAGGGTTACGTGCAGCGTCAAGGCATGGACTTCGACGAGGTGTTCGCGCCGGTGGCACGTCTGGAGTCCGTGCGTCTTCTCCTGGCGCACGCCGTGAATGAAGGATGGCCAGTGCATCACATGGACGTCAAATCGGCGTTCCTAAATGGGGAGCTGCAGGAGGAGGTCTACGCCGAGCAGCCTCCTGGGTTCGTGCTCAAGGAACATGAGGGGAAGGTGCTCTGGCTCGTCAAGGCACTCTATGGACTGCGCCAAGCACCACGGGCCTGGTACGCCAAGTTGGATGGCTCGCTGATCGGACTTGGGTTTAGAAGGAGCGACTCCGAGTATGCCGTGTACTTCCGAGAGGGCACACGCCGCCTTGTTGTGGGAGTCTATGTTGACGATCTGGTGATCACTGGCGGCTGCTCAAGCGACATCGACAAGTTCAAGTCGCGGATGAGGGGCACGTTTCAAATGAGTGACCTGGGGCTGCTCCACTACTACCTCGAGCTGGAGGTGAATCAGTCCGAGAGGGGCATCACTCTGGGTCAGAAGGCATACGCAGCGAAGATACTCGAGAACGCTGGCTTGATTGGATGCAATCCCAGCTGCATTCCAATGGAGCCACGCCTGAAGCTGAGCAAGGCAAGCACAGTGCCCGGCGTTGATCCCACTGCTTACAGGAGCATTGTGGGCTCGCTGCAATACCTGGTGAACACGAGGCCGGATCTGGCCTTCTCGGTGGGCTATGTTAGCCGGTTCATGGAGAAACCTACCACCGAGCACTTGGCAGCCGTGAAGAAAGTGTTGCGGTATGTTGCTGGAACTCTTGACTATGGCTGTGTCTACACAAGGGAGAAGGAGGCTCAACTTGTTGGGTTCAGCGACTCTGATCATGCTGGAGACATTGACACTCGCAAGAGTACCACAGGTGTCCTCTTCTTCCATGGCAAGAAGATCATCACCTGGCAGAGTCAGAAGCAGAAGGTTGTTGCACTCAGTTCATGCGAAGCCAAGTATATTGCGTGCATAGCAGCTGCCTGCCAGGGAGTTTGGCTGACTCGCCTCCTGTCAGAGCTGAAGGGCAAGTCTGAAGGGGCGGTCAGGATCCACATCGACAGCCAATCGGCTATCCAGCTAAGTAAGAACCATGTCTTTCATGATCATAGCAAGCATATAGATACAAGATACCACTACATTCGCGAGTGCATCGAGGAGGACAGGGTGAATGTTGCTTCAGTTGGCACTGCCGAGCAGCTGGTAGATATACTGACGAAGCCATTGCCGCGGGAGCGCTTCTGTGAACTTCGTGACAAGCTCGGCCTCGTCAAGATCAAGTAGAGACGCAAGGCTCAGGAGGAGATTTGTTAGATGAGCCTAGCATCTGTTAGAGTTAGTTAGATTTGCATGTAATCTTTCTGTTAGTCATGCGCATGAGGACCGGCTTGTGGTTGCCATGCGCATCGTGCCCGCGAGAATAGCTCGCGCTAGACTTGGACAACCGGAGGTGGGCGCACATCGTGGACGTGGGGATGGACGCGTCGTTAGCGCGGTGTGCGGATCGCCACCGGAGTCCTTTGCTTTGTGTTCAATAAAAGGAGAAGAACAAACCAGAAAACGCTGCGGTTTTGGGCAGCACCAAACTCTCTTGTGCTCGTGTTCCAAGTGTTCGCGTGTGTCCACCTTCACTCTCGCCGGCGTTCCGAGCTCGCCTGCGCCGTTCACCAGCGTTCCGGTTCGTTCCAGAGCTGACATTCACCATGGAGGGGCGGCGGCCATGGCAACGCTCTGCTCGGTTTGAGCAGAGGAAGAAAAAGAAGAGCGAAGGGAGGAGAAAGGAGAAAGAAGAAGAGGACGCGGGTGAGAGAGAGGAGCTGGCAGCTCGGATGAGGACGGCGAAGGAGGTAGTGCGGCATGGGCGGGGATGCGCGTCGCGCACGGTGTTAGCGGGCGGCGTTCGTGGCCAACTTGGGCACGGCTTGGTCTCTGTGTGTGTGGATGCTTCCACAATTAGTGCTAATAATTATATCAATCTCTCAATTAATCCTAATTAAGGTAATTATTACGTGGGTTGTTACAGCTTCCGCTGCCCCTCTGCGCTCACAACGATCCTCAAGTTCAAGAAGCACTTGCAGACACAATAGAGTTTAGAAATGAAGCCGGAGGCAGCGGAAGGCGGGGTGGGACTTTAGACACATCAGGTGGGAGAATGAAAGGCATCAAGGCACTAGAATAAGATCAGGCTTGAACAGTAGTTGAACTGATGTTGTGTCATGAGCTGATTGGTCAGGGGGCAATAAGTAATTCAGTATGTTAATCAGACATAAAGCAGTTCTGTATATGCAACAAGGCAATCAGTATAAGTATTAAGTTTCTTCAGTCATTTATATTTAAAGTATATTGTAATTTGTAAGCATCAATACAGTAAGGAGGTTCTGAACTCTGCATTTCATATAGAAAGTCATGCCATTTCACGATCAACTCAGACGAAAGAAACAAAAAGGAATTGATTTTTTATTTAATACTATTCTGTATAATATTTTCAAAAATATTTCTCGAACTAGAGTAGTTAAAAAAATTTAGCACTGAGGCGAACATTGGACCGACAACTTCCACCAAATGGACTAAACACTAAATTTCCAGAATTTCATTCTATCATTTGGACAAAATTTAGATTTCGTCGACCCAATGCATGAAAACACAATTTCGTCCACAAACTAGACGAAAACTCTTTTTTTTCTTCTGCCCTATTTTTGTAGTTGCTCCAGTTTGATGAATACTTATGTAAACAATATAAGGAACAGTATCAAAGTAAAAATAAATAATGGTACTTAATCTTCACTGGACACCAGATGAGAAGTATAATGTCTAATAACTACTAGTAACGAGCACATCTAAGTTTCATTTTGTTCAGCGCCTGAGAGCCTGAACTCGCCTGCCATCAGGGACTCAGGTCCAGCGGAACTCAACAGGGCTCCTCACTTGATGCACATCGTTCTCCCACACGATGTGCCCGAACTGCGTCGACCCGACCGCGGTCTTCTTGCTCCTGAACACGACCTTGTAGCTCTTCTTCTCCTTCTGCTTCTCGAACTGCAGCGTCCGTGGCGTGACCGTCACTGCCACGTGGTCCGGCGCCACGACCCTCACGGTGTAGGTCTCTGGACCCTCCGACACCTTCGTCACAGTACGCTTCAGCACGCGCACGCCGGTGCCGTCGCTGAGGTCCACGACGAACGACGGGTAGTTGAGCCCGGCTGCGCCGCCGGGGAGCGTCCTCGTGCAGCCGGCGAAGCGGGGCACGAACATCCTGATCTGCGCGGCGGTGTAGTTCAGCGTGCAGAGGAAGTCGGTGTAGTCCTGCTCCACGGCGTCGTAGACCAGGCCCGGGTCGAGCGCCATCTGCGGCCGGACGTGCCCGGCCCCGGCCGCCATCGGCGTCGCGACGCCGCTGCTGGTGCGGCTGTTGTCCGCGATGCCCCGGCCGCGGCTGTCTAGCGTCGCCGCGGTCGTCATGAGCGCCGACCGGATCGCGGCCGGCGTCCAGTCGCGGTGCTTGTGCTTCAGCAGCGCCGCGACGCCGGCGACGTGCGGGCACGCCATGGAGGTGCCCGAGACGATGTTGAAGCTCGACCGCCTCGCGTCGCTCCTGCTCTGCGTCAGGGGCGACTCGCCGGGCCAGGCGGCGAGGATGTTCGCGCCCGGCGCGATCACGTCCGGCTTGAGGATCTCGCGGACGATGTGGTTGGGCCCTCGCGACGAGAAGGACGTCACCACCGGCGCGCGATTCTCGCCGGTGGCCGTGCGGCCGGTGAAGCAGAACGATGCCACCGGGTCAGGCACCGAGTCGATGTACGCCGAGAGCCTGTCGGCTTCACGGGCGCTGACGGCGACAGCCGGAAGGGTGAACGGCTGGACCATGAGCGCGTCCATATGCCAATCCAGGGGGGAGATGGAGACCAGCCCGCTGCCACCGGCCTTCTTCACCGCGACGCCGTACGACGGGTAAACGCCGAAATCGCGAGCGCACATGACGATCTTGCCCCTGATCCTGTCGGGCTCGAGGTCGTTGGAGCAGTTGCTGGGCAGTAGGCGGATCATGTCTGTCGGGTTGGTCGTGTGGGCGTAGAGGGACTGCCCGGTGAGGACCTGGCCGCTCCCGAGCGTGATGCTCACCGGGAACACCCGGTCCACGGTGGCGGCGCCGACCGTCGTGATCCACGGCGCCACGTTGCTCAGCGTGGACTCCCACGGGCCGAAGTTGCCGGCGGAGCAGGCGACGAAGACGCCCGCCCGCACGGCGCCGAACAAGGCGATGGACATGGGGTCTTTGTAGAAGACGGGGTCGTCCAGGCCTCCGACGGACAGGGACAGGATGTCGACGCCGTCCTTCACCGCGGCGTCGATCGCCGCGACGATGCTCGCGGTGCTGCAGTCGTGGAGGACGCACGCCTTGTACATGGCGACCCTCGCCCTGGGAGCCACGCCCCTCGCCGTCCCGCGCGCAAACCCGAAGAGGCCGGCGTCGGGGACCTCCGAGCCGGCGGCCGTGGAAGCGACGTGCGTGCCGTGCCCGGCCATGTCCCTCGGCGACAGGAAGTCGCCGGTCGCCAGGCTCGTGCCGGTGGTGAAGAACCTGGCGCCGACTAGCTTGTTGTTGCACATGCTGGCGTTGAACCGCTCGCCGTCGACGCAGCGGCCCTTCCAGCTCGTCCGGACGGGGCCGAGCCCGGTGTCGTCGAAGCTGGCGCTCTCCGGCCAGATGCCGCTGTCGACGAAGCCGATGATGACGCCGTCGCCGAAGTCCGTGTCCGGCCAGATTCCGAAGTCCTTGTCGAGGCCGAGGAAGCCCGGGGACCTCGTGGTGTGAAGATGCAGCACCCTGTCTTGGTGCACGCCGGCCACGCCCGGGATGTTGGACAGGCGCCGGGCCTCGTCGTCGGTGAGCTCGGCCGCGAAGCCGTGCATCGCGGCGTCGTACACGTAGAACACGCGGCTGGAGTTGGTGGCCGGGGAGAGGGAGGCCACCATTGAGGTGTACCAGTGCCCGTGGGTGGCGAAGTGGGATGGCTTGCTGAGGTGGTCGGTGTGGACGATGTAGGCGTTGCAAGGCTGACGAGGTTCGCGGCCATGGTGGCCGCTGCTCGGACTGCTTGGTGGTCGGACGGTGGCTGAGGCTTGTGCAAGCAGAAGCAACAAGCTTAAGCAACACAAGGGACTGGCGGGGATGGACGCCATTGTTGATGCACCACGCCACCCACGGCAGGTTCGCCTTGACGAGGAAATGCTTAGGGATGCACGGTTATTTATATTCAGCGAAGCAGCCAGCGGCTGAACGGGCTCGGTGGCGGTGGGGTTTTAGTTGTGCAGTCGAATAGTGCATCATGGGTTTTCCATTTCGTTTGGCTGGAGGCTGGAGCCATCAATTTGATCCACATCCACTGGACTGGCTGAGTAGCTGTCAGCCTGTCACTACGAAATACTTCATCATAGTCTGATCTGCAATAGATTCTTATTAGACATGCTTAGGCAAATGTTTAGTTCTAGCCAAAGTTTAATCATGCAAAATCTTTTCTCTCAACGAGATCTGCTAGACGAGAATAATTTGTATTTTTTTAAAAAAAAAGATAAATGCTGCTATTTTTTGTTCCGCGCAATTTAGACGAGAATAATTATTAGCATAATTGTCAAGTTTAGGAGAATAATAAAAAACCGAGGATGAGCTATATCTCAGCTGGCAGGTGATGCACCTGTGTTCGATTTCTAGAATCAGAGCCGCCGAGCCGGTACTCCTATCGTTTTCCTTATTGATCTACCATTTGTTATTTGTGACTCCAGACACCAGGTTCTATGGATGTAAATACTGCCATTCTACGGATGTAAATGCTTCCAAATATGACAGTTATGTTACTCACTACTAAAAAATAGTAGAATTTATTTTCTTAAATACATCTAGGATATGTGCAGAGTCGAGGACTCAAACCGGGTAGACATGTTATATTACAAAGGAACCTTACTAGACTCAGTTTGCACCTCCATTACTAGACTCACTAGACTCAATTTGCACCTCCATTATTCTGATCACGAGTATGAAGTTGCTGATTCATTGCATTGAAAAATTTATGTGTTTCGCTCTTTATAAAGTTCCCAAGATACAACTAGTGTACAGATTGCCTTCTCCCACCACTTTGACGTTGATTGGAAATATCATCATGTTACCGTCTAATTTTCTAATTTACACTCGTTTGGACATTTATACAAGGAAATTATGATAGCAATTCAGTGTAAAAAAAGTATAGCACTGGCACCGTTAATACATGAGTACTCACAAAACTCAATATCAGACAAGAAGATGTCTTGAGTTTGAGTCGTGTCCGGCAATTTCTTTCTTTTATTTTGAAAGAAGTATACGAGCACTGCGCTTGGATAACTGGTTGCATCCAAGAAAATGTCCACGGTTCTTTTCTTTCGTTTGCCGGTTTGCATCGTGATCCGCGTACTGCATTGGGCCGATTGCAAACTACGAAGCCCAATGTGGCTGCACGTAGGCTGGACCCCAATTATTAGAATCTGCTGCTGCCGGTTGGGCCTTGGGCTCACTTTGTGCACAATCGTGGCCCGTGGGGGGCGGTGCGGTCGTCCCGCGCGGCGCTGCGAGTCGAGAGGCGGGCCGCCGGCGGCCTGATCCTGCCGCTGCGCCGCCTGGACGCGCTGCTTCAACTTCGCCTGCTCGGTGGTTGGCCGTTGATGGTAGGGTAGGGCAGCCTCCGGAGTTCCACCATCAAATTCTTGACGCTGATGGTAATTCTGGACACCCAGGGTACCGTACCACTGAGATTTGTTGGAGAATTTTATCCGGCTATTTGCTATTTTTTTTGTATGACTCCTTCGCAGTTTCTCTGAGTCAACGCTAACAAAAATAAATGGACTGGATGGTTCAGAAGGTTGGGAATGGGAGGACGACGGCGGACGGCAAGCGGAGGACGGGCGCGAGCGCGTGGAAGACGCCGACGACGGAGAAGAGATGAGCAGGCCATCCAAAAGGAGGGGCGTATTTGTAAAATATTGGATCGTGATTAGTAATCGCGATACGAATTGGGGTTATTTTGTAAAATATTGGAAACCGACCGTGCCAGGTTTGCCGTCGGCAAGCCCCGCCGCCGTCCGTGCATCCCAGGCTCCTCAAGCTCGCGTGACCTGCAAAGACAAAGTAGAACGTCGGAGATCCTCCGCTCAACTCTATCGGGCACCTTGTTGCAGCCCAGCAAAGGAGCCGCCTTTCCGGCGTTCCCGCGAGCCACGGAGGGCGGCGCCGGTCGCCGGGCGTAGCAGCTCATGGTGGCTCGCCGGATGTCAGAGTTGGTGAAGGGGCGGACGGGATTCGCGGCCGGCTGGAACGGTTTATTTGTACTGCTGGAGTGAGTCCTCTTAATCTCCCCTCGGCATTGCATTCCATACCACACCAATCTGTCTAGACTGTTGGCATGTTGGCAACGATGTCAAATGCTCCTGATTTCTCTACTCCAATGAATGTTGAATGTCAGCAAATACACGGCTGATGGATTGATGCAAGATGGGATCGAAGTAGATCGTCGGAGACTTTACCTCAAGTCCGAAGAGGCCAAGTGCCAAGTCTGACAGACAACGGAGCATCATATTCACTATTCAGAGTGTTCTCATGATCTTTATCTGAACTGATAACATAGTTTCAGATAGAACAACTTCAAGTTTACATTCATGATGACCGTTGAGCTTGATTGGCACGCAAAGATTTGACAGCATTTTCTTTTGACCAATGCAATGCTCCAAGAAAAATACATGACACTGAGCGATCTGAAAGTGAAACAGCTTATTTTTATTGTCAGAAATCTAACTAGCCTGGCAGGCAGCTTATCTGTTATCTTATTATTTATCCAACAAACAGAGTCTCCACATTCGCTCTTAAGGACTAAAAATTCCCACGTTAATCGGAAAAAATAGAAAAAAATAAAAATTACCCATCACTACCATTATAATAAAATTAGCCTAAAATACCCATATACTTAATTAAAAATTACCCACCAATGCCATTACGAAAAATTAAATGTAAAATATTATTTAGCTATGTTAGTTACAAACATATTCTATTAATGAAAACTAAATCTAACAACCATCAATCAAAATAAAATGAAAATAACAATAATTTTATGCATAATATTATTAAAGCTCAACAAATCAAATTGGTATTATAGGTAGATCATATTTGAAATGTTTTAACTAACAATAAGCCAAAAATTACGATAATGAACAAGATGATATATAGTAAAAAAATAGTATAATCTTTAAGTAAGGATATAATGACATGCAAATTTTTGAATTTTCAATACTAACCACGCAAATATGCGGGCTATACGCCTAGTTTCGTTGTAACCCAGCAACAAAAGAAAAAGAAAAGGTAAAACTGGGATTGATTTCAAGATTGATGGACTTTTGTTCGAATCATACTGTTCTTGGTTTAATGTACGGTGCAAACGAAGTCCATCAGGATCAGGTGGACACCCAGTCGCCCATCTAAAGGCCAGCTCAGACTTCAGAGTTCAGAGCACATCATCCCAACTGGTAGCGCAGGCAGAGAGAAAGGATGAATCGAACAAAAATACAATGTTTGCAGTGGGGTCCAAGCTCCGAATTAGTGCAGGCAGGTGTTGCCGGGACGTTTCAGGTTCTCTGAAGCAGGCAAACAGATAGCTTTGGGCTCTGAGAGGTGGTTTCAGAGATGCAAAAGCAGGAGGGATGCTGGAACCTGGAAGTGGGCAAAGTGCTTGTCGCCGGTCAGCCCACCGAATAGCCATCTAGTTCTGGACGCATGGTTGGTTAACCTTGCACGAATGTTACGATCAAAATAATAATAAAAACTTGCACGAATGGCTTTTCACTGCCATCCAACATCCCGTCTCACATCTCACATGCCAGTTCTCCACCTCACCTCACCAGCTCATCTGCAAAACAACACACAAACTCAGAACAAGATGAACTTCAGAACTGAAAGAAGCTGTTGCGACACCTCGTCAAGATGAACACAAACCACTCGCCAAAGCGGCTCAACAGCAGGACCACCATCCAAAGCAGCAACGGCGACGGCTCGCCGAGGTGTCTTCGTGTCCATCATTCAGGGCTAATGGGTCCTAAGTTCAGGGGAAATGACACCGGCTTCAGACGGATCGAGCGACGCAGCAGATGCACATCTCGGTCGACCCGTCCGACGTCGGTGTCATCTCTCCTGAGCTTAGGACGCACACCCACAACAGCCAGCAGCTCTCGTCCCTCTCGTCTCCCCTCTGCTCATGCCCTGGTACTCTAGCACTAGTCTGCTACCTCTCTGCAAGTTTTTGCTTGCTGCCTGAAGATACACACAACCATGTCTCTGTACTACTACTTCTCTGTGCCCCTGCCCCCTATGCCTGCAGAATACAAACACAAACACGTGCTGCCTTTATATAGAGGCAGCAAGCAGGGAGAGGCAAGCTAGGACTGCGTGCTGCAGGCATTTCTAGTTGCCGCTGCAGCTCTGCTGGAAGCGAGTGACGTCCAACCGGTGACGACTGGCGAAGAATGACATGCGGTGATCCAGCCAAGCTTTGACCGGCGGAAGCTCGTGCTTTCACACAGCTCCCAGACCGGTGATTAGCCTGACTGATAGGCACGGGTCAACGCCTCTGACACCGGCGCGCGTCGTTGAGTGAGAACGCTCCAGCGCACTCGACTGTCACGCCGTATTTTGTTTAGCTGAAAACTGACAGCGCAACAGTCAACAGTGCAGCAGCACAAATGGCGGGCAGGCAAGATCAGGTGTTCTTGTGACTTGTGAGCAAGGTGAATCGGTGATGCTCTTCGACGCCGGTGTTCTCAATCGATGTTCGTGTTTGTGCCAACTGCCACCATCAGGGGAGGAGGGAGCTGTCGCAATGGCCATTCTAGATTCCTTTGTTTTTATCTCTTTGGCCCTGTTTAGATGCATCTCGTAATTTTTTTTAAAAAAATCTTTTCACATTCGAAGTATTAAATATAGATTAATTATAAAAGTAATTGCAGATTCCGTCCGTAAATCGCGAGACGAATCTAATAAACCTAATTAATCCGTCATTAGCATATGTTTACTATAGCAATTATTGTATCAAATTAATGTCTAATCATATCTAATTAGGCTCATTAGATTCGTCTCGTAATTTATAAGCAAACTATGTAATTAGTTTTTTTATTTCGTCTAGATTTAATACTTCATGCATGTAAGATTTTCATTTGATGTGATCGTTTTGAATTTTTAATTTTGATCGTTTTGTTGTTGCGAATCGTGATTGCTCTGTATCTAGTTCACGGCAGCAAGGCTCTTCGGTCTCCAGGCTGCGACAAGGCAGAGGTCCATGGTCAGCACTGATGTGCCTTGGCATTCTCTTTTTTGAGATGAAACCGAGATTTTGGGTCTCTTACAATCATTGGTTTCTCCAAAAAATCTGCCATGATTAAATTAAGCTGTGCATATATTTACAGATACAGAAACAGCAGGTTTAGAGTTCTATAATAGCCACCATAGGTTTGGTCGACGCCTTCTTTCGAGCGGTCTAATTATTCACATTCCCAGTGATATGCAGCTCTTGTTTTCTACGCCTCTCAGCCTCTGCCTGCCTGACTGAATCATTCTGCGTTAGGATCAACGGACAGCCAAGAATCATGTAGTCCCTCGTGCTCCATGACTAGACTTTCGTCTCAAGCTTTCTGTTGCTTCACCACTCTATCTTATGTTTGTTCCGTCAAAGAAAAGTCTGGCAAGAATCAAGTATTTATTCTAGCTTTTTCATGTTTGTTCTGTCAGAAAAAAAAAAGTCTGCTGGAAGGGTCTCAATAATGATATATGTATCTTATGTTCAGTGAACTTGGCCACTAGAAAAGTAGCAGTCTAGTACTGTACTGAAAATTGAAAAAGTTCGCATGTATTGCTTTCAGAGATACTAGGATCTGCTGCAGATCAAATGTACCTGTAATGTAGTCGCTAGATTGGTCTGAAGTCTGAACAGAATAAAGGTATGATATGGCTGTTCACATACATGCATCCGATCTATTATAAGATTTAATGCCGTTTCTTTGATTAGGTCTGCCTTTCCTGACTCATTCAGAAATGCATTTTAACTTAAAAAGCAAACAGTCTGGTGATTGAGCAATCCATAAGCTAGAATTTTAGGAGATCCTTTCTCACTAGACGCATACCAATTCCTTTGAAAGAGACTGAGGGATAGTTAGATGTATCCATATCGTTTACTTCAAAGAAAAAAGATTAGCACATATCATTGGTGGTAACGAATATCAGTATATCATAATGCAATGGATTGAACTGCAATATCTGATGCCATGAAGCAAATATTAGTATGTTTGAATTGTCTCCTTGGTTAGGTCTACTCCATTATGCAATATCCACAATGATAGACCCTTGGTTGAATTCTTTAGTGCTCTGAATCAGTTCTTTCAGATAGCATTTTTCTTAACCACATGTTCAGAACAAACTACAAAGTATGCTGCTGGGATCATGATGTTATCATTCCATAAAACAACGAGTATACCCCGCGCATTTGCGCGGCTAGTATTGAAAATTCAAAAATTCGCATGTCGTCGTATCCTTACTTAAAGATTATACTATTTTTACCATACATCACCCTATTCATTATCGTAAATTATGTCTTATTGTTGGTTAAAACAATTCAAATATGATCTACCTATAATAACAATTTGATTTGTTGAGCCTTAATAATATTATGCATATAATTATTCTTATTTTCATTTTATTTTGATTGATTGTTGTTAGCTTTAGTTTTTATTAATACTATATGCTTGTAACTGATACATTGCTAAATGATATTTTATATTTATTTTTTTATAATGACATTGGTGGGTGGTTTTTAATTAGGCACATGGGTATTTTAGGCTAATTTTTATCATAATGACAGTGGTGGGTAATTTTTATTTTTCTATTTTTCTCCAATTAACATGGGAATTTCTAAACCTTGAAAGCGAACGTGGAGTCTCCGTTTATTGGCCAAATAATAAGATAATAGATATCGTGCTCGCTAGAACTGAACGTTCAAGGATTAAGTCATGATGTAAATTTTTTCACGAATCTTGAAGTGGAGGTTTGTCGCAGGAAGATCATGCACTTATAGGAGTTCACCTTTTTTTCGTCTTTTTTTTTTGTAAAACCTTCGGTCCAAGTTCCCATCGAAGTACTTGTGAACGCGTGCATGATATCCATCCATCTATCCATATCGCGCTACGAGAAAACACAAAACAGACTTGGTTTTCAGAATAGAAGCAGATTGGTGATCAGGCTGCCCTTTCTGTGGTCCACTCAAAATCATGCATTTTTTTCCGCAAAAATTTCAAATAACTCATATGCTCGTACAACTCGTAAACATAATTTTTGGAGCTGTTCTACGTCAATAATTCCTCAAAGTTTCCACTATTTGACTAGGGGTCCCTATTCAAGAATATTATTCTTGACTGGGGCTATGGCTTTGAATTGTCTATGTCTTCTTCTTTGGAGACAACTGGGAACCTTGCTGTTGCCTAGGTATACCTGTCACCACTAGAAAATACATACTTGTAGATTCACCCACTACTATCCACTACTTTAGACTGGTCATTAAAAGAAAATTTTATGCCTTTCTGGATGCAAAATAGATTGTCTGAAATTGACTAGTAACCTAAACAAAGGATCAAGGGACAGCGGACACAGGCACTTGAGATTTTACCATGATCTGAACAAAATCCTTCCAGAGAGGTGAGATCATATAATTAGTGAAGAATCTTCTACGAGTACATCTTTAAGAAATCCTTGTGCGGATTTACCAAATCCACATCAATGGTAAATTAATTGGTGCACACCTATCATGATGCCTACTTTCATGCAACACAAACAGTACTAAAATAAGATGGGTTTGGTCGAACATTGCTTGTTGTATGTTGCTTTTCTCTTTTTTTAAAAAAAAAAAAGTGTGACGCTTTCCTTTTCAGAGTTACAGTGGCTGGTTACTTGGACGTCTCTGTCATAGTGTATTCTGAATCTTTTAACTGAACTCTGTGTTTGCCCCTCTTCTGTCGAACATCTAGGTTCTCTGCTACCTTGTGAACTGTGGTATTTCCATTCTGTAATGGAAATGAGACTTTCCTCGTGTCAAAAAAAAAAAACTGAACTCTGCTTGACTGATTCGGCAGTATCACTCTGTTCCGGTTCCATGGTGAAGGATTTCTGCATACTATATGGTGAACAATTTCTGCATACATATCGCTCTGTTCTATTACCATTTACCATACTATATGACAGAATTTCTGCAGCACTTGAACGGTGAGGCCAGTTTCATTCAAGTGCATCACTCTGATGTGCAAAGCAATGTGAACCACGCAAGAAAGACAAACTTTGACCAGGACTTGTGAGCTGGTCATCAGACTCACACTGACGGTAGCAGGAAGGCTAGCATGTGGGTATCACATGTTAAAATCAATATTTTATTTTTATATTAATCCAAGGAAACATTTGCAATGTTGGTAAAAGTTTCAATATCTCTCTTTTTTTTTGAATAATAACGCAGGAGCACTGCTAAATAAGTTTCAGCATCTCAAATTTACAGAAATCGCCGTAGATTCCATGTATGTTACAACCAAATCGGACAACGGGAAAAGTAGCAATAGTCGAAAATCCTTTGTTGTGAGCTCTTTTGGATTAGTCAAACTAAAAGGACCTATCCATTAATCCATACGTCCTTCTCTTATATTTAACTCGTTACAGCTTGTGCTTCACTGGGGCAAATTGGAAGCTTCTGCTGGTCGTTTGGTCAAGAGAGCGCCCCAAGTGCAGCAGCTACAAGCTTGATTGCTGCCTGTGCTGGTCCACTTGTGAGGTGACCGTGGACTAACTGCTGACTGACCAGAATCGCTGCGTGGCAGCAGTTATGGATCGAGTTGGAAGGATTTGTGAACCCAGGGTGTGTTTAGTTCGCGAATTTTTTTGAGTTCAGCTACTTTAGCATTTTCATTTTTATTTAGTAATTAGTGTCAAATCATGGACTAATTAGACTCAAAAGATTCATCTCATTATTTACAGCTAAATTGTGCAATTGGTTATTCTTTTAAATTATATTTAATGCTCCATGTATGTGTCCAAAAATTCGATGTGACGAAAAATCTTGAAAATTTTTGGGAACTAAACATGTCCTTAAATCTGACTATCTGAATGACATTTGGTTGTCCTGAGTTAGCTTTCAGCTTTGAACTTTGAACTCACAATGAATAGAAGTCCTGATGACACTGGAATTTTCTTTTACCACGGATGGATTTACAGATTGCAGTATGTGTACAGGAAAACATAGATTTGAAAGAGGCCCAAAGAAATCAAAATGAAAAAGATGGGTAATTTAACATCCACTCATGCATAGAACAAGGAAACAGAAATGGGACACAAATTTGAAAAAAATCAAACACATATATTATCAGTTCATTAATCATATACCAATGAATCGAATTATGATTTGGTCGGTACGTATAATCATATATACCAATGAATCAAACACACACATACGTATGGTTTCAAGGTACTTCATGAGGAAAGGGAAATCTGCCTCTCTTTTTTGGAGGGATCTGCTCTAACTTTTTTTTTCGAGAAAGACACCAAAAAGGTAACTCATATCCGGTCAACCTCGGGCCTTCCGGGCCTGAGGCATACGGAGCGCACAGTGGATCGGGCCGCCGAGGTAAAGTCTTCTTAACAAATGAATAGATGGGCCTCATCCCCCTCCTCTTCTCGGCCCAATTGCTCCGGCCCCTCTCCCTCCCCGCTGCCGCGGAATCCACACAGGCCGAGGTAGAGATGCGGCGGCGGCGGCACACGATTTTTTTATTTTTATATTATTTTTTATTCGATTTATCAAAAATATATGTCGTTATATTTTTTTTGCAAAAATGTCACCCTCCCGCCGGTTCGTTTGGCGGTAAGGAGTTACCGCCGGATGAACCGGCGGTAAGATCCTTGGCCCACGGCCCATGGAACTTACCGCCGTTTCATCCGGCGGTAGCTCCTTACCGCCAAACGAACCGGCGGTAAGTGCTACCGCCGGGCTACAGCGCGGCTATAGCCGGCTGTAGCCGTCCTGTAGACGGCCAGTGCCCTACCGCCGTTTGAAACGGCGGTAGGTATTCCCACAATTTTTTAATTATTTTATATGTTCTCACTGCTGTAATTAATTATATAATTATTTTATAGGAACTGTAATTATTTTCTTTACGTTTAGAGATATTTCAGAAAATAATAGAGATAGCGGAGGTTAGGGAAATATTTTTTAAAAAATTTATACAAATTAGATTTAACTCTAATAGTCTGTGAAATATATTTTTATGAGATATTCATGAGTTTCAATTACGATTTCGATGTCCTGTCACATTGCATCAGATTCTTCTGCACCCCCACTATAATTAAAAATGTGGGAGGACCTACCGCCGTTTGAAACGGCGATAGACATGCGTGAACCATGCCTATAGACCAAATAGCTCCATCTATAAATAGAACATCGCCCCATCTCATATGAAGTCAATAGCCATCTCATACGAAGTCTTTAGCCATCCCCGCACGACCACCATGTCTTTCTCTGGTTCTACCTACATTCCGTGGAACAAGATTAGACAACATGTGCCTCAAGGAGTGCAGGTTCCAATGTGCTTCTGCGGTTCATTGTGCAAGCTGATGGAATCCAAAGTTTTGGGCGATGACTTCGGCAGGAGGTTCTTCATGTGTGAAAACTACGAGTATGATCCGCCAAAGCGCTACGGCAAGGACAAAGCGAAGATATCACCTCGCACTATCTAGTTTGCGCCTTCGGAGTTCAGTAAGTTAATTATAACTCGGCTTGGAAATAGAGTCCACCACCTCT
This sequence comes from Panicum virgatum, assembly GCF_016808335.1. Classification (NCBI taxonomy): domain Eukaryota; kingdom Viridiplantae; phylum Streptophyta; class Magnoliopsida; order Poales; family Poaceae; genus Panicum; species Panicum virgatum. Next base: position 63,361,989 of record NC_053146.1, read on the forward strand.
TTGTGATTTCATACAGTGGCTGGACATGGAGCAATCGACCGAAGCTAAGGAACACGTTGAGCGCGAAGCAAGGTGGGCTGCGGAAAGGTGGCAGCGAATGCTGCAAGAGGAAAAAATGGAGGAGAAGCGTAAGAAAGATAAAGAAGAGATCCAGAAGAGGTTCGCAGATGTGGAACGTCGGCAGGCGGAGGAGCGTGAAGCTGATAGGGAGAGGAAGCGAGAGAGGGCCCGCCGTGCGAAGGAGGCGGGACCCGAGGCTATTAGGAAGGGGAAGTATCCTCGGTGCACTCAGTAGATGACTATCATGTAATGTTCGAATTTCATATTCCCTAAGGCATGTTAGGTCTAGATGGAACACGACGTTAGCGTGTTCCATGTACATGCTAGTGCAATTGTTATTGTAATTTCAATGTCAAATTAATCTGCATTGTGTAATTTGTACTAGCTACAACTAGATTTTTCATAAGCATTGCCGTACAAATAAACTTTTCAGACCGACGCGATGACAACTCCATGGGCATATATCGGCCAGTACACACAATAAAAACAATCAAAACAATCACCGTTCATACATTGAACACAAATTAAATAGTGGTCCACACAATTCAACGCACAGAACACATGACATGGCATGTCAGGACCTGTTGCAAGCTACGGTAACGAGGTCCAAGACTAAACCTAACATGCCTTAGGTAATTCGAACAAACGTTACATTATTTATTCAGACGGAGCAGTACAACATCAATCATTCACGGGCAGTACCCTTATCACGTCCCGCGATGTCTAATTTTGCACGCTCGCCTTTGTGTAAATCTTCATTCACCTTCTTTAACCACTCCATATATTGCTGATCACGATTAGTGATCCACGTGTCAATCCACTCATGGAAGTGACACCAATGAGTATGCGTGTCATCACCAGCGTACTTTTGCAAACAAGAAACGATTAAAATTAATAAAAATAACAAAAGCATATTTACAAATTAATCTATACCTGTGATGTTGCACCTCTTTTTTGGACAAATGTAACCCGTACCTAGGAACCCAACGACGGTGTATCGGCATCGTCGACATGGGCACACGTGCCCGAAACGTCCCTAAGCTTATGCCACGGACCGCAGACATGTACGACCGGTGGCGCTTGTCGACGAGAGCATCGAGCAACTCAGGGGTGACTCCTTCCTCGTGCGGCATACCTGTATAATAAGATTTATTAGAAAAAAATTCAGAACATAAATAACAATATTAAGCAGAATAACATTAAGTAATAAAATAAATATGTAATAAAATACTAAATAAAACATAACGTAATAAACTAATAAATGATGCACAACAAATTACATATCATATAACTTCAATTTCCAATTACAGCAACAAAGTTGAACATACGTTTGCTCCACACATTACAACAAATATTCGTACGACAAGACGAAATCAGTTTACGACATATTAGTTCTTAATATTACATAATTTAACATCGAACATGATTCAATATCGAATGACACAGTTTACAATCGTCATCGATCACATAAGGCCTTCGTTGTTCGGACGGCGGCCACGACGACCCGTTGCCTGCGTTGCCGGATTTGGAGCTGCTTCTGATGGGCCCGCTCCATCTGTGCGGCCACCATAACTCAATGCCGTACAATCCTTGTACGTATGATCCGTCTCATGGCACTTCGAGCAGAGGCGGACGTCTCGACCAGCCTCCGATCGATCCATGTTATTTCTAATGCGTTTCTTCTTGCGTCGGCCCACCCCTTGAAACATTTCTGGATCTGGATCCGGAATGTAAGTTGTATTGTGTTCAAGATCAGTTATGAAGTCTCCCAGGATGCGGAACCCATAAATCTCGTGCCTCCAAGTCATCAAAATAGTTTCCTTCATGAAGTAATTTGAGACATACATACGAGGCTGTAGTCCACCAGCTTCAAAACAGGCAGCAATGACATGTGTGCATGGCATGTGCAGCAGCTTTAGCTTATGACATGAGCAAATACAAGCATCAGGACCGAGAACACACCCCTGCACATGCTTCTCACGCCGGGCCCCCATTCGGCCTTTGTCTCTACACATCACCTCGTATCAACGTTCCATAGAGCCAACTGGAGTCACCCTATGTAAACGGCCCTTTTTGAAAGATGCCTCCATATACTACGTAACCTTGTATCCGTAAACTTTGCGATTATCGACCATATCTTTCTGTGCCACAGCGTAACGGTCCCTAAAGTACTCGCAAGTGCGATACAAAAAGAACTCCACGATCCCAACAAGTGGCAATGATCTTACACCACGCAGCACCCAATTGTATACCTCGGCTAGGTTCGTTGTCATTAAACCGTACCTAGCACCTCCTTCATCAAACAGTAAAGCCCATTTTTCTTTTGGTTCATGCTCAATCCACTCCGAGAATGTCTTAATTGCCCTTCTCCTTTTGCGCCTGACATTCGGACCGTCCAAGCCCACGTCTTCAAGTGAGACCTGGTCGTCCTCCTCTGTATTGACAGATCTCTTCGCTAGCTCCGCCGTTTGCTTTTTTTAGCTCATCCAATTTTTTCCATAGGAAGTTGAATTTCCTTTCCTGATTCTGGCTGCATAACCGCTTGAACAGCTTCATAAGGGTTTTGTTCTTGAACTGGCTATGAAAGTTTGCACCCATATGCCTCATGCACCACCTACTCTTTAGGTCCGGCCAAAGTGCAGTCCTACTACGCTCAGTAGAACCATTATGTATATCATCGATTGCTTGTAATATACCCTTGTGCCGATCATGAATCAAATACACGTTCTCTACATCTTTGACAATCATCTGCTTCACCCTCTGCAAAAACCAATACCAAGTATCCCCTGATTCTTTCTCCACAAAGGCAATTGCCAAAGGCAACAATTGTCTGTTACCATCAGCTGCAACAGCTGTGAGGATTGTGCATTTATACCTTCCTGTCAAAAATATCTCATCTATACAAATGACTGGCCGGCAGTGCGGAAATGCCTCAATGCAAGCGCCCAAGGCCAAGAACGACAGTTGGAGTACCTGCTTTCCAGACTTCTGGGCACATGGATACATTTTCAAGTCGTAGTAGCTACCAGGATTTCTAAGACATATAGTGTGCAGCAATGCCGGCATATTGTGATACGAAGCTTCATACGTCCCCCACCTCATCTGCAGCACTTTCTGTTTCGCTCTGTAAGCTTTGTTGTAGCTAATTTTATATTTAAACTCCTCCTCAACAACACAAATGATTGACTTAGATTCATAACTAGGATTGTCCACGATCAAAGGGTACATGTAGTTAGCTATGAAACCTGCACTGAGGTTGCGGTGTTGTGGTTCTAATTGCTCAATCAGGCATGTGTGCTCCACATTTTTTTTGACCTCCCAGAAATCCTGCCACTTGCCCATAGAAGCATACACCCTGAAAGGACATTCGTTTCTCACACAACGCACGTCATATGTTCTCGGACTGCTCTTGACAACTTTGAACTGTCTTTGCAAAGTGAGAGTCGACCAACGTTTTATAGCTTCCTTCATATTGTCATTGTTGGCATACACCGAACCGATGCATACCTCATTTTGCCTGTACTCCCAAGGGACCGCTTCACCTTCATTTACACCTAATTTTGAAAAATCATACCCGGACCAGTTGTGTGGGACATGATAATCATCGTCATCATCATCATCATCCGAGGAGTCATCATTCATTGCATTGTGCTGTTGTTCACCCTCCCTCTGAAACTCTTCAACTATCTCAGTAATGTTTTCCCCTTCATCAGCCTGACCAGTTGCTTGACGAGGTTCGTGTGCAGCATGTCTATCATCTTCTAAAATCTCGAGTTCACCACCTTCTTCATGAGGTTCATGCATCGTTTCGGTTTCTTCCGATACTATATCTCCCTGCCCTTCATGATCTCCACCCGCTTCAGTTCCCGAACTAATCTTCTCGAATGTTTGCACAAAAAACACAAGCGGTAAGCCTCGGCTACTACTTATATTAACATAGTTCCTCCAATTTTGCGTCCCTTCAAGCGGCAATAACTCCCAAAATATTGGTTCCCTTCGACTGACCACTACCATGACAGAGATCTCATGTTCATCTCGACTAAGGCCGAAAGCTTTAAATAGCCAATTGGATATTGAAATCCAAGTCCTCTCTCTAGCTCGGGGTATTTTTTTGTGATCGAGCTAAACTCTGACAAATCTACCCCTTCAGGACCATATCTAACTTCTCCTGGCCCATAAAACACTTGAAAATACAAATCATCTGACATGCCTGCCAATATTTACGACAATAATTACTCGTCCTTAGAATTTAATCAACGCTAAAAAATATTTCTGCTATTTTTACATCTATCTTAATTATTTCTCTACAATTTTTATTACTGACAACAATTTCTGTTTTTCTGTAATATAATATTAATTAATAATATTTTTATGAGACTAATATGTCTGTTTGAACTCATTAATATTTTCAATTATATTCGTATGTAAACCAATATTTTCAATTACACGTTCTACGATTTTGTATCAAAATAACTTATTTTCAAATCACTAAAATTTAGTAAAACTATTTCTACACATAAAACTATATTCAAATCACTAATATTTCTAATTCTAATCTACCAACTATTATTACTAAAATTAAAATTTAAAATTTACCTGCGATCCGAGTGGCGAGCGCCGCCTGGGTGCGACGGCCGGGGAGCGCCGGCGAGCCGCGCCGCCGGCCAAAGCCCGGTGCGCGGGTGCCGGGCGTGCGCGCGGCCGGCGGAGCGGGCGGGCGGCGGCGCGGGGCAGCGAGCGGGCGGCGGCTTGGGAGGAGCGGGCGGGCGGCGGCGCTGGGGGAGCGGGCGCGCGGCTTTAATACGCAGGACCTTACCGCCGGTTGAAACCTACCGCCGTCGGCGGTAAGATCTGGCCCACCACGGCCCACGGCGGTACGAGCCTACCGCTGGTTCATCCGGCGGTAACAACCTTCCGCCGGATGAACCGGCGGCCCGTGACATTTTTGAAAAAAAAATCACGACATATATTTTTGATAAATCGAAAAAATAATATAAAAATTAAAAAAACTCGCGGCACACGCACCGATGGCCGCGCGTCCGCGATGAGACACGGCGGCCGTGCCAGTGGCGCACGAGGGGGGAGATGATTAAAAATGCCGTGGCCTCCCTGATGGTGCGCCTCCACCTCCTGCCGCCGCCCCGCGCCGCGCCCGCCTCCACCTACCACCACCACCAACGCGCGCTCCGCCTCCCGCGGCCCTCATCGGCCTCGCTGCGCCCCGCCGCCGCCTCCATGTCGACGACGGCGGAGCAGGCGGTCGCCGACCAGAAGCGCGCGCTGCGCACCGAGGTGCGCAGGGCGCTCAAGGCACTCTCCCCCGACCAGCGCGCCAGCGAAGGTGACCTGCGCCGAGCGTGCTTCGTTTGCTTCGGGCCTGCTTGTTGCGCGCGATTGCAGGGCCGTCGGTCGCCACCTGTTCGTCGATTTGCCGACTAAGAACTGAGCTCTGCCTGTGCTTCTTTTGGCTAGCTCTTACGCTGACACACTCTGGAGTCTGGACGTTTAGTAATTGGAGCGAGTAATAAAAGAGTGGCGAAAATTTTGTGCAATTTCTCTGTACATTCTGCTTTATATTTCAAGATCATGAGACTATTTAGCATTGGAGTGTGCCCCAACCATATGAGAAGTGTTATTTTCCGATAATGGTTTATTTGCAGATAAGTGCACCAGAATAAGCGTCAGAGAAGACACTAGGAGAAACAAGGATTAGTCTGCACTAACTTTGCTTTTACATTAGTGCGACAAAGGGGACTTTCCTTATTTTGATTTGGTAATTAGAGATCTTAACTAGAATGGGGATGTGGGGGTGCTGTACCACACTATTGTTCTTCCATTGTTGGTACAAAGTAGATTTAATTGTGTTGTCCCATTCAAGTATTTGGAGGTGAAATTTTTGTTTGGTTTTCCAGATCTGGCCATTCAAACTACAATTTTGAACTCCTCTTGGTTCAAAGCAAGCAAACGGTTGTGTGCTTATATAAGCTGCTATCAGTTGCGAGAAGTCGATACATCAAAAATACTAGCAGAGTGTCTACCATCAAGTCCTGGTGAGTCCATCTATAGTTATGCTCGTTACTGATTATGTTACTAACAATTCGGTTCTTCTTAAGGACAAGAGGAACTGGCAAAGGATCTTTATGTTCCTCGAGTGGAGGATAAGAACCGCAATATGCGGATGCTCAAAATCACCACCATGGATGACTTGGTCAAAAATTCAATGAACATTCTGGAACCATCACCCGTGGATGCTAGTGGCAACGATCGTGAAGATGGTAAAGTTTATTTCCATGTTACCGGAAAGCTTTACCCCCATATAGTTGTACTTATAAACTGCATCAACAGGGTGGCTAACTTGATCCTCAATTAATCCTTGCAGTATTGTCAGCCTCTTCCCCTGTTGACCTTTTTCTATTGCCTGGTAGGTTCTCTGTCATTTCCTTTATACGTGCTCTGCCAGACCACCACATAGACTCAATTTGGTAATACTTCTTATTCATGCAGGACAAGCGTTTGACAGAACTGGTCGAAGACTGGGACGTGGTGGAGGGTAGGATTGCATATATTATTCTATTTGCCAGTATTGACTATTGAGGTTGCTATTTTTCAGGGATAATTTTAAAAGAATACTCCCTAACATAAGAAATAGGATCCCAAACTGCATGAACTCAACATTTGTAATAATATTAATGTAAATTTCAATATACTGATAATAATTAAATCAAAGTTTTAATTCCTTTGATTCTGATACCAGAGGAGCCAGCTATAATAATAACAATAGTTACATTTAATTCGTATGATTCTGCTACCAATGCAGCCAGTTGTAATAACAATAGTTACCATCTAAGACAGTATGTAGATTTTTAATATGCAAAAACTCCTGGAAAGGGTGGTCCATATTAGTCATGCAAACTCATGGGATGGCAAAGGAATCAAATGGGTGTCGTGATCTGAACCAACTAACTTGCAATCTGAAAGCTTGTAACCTCACCCTGTGTACTTAGAATCAAGGAGAGTTGTATGAACATGAAATCTGTCCAATGACAACTTAGTAAAAGTTTGAAAAAGCAAGGTCATGCTGGCGTTGCAATAAGCCTGTCGCCTTCCCTGTTTCTTTCTAGATTATGTAGGTAAGGTTCTGTGATATATATTTGTTTTTTTCAATGCGGAAGTACCATCATGCAAGTCAGCTTTGTGTAAAATGCCTAAGCAGAACCTGAACCTCAAAAGATATACAGTGTTGCATGGTAATGGTTAGTTCAATTTATGCTAAAGTGCATGCTTATGCTTTTAATTGAAAGATATTTTTTTCCGCCGCTGTCTTATTGTTTGTCTTTTTTTCAAATTTAAAAGGTACTATGACACATTCTTGCTGAAATACCAAGAACTTGCAAAAGAGAAAGGGTGGAATCAGCCCCTCTTAGGTATGGCACACATTTATATATGCAGGATTTTGTTATGTTTTTCTTAGACCTCTGTCTTTGTAATTAAGGATCTTTTTCAGTTTTTCTTATGATACTAAATCATGGGTTGGTTGATCTGAACTTGGATGTGAACTTAGGTTTTGTCTACCTATACCCTATTCGTTACTGTCAAGCCAAGTATCCAAATGGATCAGAATTAGAGCAAGATTTGACAGAGCAAATTATGGATTGCTGTTCCAGAACAAAATAAATAGTTTGTTTTAAAGGGAATGACAGTAAGACTAGCAACACATTTTGAATCGTCTTTTTTGCCGTACCAAATGGTGAATCAAAATGAGTCAAATGGAAGTTCATTGTGCTTCTAATTGCATTAGAAGCATTAATTTCCAGAACAGAGTATTACAGTTCCATTTACTATTACATGACTATGAGATATTTTAATCGAAATGGAAGCACCTTTTATTTCTGTCATTCTGTCTTTCGTGGTTCCATTTGATGATGATTAATAATATGTTACATCCATGCCATTTTGATTGCTACATTACCTATTGTAATGTTTGCTTGGCAATTTTGAAGTTGCTCTTTCATACTCGGTGCAAATTATGGAGGAAGGTCTCATCCCAGTCAACTCAACTGATATCCCTATTGATGCTCTGGTCTCAGCTTCTGGTATTATTCCAATAAGCCCTGCAGCACTGGAGAGGATGTAATGAAGCTGATTGGTTTCTTGTTATGCTTTGACAACATGCCCTCTTTCAGTATTTTGTGTTCCCTGGTTGCCCTAATGATACTGATAAATCAGCGGATAAGGGAATCTGTCCTCTTTCTTGTGGCTTTCTGCTGTATCATTTTATAATAATATAGACACTTGATTTCTATTCCTTATTTCAGCTGATTAATGTAAATTCTCCTTTTGAACAGTCAGTCAGTTGACATGGTATTCGGAGTTGTGTTGTCATGTTTCTTTAAAGTCTTCAGAACTAGCCAATCGCCAACAAAAAAAGGGAAATGAAGTTTTTCGACTATTTTTAACTAGATTTTCGACTTTTGTTAAAGGAGACAATTTTGTAATGGTTGCTAACTTCGTGCGCTCACTATCCATGAATTGCCTAAGATTTGGCCCAAGGCAGTTGGGCCGCCTTAACTTTAAGCCTCATGGGCTCCTCCAGCAGTTTCCTTTATGGGTTTGGAAGGAAATGCTGTGCAGCCAAAGGAATTCTGAGTAGGATGTGTCAAAAAAAAAATTGCCATGTACAGACGGTGACCTAGTGACGTACGTCGATTTCAAAAGCAAAAAAAAAACTGATTTGAATCGACTAAAATTTCTGTTCTGCAAAGTGTCGCATGTGCAGCAACCAGGGTGTGAAGTCTTAAATAATAAACTGCAAAACTCTTAAATAAAGTTCGCGATAGGAAAACGCAAAATTGAATTTAACCCGTTTTTACCAGAAGAAGAGCAGCGGTGCTGATCAATTGTTGATTTGTTTCAGCAGTGAAACCTTACAAAGGGTTATTACAGATTGTACTGAACTGTCGCTTAGCTTCGATCCCAATGATCATGATCGAGCAGTCCAAAAATTAACCAATGATTGCAACGCTCTTCTCCTGGAACTGTTTGGCTAAATTTGGTATCGGGCAACGGAACTCTAGTGAGGATTAGTGGATTTACAAGAAAGTCTCAAGATCCCTAGACGACCTCTCCTTCCTCAACTTCACTGCTTGTACGCAATGACCACCTTGGCATGGTGTTGAGCACGCACAGTGGGGAGATGTAGGGGTCATTGAACCATACCGTCCTCACTACCTTGTCCAGCTCCCGCCGAAACTCCTCCCTCTGCCGCTGCAGCTCGTCCTGTCTGCGCCTGGCTGCTTCGTCTTCGGCGTCGTCACCGGCCTTCTCGGTCTCCTCCTCCGGCGACCGCTTCCTGTCGTCGGCGGCGGACGGATACTCCCGCGGCGCCCTCCGCTCCTCGGACCGCGAGGTGCTCCTCCTCCTGGTGTCCCCGCGCGCGCGGCCACGCTCTCGCCGACCCTCCTTCCGCTTTGCCGCGCGGTGGGCGACATCGCGGTCGCGGCGGTGAGCGACGTCGTCGTCGTTCTTCCGGGAGTAGATAGCGCGACCAGCGCTCTCACTTCCCCTCCTCCTCTTCCTGTCCGGGGACGCCCCGCGGTCTCCGTCACGTCGCCGGCGCCTCCTCATCACCGGGGGCGGCGGCCGCGGCGTCCTCCGCGGCTCTTCGTCGCGGGGGCGCCGGCAGCCGCTCGCGTCCTGCACCTGCTTTCCCGCGAGCTGGTCCTCTCGGCCCGCCACGCACGTGGGGTCGATGACGCGCACGCGGGACACGCCGCAGACCGGCGCCGGGATGCCGGGGTGAGAAGGAGCCACCGCTGCCGCCATGGTCGTCCCCGTGCCTGCGGCCGGGCTTGCTCTAGGGCTCGTCACGTACAGGTCCGGAGCGTGAACGCGCGTCTCGTCTCTCTCCGCGATCGTGTTTGGACGGTTGATGGAACGCTAGTCTGATTTCGTTTTCTGATGATGAAGGAAACAATGGAGGAGTGTTGGCCACCGGTCCTGTTAAAAAGGCGCGCGGGCGTGGCGGTTCTCTCACTTTGTTTCCGATTCGGACAGGGATTACGTAGGCGCGCCGCCGGTTCCGATTAGGCGCTGATTGAGATGGGAAAGTGGATTCGGCCCGCCCCGTTCGGTTTCGGACTTCCCGCGGATGTCCCGTCTAGATCGCGGCCCATCGTCGGGCCCGGTAAGACGACTGCATTCGTGGGCGAAGGCCTGAAAGGCGTGAAAGAACCAGCCCAATAGTAAATGGCGCCAGCGATAGCGAAGCATCGTGCCGGTGACGACTCCCTAATTGGAGGGTAGATCGCGCACGCCGATCAGGTGAAAGTGGCGAGCGCGCAACGACCTCCTGGCTGCCTGCTCCTGCCGTTGTTTTCCTGCAGACTGCAGTCAGCAGTCAACTCGCGCACGATGCGCCCGGGGTGCTGCCACCGTTTTTGTGTTGGTTGGTGAGCTAATTAATCAGCACCTGTTTGGCAAGGCTCCGGCTCTTCCAAAAACGGTTTCGGCTTTGGGTTTTTTTGGTGGAGCGGCTTCTCTGGTGGAGTTGAGCCGTTTTGCAAAATGTTTGGCAAAACAGCTCCATTTTGTTTTTTATGAATGGATTGGCATGGTCAAATGTCCAATATGCCCTTAGATATTTGAGCTGCTTAAACTGATGAGTGGTGGTGTAATACATACAAGGAAACATGACGGATTTAATTGAATTCATGTGGAAATAAAATAGATAAATAAATAGGTAATATTGGACGGGGGCGCACTGCGGTGAAGTTGCGGACGGAGTATGCACGTCTCCGACAGCAGCACGAACCGCTCGTTGCCGTGATCCAGGAGCGCGCTCGCCAGCAGCCGCCTCTCCGCCTCCACCAGCATCCAGGCCCCTCCCCCTTGGAGGATGCTCAGCGCGCGCCGCGCCTTGGCCTCCCGTCGCACCTCCGCCTGGATCCGCCCCCGCCCTCCGCCGTCGTCTGGATCCACCTCCGCCGGAGTGGATCCGTCGATTCCGGTGGCCGGGGAGCCCTCCCTGCGCGCCGCCGCCGGCGGCTGCCGGAGAGGATTCATTGCCTCTCTGTATCGCTGGGAGCAGGGGGACGGGAGGATGGTGAGCGCTCTTTGTTTTTCTCCCGTCGGGGCTTGGAGGGTTGGGGAGTGGCAAAATTGTGGTTATTCCGGCAAAGTTTAGGGGCAATCATGGAAGGAAGGGCAATGGTCTGCTGCCGGAGCCGCGCGGAGCCTCGTTTTTTCGGCTTCACGTCGCCTGTGGAAGCCGCTGACGGCTCCAGCAGGGGCTTCACATGTGGACATGGTTCCCAAACCATCGTTTGGCAGGGCTCCGGCTGGAGCAGCTCGTGGAGCCGCTCATGGAGCCCTGCCAAACAGGGCCTTAGCATCGTCCCCGGTTCCTCAACGCGCCTCGAGCCCTCGACACGTCGACTCGTAGTCAGTCACAGCGGCATGATCCATTCGCACCGTAGCATTTTTTTGTTCGGCTGGTTGTGGCTAGTAGCTGATGTTGATTTGTTTGTGGCCGATGCTGATTTGATATGAGTGAAAAATACTGTTGATTAATTGGCTGATTCGTTGCTAACGACGACGTGTGGTTGCTCGACGCAACCCGTCAGTCCGACAACGCACGGGAGACAGCAACCTCCACTCCCTGCTGGTGCTGTGCAAGGCCGGCGTCGCTCGCTCGCACAGTCACGCTACATACGTCGCTACCGGCTACCGCCCCCGGTCCGTCGTCGCCAGCGACAGCCGCTCCGTCCACGATCCAACCAACAAACAATGTGGTATGTATGGATCGCGGCGCACGAGCGGGACTAGAAAAAGGCCCACCCGTCGGTCGGCGCGGCGGCCCTGGAAGCAAATCAATCCGCGAACGCGTCGCCGTCCGGCGTTCGGTGCCGCGGCGGACGCGCCACTGATTTGACAGCCGCACATGCGCACGGGGGGGCCCCGGGCATCGTCGTCGTCATTGGGCACGATCCGCACCGGATCTTCAGGGAACCTTTGGCAGCGCGGAGCGGCGGGCGCCCCGTCGCTCGGCCTGGCAGCGGCCAGGTCGCGAGCGCGGGGGCGCCGGCGCCGCGGGACGCGGCGGACCCGGATGGAGGCGGATCGCGGCGCCGCGGCGGCACCCCGGGGGCAGGGCCTAGGAGGGACATGCCATCACTGTAGCCGCGCAACCAGCACGCAATAACCCTAGCTAGCAAGCCGGCGGGGGTAGCGGACGTGCATGTCCATCCCGGGACTGTGCGATGTCACTGTTGGGGACGCCGAGCCCGACCCCTCGAACGCCGCCGCGGGGCACGCACGTCGGCCAATAATGCGAGCGCGTACACGGGGGGCCGTCGCCGGTAGTAAGTAGTAACCCGGTACGATCCGGCCGCCGGGAACAGGCCTGCAGGAGCCCGGAGCGCGAGATGCGTCGCACCGTGGGCCGTGGCCCCGTTTGGATGGCACTAGCATGAGTAGCACAAAAAGGAATCTTGTTTATATGAAGCACTAAACAAAATTTATTTGCAATTTTTTTTACGAATGGATGTAACTTTTCGCGACGAATCTAATAACGGTAATTAATCGCTGATTGACTACAGTGATGCTACAGTAACCAACCTCTAATCGTGCGGTCAAAGGCCGCATTAGATTCGTCTAGCGAAGTAGCGCAGGGATTGTGGAGTGAGTTTTGTAAACTATCTTTATTTAATACCTCTAATTTTTTTGTCAAAGTTTGTGCTATTCGTGCCAGTAACCAAACAGGCCCCGTATGCTTGTGCTGCTGACAAAGAGAGAGTTGAGGCGGGAGGAGATTACGGCTCCGCTCGTGCTCCCAATGATTTGGCAGGCGCAGCTGGATGGAACCTCGGCCCTGTTTGGCAGGGCTCCACGAGCTGCTCCGGCAGGAGCCCTGCCAAACAGTGCAAATCGCACCGGCTCCAGGTGTGGAGCAGGCGCTGGAGCCGCTAGCGGCTTTCAAAGGCGAGGAGGAGCCACGTTTTCGTGGCTCCAGGCGGCTCCGCTTGCTCCCGTCCCGCAATGCCCCTCCATGGCACACCCAGCGCACGGAGAAAAAAAAGCGACGCGTCTCACACCGCTGGCTGCGACGGTGGCGGGGTGCCGAGGTAGAGGAACTCGGTGCTGGGGTTGGACGAGGAGGTAGGCATTGGCGGCGGATGCCCTCCTCGTCCCCGTCATCATTGTCGCCGGCGTTGCTGCGGTGCGCCGCGGCGGCAGAGGAGGCCGCGGCCCCGTGGTGGCCGCTGTGGCGGAGGCGACGGACGAGGTGGATGGAGAGGAGCGCGGAGAGGAGGAGGAGGAGGAGGCAGAGCGAGAGCAAGGAGAGGAGCAGCGCCTGGAGCACCGGGGAGCGGCGGGAGCCGGATGCGCGCAGGGTCGGGGCGACAAGGTTGGAGATGTTGGCCGGGAACGTCGGAAGGCCGCCGTCGCCGGAGGAGGAGGGCTGGGTCTCGGCGGCGGGAGGCGGTGGCGTGGGGACGGCGGGGAAGAAAGGGTTGTTGGTGAAGGGATAAGGGTCGGTGGAGGGGTTAGCGGAGGAGGACGGGTACTTGGGCGTGGGCGAGGTTGTGGCGACTGGCGGAGCGGGCGTCGGCATGGGCGTCGGAGGCGGCGCCTGCGTGTGTTTGTGGCGTGGTGGAGGCGGAGGTGGAGGGGGGAAGCTACTGGGTGGCGGAGCTCGCGGTCGGTGGGAGGCGCGGGCGGAGGCCGATGGGGCCGCGGGTGAGGCAGGGTGAATGGATAAGGAGGAGGAAAAAAGAAAAGGGAAAGAAAAAGAAAATAAGAGGAGAAAAAGGAAAAAAGAAAAAATATAAGAAAGGGCAATTTAGATATTTTACAGTCTCAATCCAACAGGTGAAGCCGTTTTGCCAAACGTTTTTCAAAACGGCTTCAACTCCATTAGAAAAGCCGCTCCACCAGAGAAGCCGAAGGTGTTTTTTGAGGAGCCGGAGGTGTTTTTTGAGGAGCCGGAGGCCTGACAAACAGGCCCCTCTTCGATGCCTGCATTTTCCGTATAGGTGCATGCTCGGCTGGTGATTGGTTTGGTGTGCGGGCAACAGCATCTACAGGGTGCCGCCCCCGGCCGAGAGCTACCAGGTGGTTGACTGTTGCTGGGAAAGATGATCTGACTGTCATGAGTGTGTGCCAACTAGCGATTTATGGTACGTGTCGTTGCTAACTACACTTTGCCACATTTAAAGTTGGTTGCTAACTACACTTTACCACACTTAAAGTTAGGTGAGGTAAGTGTTGCTGGCGTGTGATCTATTACTAGCATGATGCGCATAGAACATTGGTCTGATGATGGTCTGCAATTCGGCATCTCATGCGTGTGTGTTCGCAAACATGCGTCGCAGCCTCGCAGGCCTCGGGGTAGCTGCTTGGTGACGGTGGACAGTCGATAGCCTAGTATCGTACGAGTAGCTCACGTTCCCAGAGAAGATACTCCTCCCACTGTAAAACTGTAAAAAGGTAAAGCGAATACTGGTACCGTCACGTCCGAGAGAGACAAGATCGAGTCACAAAAAAGTTCAGCCCTCCGTCTCTTTTCACCCACGAGGTCACGCATCTTGAGGAGTTATACACAGCACAAACAGTGAAAAGTGGCATCCAAATGAGGAGACCATCCAAATGATGAATGGGTGACGATACAATCGGTGATCCTTTACTTCAAAAACAATCGGTGATCCGATCCAATTCACAGACGAACGAACGGTTGTTCTGGTTCCTCAATTTCTCATCAGTCCATGATGAATGAAATGAAACAACAGCATCACCTACACCTACATCGAAGCGGCCGATCGAAAGCACGAAATGCGTCGTCAATTTCGTCACGCAGCTAGGAGTACTACACATTTGCCGCCGCTGATCTCACAAGAACCGCGATCAGCTGGTACTCGAACTCGATGCTCATGGCATTGCAGACTTGCAGTACAGGAGCTCAAAGATCCGAGCTTTTGCGAGATTGGCCGTCGCTTCACTTGGCGCCGACGCCGAGCGTGAGCTCGAGCTCCTCGGCGGCGACCTCGTGGATCCGCTCGCCTTCCCACGGCGTGACGCGGCCCTTGTCGAACTCGAACTCCGCGGCTGCCATCCCGTCCAGCTCCATGGAGGTGGAGGCGGAGGCGCCGCTGCTCGGGTTGACGAGGTTGTACGTGGGCGAGGCGGGCGCGGTCGTCGCCGCGAACATCTGGAAGCTGATCCACCGGCCGGAGTCCACGGTGGAGCAGACGTCGGACTCGTCGCACTCGGGAATGGTGTCCGGGTGCTCGCGCCGGCGCGCGCGGGTGGGGCTGGCGGGGGCCGAGACCGCGAAGAAGGGGTGCCGGAACGGGTCGACGGCGACGGCGTCCCAGTCGGGCTTGCGGACCTTGGTAGGCGGGCGCGACGCCGCCGTGGGCGAGGAGAGCGGCGGCGTGACGGGGGCGCTGCTGGAGACGCGGAGCGGCGGGAGGTTGGGCAGGCCCCGGAGGAACGGGAGCAGCGAGGAGGCCGCGGCGGCGGCGCCCGGGTTGTTGGTGTTGCTGCCGCTGCTGGGGTCCAGGCGCGTGGGGCTCGGGAAGCTCGACGACGCCGGGCTGGCGTGGTAGGACGGGACCGGGCTCGGGTAGCTCGAGGACGGCGCGCTGAGCAGCTGCGACGACGAGCACGGGCCCATCATCCCCGGCGGCGGCTTGCATCCCTGCCAAGAACGACGAAAACGCACGGTGAGCTTCCATCTATCAGATGATTCAGATCTGCGCGGACGAAGCGCACGTCGAGGATCCCTGAACAGCGGGGAGAGGGAGATCAGGGACCAAGAGAGAAAAAAGAGCAGAAAGCTCCGACCTTCCGGTAGGTGGTGCCGTCGTCCTCGACGACCCAGCCGGCCTCGCGGCAGAGCGCCTTGAGCACCTCGTTGTTGTCGCAGTGCTTGGGGAGCTTGTAGTTGCCGAGCGCGCGGAGCCCCGTGAAGATCTTGGCGGCGATGGCCCGGCGCCGGCGCTCCCGCCGCTTGTTGTTCTCCCGCTCCTTCCACGTCGGCGTGCGCCCCAGCCCGCCCGCGGCCGCCGCCCCCGACGTCATGCCGGCCGCTGCCCGCGACTTGCCTTGTTGCCTCCTCTTTCTTTAATGGCGAGGTGGTGGGTGGCGTACTGCGCCGTGAGTATTGACTAGTGGGAGAAGGCCACAGGGGGAGGGGGAGGGGGAGGGGGAGCTGGCTGCTGCTGCCTGCTGGAAGCCCGTAGTAGAGTAGAGTGGTGTGTGTCATGGACTCATGGCATGGCGTGCGAGCTGGAGCCGCTAGCTTTGAGCTTTCGCCCTCGTGGGCCCGGGCGACGGCTGGGCGGCGGGCCCGGGCGAGCTCACGAGGGTGGTACGGTAACTTTACTTTATTGCAACTTGATTGGCTAGATACTACTGGCCATGGTGGGTGGGTGTGGCCCTACCTTTTTCCTCGCCTAGAGGCTGGGGTGGGTCTCTCTCTCTGCCGTGCCGGCCGGGGGGCTCGGCTTTTGGCGAGTGGGAGTTTGGTTTTACAACAAAACTAATACGTATGTTTTTCGAATTTTTTTTGCATGTATGAAATATTAAATGGAGTCTATTTTCAAATTTTTTTAGGGATGTGTGTAACTTTTCGCGATGAATCTAATTACGATAATTAATCGATAATTTGCTACAGTAATCATCCTCTAATTACGTGGTCAAAGGTCTTATTAGATTCTTCAGGATCACTAGCGGAAATTCTGAAATTGGTTTTGTAAACTGACTTTGTTTAATATCGTAATTAGCGATCAAAATATCACTATTTACTAACATGCTACGAAACTAGCGCAAAACAAAACAGGACCATGTGCTGCGCGTGAGCGAGTGTGGGAGTAGGGCCGGCGCGCAGGCATCGCGGTGCCGGCGGGCATATGTGTGGTGTGGGTGGGCGCGCCTCGGGATCTGCGACGGCGAATTTCACGGCGCCGATGGATGGATGCCGTCGCCACCGCCGTCGGAGCAGTGCGTACGTTTCGTCTGCAGAGTGCCGTGGGCGCTTTATGCGGGGGGCGATGTACTAGTGGCAGCGTGTACTCGCATGAAGATTTTCGCCCTGTTTAGTACTCTTTACATGTTTTTGCAAAAAAAATTTACGAAGAAATCTTGTCAATTTGAAGTACTAAATGAAGTCTATTTATACAATTTTTTGCACAGATGGGATGTAAATCGCGAGACGAATCTAATGATGCTAATTAATCCATGATTAAGCAATAATTACCGGATGGTACTGTAGCATTACTGTTGCAAACCGTGGATTAAGTAGGTTCATTAGATTCGTCTCGTGATTTACAGCCCATCCATGCAAAAAAGTTTTGTAAATAAACTTTATTTAGTACTTTAAATTAGCAAAATTCCTTCACAAAATTTTGCGTTTTTGTGTTTTTGCGTTTACAGGTGGGGCCTTTGATGACTCCTCATGACATTGGCAATGGCAGGCTAACGAGGGCACCGCACGGCGAACGCGACGGTGTTGACACGAGTCAACTACACCTTTGGACCTCCTCCTTAAGTCCTCACCCCCCCCCCCCCCCCCAAAAAAAAACACTAGCTCCTGATCCGGATGTCGTGTACTCGTGTGTTTTTTCGGGTACCCGTGTGTGATTAGGTAGTCGCGGGAGCGGGGTCTTCTGAGCATCTGAGCCCGGGATTAGGATAATCCGCCGGGAAAGTGAGACATGGCTGTCAGTGGGGCAGCGCGTGACAACGCCTTCAAAGCTCTGCTGCTTTGACCGGCCCGTACCCAAGCACTCATGAGTTTTACAGGACGTACGCTGCTGACGGGCGGGCCCCACCTCCTGATCCGTGCCACGCCGTCCGTGGATGCCGGTAAAAATGGAGGGGCGGTGGGGCATGGACCATCTGCCGGGACCACGTGTAGTTCGGGAGGTTTGACCGTGGGATTTTGCAGGCCGTAGCTGAGATGGCGGCCCGTGTAGTTCGCGAACTGCAGATTCTATGCCGGCCCAGCTATAAATGTTGGCCTCCGCGGTGCGTCATTGTGCGGGAGACATGTTCTAGCTGCTGCAACCGCCCGAACCATATACCTGGGCCAAGTAGGCTGATCCAACATGAATTGAATTTGAGCCCAGCTTCAGATTCTCGAGCATGTGCTCATCAGGCCATGCGATCTTCTTCTGGTCAGCTTTTTCAGGTGTCTGCTTAAGGAATATGAGCCTGGATCATGTGTGTAGCTCTTCTCCAGTCTCCAGAATTACCAGGGCCTTGTTTGGCTGTGCTACGAAACTAGCACGCACGCAATTCGAAAAAAGAATCTCGCATGCATGAAGCACTAAATGAAGTCTATTTGCAAAACCTTTTTAGGGATGGGTGTAATTTTTCGCGACGAATCTAATGGCGGTAATTAATCGATGATTTGTTACAGTGATGATACAGTAACTATCCTCTAATCGCGTGGTCAAAGGCCTCATTAGATTCTTCAGGGTCACTAGCGCGGGGTTCTGAAGTTGGTTTTGTAAACTGACTTTATTTGACACTGTAATTAATGGTCAAAATTTACTGTTCCTAGCTCTTGAACCGAACCAAACAAGGCCCAGCTTTTGTAGAAATCTGAATTGCACCTCGGATGATGCATGGAACCAGGAATCTTAATTTGGTTCGTCAGGGTCGTTGTACTGCATGTTCCACTCTTTCAGTCACCACAATTCAAATGTACTTCAATGATTGTGCAGTCATTTGAGTGCAGTCATTTGAATTGCGGTGACTGAAAGTAAGAGGCCTCATGCGCCTGCAAGTCAAGACTGAGCTTCAGTGAAGGACCAAGGCACTGCTTAGGCATAAATGCTCCAAACTAATACAGATCTCAAGAACCTCACGTTTCCAAACTGTATATAAGAAATAAGAGCTTTTTTTGTTCACAAAATGTTTTTTCATCAAATAAAGAAGAGCTGATTTACCTCAATAGTTTTTGTCTTCTATAAAAAATTGTTGAAGATGGTTTTTTTGCCATCCTGAAGAAATACCACGTTTTAGTATCTCTCTCAGGGCCATGGAAACTTTAACAAAGAAATATTTACATGTAAATAACATTTATTTTTCTGCAAAGTTTCTGATGCTTTTTATACCACAGACATAGCAGGGTTGCGGGTTGACTGATGCAACTGTCTGGGTTATCTAGAATCCAAGTATGCTCATATCCTTGTTATAAATATGTCATTTATTTTGCCATCGTTCTTCTTTCTGCCACCAATACACCATCCAAATCTGGTCGTAACATAGCAATGTTTTCAGCTGTTCGAGCAAAGGCAGATGCGCCGGGAACAGGAGGCAGCGAGACCACACAGGTTGGTATTGGGACTTCACAGCCGCTACAGGTCTCCTACAATATGTGCTGCAATTTCTTTTGCTCCGCGTTACGCATCCTGCTAACAATGGCGTAATTCCACCGCGCACGCGGGGCCTGATCTCGTCGTCGGCACCCTCCCTCCCCGGCGATGGAAAGCACGAGGACGCCGCTGACGTTGACGGCGGTCGGGTCGACGCGCACAACGTCGATGTGTCTAAGCACGAAGGTCGTGAGCCGCAGAGGGTCCGGCGGGACATGATCGCCTGCCGTCACATCATTGCCGTCGAACGGCAGCAGGGGCGCGTGGCTGGCGGCAGAGCCCTCCGGGTAATGACGTAGCTCACGGCCATGGAGAGCACGGGCTGGCATTGGTGTGGGACGTCGGTGAAGCGGCGGTAGCCAGGAGCCTCGTCCCCGTTTCAGCCGGGAAAAATTCAGTGGGGACGGTCAACAGATTTGCTAGCTCCCCTGCGGACCTATGCCTAATGACCGACGCGTGGAGACATCTTCCGGATTGGAGTGGTAATGGCCTTGTTTGGTTTCTCCCCGTGCTAGGAATAGTGATGTTTTGACCGCTAATTGCAGTGTCAAACAAAGCCAATTTACAAAACCAACTTCAGAACACCCGCGCTAGTGACCCTGAAGAATCTAATGAGACTTTTGCCTGCGTGATTAAAGAATTGTTAATGTAGCATCACTGTAGCAAATCATCGATTAATTACCGTCATTAAATTTGTCACGAAAAATTACACCCATCACTGAAAAGTTTTTGTAAATAGACTTCATTTAATACACCATGCATGTGAGATTTTTTTCAGGAGACGTGCACGTTAGAATCTAGCGTGATCCAAACAAAGCCAATGGATTATCTCTAGTGATCTCTTTCATAATTCAAATTGGTTTTTATAAAGTTGTATAAGATTAGAGTTTGATTTTTTAGGTTCCGTCCTTTAGATAATCTAAGGTCATGTTTAGTTTCTAAAAAAATTTCTATATACCTATCACATAAAACTTCGGACACATACATGAAGTATTAAATACAATTGAAAAAATAATTAACTACATAAGAATGAAAATGCTACAGTATTAAAATCTGAAAAAATTCATGAACAAAATATAGCCTACGTTAACTTATAACGTCCTTTACTATCCCTACCTACTGATTGAGATAACGTGCAGGCGTGCAGTTTCTTGGCTCTTGCCACGCGCTCATATCATTGGCTCGGCTCCAGCCTCCAGGAGAAGTCGGCTTGGCTCATCTGATGCCGCAGCCCATCCGCTGGAATCTCGTCATCCGCCGCGGAAGTGGTGCTGCAAGGAAGATCCGTCCCCCGCCGCTGCCACTTCTCATGCGCCTGTGCGGGAATCGGTCTCCTGTTTTGCCGAGTCTGCAAGACTGCAACATACAGCTCCTTCGCTCTGGTCTCACCGGGTAATCCGCCGCCATATCGCTGCCCCATGTTCCTACGCCGAGGTCAGCTAACCAACGGAAGTTATAAAATGGAAAGAACAAAACAAAAAAAATCTCGCCTCAAAAAAAAAAAATCAACCTGTTCGATATGCCCACACGTGAAGAGATCCATGAAATCAGAGATGAATCAAACTTGGAGCAAGTGCTGGAAAGGCCTATAGAGCCTCAGAGCACCTCGATAATGCACTCTAATGCTGTGTTTGGATCCAAATGCTAAATGCTGTAGGTACTAAACTTTAACAGTAGCATATCCAAACAGGAGTGCTAACAAGATAGATTGAACTATAGTCCAGATTTAAAAAGTTTAGCAAGAATATGACTGCTAATAGGTGATAAAGTTTAACACTAAATTTTAACCCATTCAAACAGACTCTAAAGCTCTAGCTCCTCTCATATAGAGCATCCTAGCATCAATGGTTCCATGTTACTCCCTCCATCCTATAATATAGGGTATCATAGTATTTTTACTACAGATTAAGGAGATAAGAAAATGGCACGTGTACCCTATTTAGTGCTTTGTTTGGTTATCATTTTGCTAATTTTTGACGCGCGTTGCTTTCTTCTCCTCACGTGGCTTGAAAAAAGACCAGTTCCTCTGTCCACGTCACAGAAACGGCACGAGATATACGATCTCTTTCCGCTGGTCTCGGTTGACTAGCGTTTTCTTTTTTTTCATTTTCCACTACCAAACTTGGGCGAATATTTGCCTTCTTCCTTCCACGTGATCTGCCAATTGACAGAAGTCAAGTCCATGAGAACTTGACGGAAGAACTGCGAGCGCTGAAATCTTGGACGCTGCGCAGGTCAATGGGAGCGAACCGACGGAGGAGATGAGAGCAAGCAAGCGGCCGGAGAGATCGATCAGTTCGAAGGCGACCAGGGCGCCCCGCTGAACACGTGAACGGACCACAGAGAACAGTGACTGGCGACCGGCGGCGGCGACGATGACTAATCATGGCGAGTGCCAAAGCGGAAGCACGCAGGCATGTACAAGTACACCCACATGTAGGAGCGCAGTATTCGCATAGGAGTAGCGGTAGTGTGAGTACGGTAATTGATTGATATGATCACATATGCATTCGTAATATCGTACATGATACATCAAACATGTGGTCACATGAGAAAGCATTGTTTAACACGATGTTCAGACTGGAGAGTGGAGACTAGTTTGGCCCCTTCAGTCAAGAAAGCTTACAGTGACAAAGGTGATTCATTTGTTCACAGACCATACCATTCAACCTGTTCGAAAAAAAATATCTGGACTACATAGGGGCAGAGACTAGTTTCAGTTCACCTCCATCAGTCAAAGAAAGCTCACAAAGGTTATAGTGACATAAAAAAAAATAGCATGAACAGGTGAATGACGTACATAACCATATGATCAGAATCTGCCAAACATGATTACTAGTAGAATATATGTAACAACAAGTAACCAAAACCAATAAAAACATGTGCATCCATTTATTCGTTCACACGAGAAGCTGATGGGACCACGTAAGTATTTGGTGTCCAGATGAGTGGTCATCTCCATTACCCTGATACGTCCAGGAGACCACGTATCCCGTATCCGATACGTATCGGATATGGATACGCCAGGGATATGCCGGGGATACGCATCCATCGCGTATCGATGTACTGGGCCGCATTGTGCCTTGAAACTCAGGTTTGGATACGTATCTGTTGCCGTATCGGAGAGCAGAGAGAGGAGCGTGCGAGCTCGAGATCCGCCGCCGCGGGAGGGGGAGGGAGGAGGGAGGATGGAGGTGCGGGGCACCGGAGCTGAGCCGAGACCGTCGAGGCCGCCGAGCTCGTCACCCGCCGAGGCCGCCCGCCGGGGAGAGAGAGCCAGAGAGGGGCTCCGGCCGCCGCTGCCCCGAATCGAGGGAGGAGGAGGGAGCAGGGCCGTCCGCCGCCCCAAATCGAGGGAGGAGGAGGGAGCAGGGGCGTCCCGTGCCTCCGCTACACCACGAACCGCACCTCCGCCCCACGCCGCGGCCGCCATGGCCGCCGAGGGAGGGAGCAGGGAGGAGGGAGGGGGATCCAGCGCGACGAGGGAGGAGGGCCGCCGCGCCCCCGCCGTCGACCAGATCCGGTGGCCGCCCGCCGCACCTGCCGCGCCTGCCGCCGTCTAGCCCGGTGCCGGCGAGAGAGGCCGGAGGAGCGTCGCCGCTGGCCTGGGGAGAGTGAAGGGAGGAGGGAGAGAGTGGAGTGCGACGGGGTTGGGGGAGTGGGTGGATAAAAAAATGAAGTGTATGATATGTGGGACCCGCAGTTAGTAGTTGATATGCTGGTGCCATATTTCTTATGAAATACCTAGGTACTAACATGAATTGGCTCCATTCTGGAGAAGCCATTGTTATTATTGGTGGAGGAAATACTTTGTGGCGCTGCATTATTATTATTATTATTATTATTATTATTATTATTATTATTATTATTTTTAAATAGTAAACATATCCGCGTATCGGGTTTTTTAGAAAATTGCCGTATCCGTGTATCCTTCCGATACCGATACACGTATCCGTATCCGTGCAACTTAGGTGGTCATCACCTAGAGCCAGACAGAGTGCCCAGCTTATGCAGAGCGCAGTATCATAAATAGAATCTTCATACATGATACAACCTCAATCAGTGCAATAATAAAGTTTGAAACATTCTGATGCATCAGCTTTATTAGATATAGCATGTGCTATCCACATTCTCGGAAAACATAAGAGGGAAATGATATGCATATAACCCTTTCTTTTCCTGTTCAATTAGAATCATCCATTGGATAGTAATTGCTTATTATGCTATCAATATTGTAACATTGCAGTTATTATCCACAAGCACTTGGTTAACCGTGACCCAGAAAAGTTTCAGATAACATAGTGATGGTTTACCGGGGAGAACACCAGAGGATCTGGTATGACACATTGCTGGGTGTGCCCTATAAGTAGGAGACAACATGATTTTTCATGTGTGATGCTGGCAAACATACAGATTTGGTTTCAATCAGAGCCATGTGCCCATGCAAGAGATGTTGAAACTTGAAACACAACAGTTCTTGTCTTCATCCTGATAGTGATGCACCACATTGGAGAGTTCTCAAATCAAATATAAAGAAGTCAATATTTTTGGTTAACCTCAGCTAGGAGTCTACAGATGCTCTGTAACTGAATTATTTCCATCTGGGATTACTTGGAGCATTTTTTGGTGTCGCAGCAAATGTTCAGCCAGAAAGAAAACCATAAGGCAGAAAGATTGGTTTCAATCAGGCTTACTAATTTGATTTGATATTCATATTTTCAACTGAATAACCTTCTTACAGCAAGGTAGAAAGCTACAGCTAGTATACATCACATGATGATTCGGATATTTCTGAAACCCAAGTACAATGAGCTTACAAAGTTACAGATCAACAAGAACAACAACAGAGTAAGCATCACCTCAGTTCTGCCTGTGGGCGATATAGTAGGCCAAATGCAACAGAGGTGCTGCCTTCTCTTTGTCAAAACCAGCAAGCTGCTCCTTTGCATCAGAAAGCAACTTTTCTGCAAACTCCCGTGACTTCTCTAGCCCCAACAACTTCGGGTATGTAGTCTTGTCGCTTGCCAAATCCTTCCCTGCTGTCTTCCCTAATTCCTCCGACGATTTGGTCACGTCAAGTATGTCGTCGACCACCTGGAACAGAAGACCTATTGACCTCGCGTACTTCCGCAGCCGCTCAATTTGCTCATCCGTGCCCCCGCCGATGATTGCCCCCATGACCACTGAGGCCTCAAGCAATGCAGCAGTCTTGTGGAGGTGGATGTACTCCAGGCGTTCAAGGGGCACAACTTCAGATGCGCCAGTCATGGCAAGATCCACAACCTGGAGAGACCAGAGATGCATTTTCAGCAATTAAGTACCTCAAAGTCGCAATTCTTAGCTAGCGAGTACTAGTAATTTGAGGTCCTAATTCAACTGTATGCGGACAAACAGACCATCCACATCATCACTCTTAGGAAGATCGCCATATAAAGGATGTCAGAATTAGGACATTGCCCAATTTTTACTCCCTTTTGTGCGATGGTGAATTGTTCAATGATGAATAGTGGAAAGTAATCGAATCTGATAAACGAAGGAGACCTGGCCGGCGACGAGGCCCTCTGAGCCGATGCAGCGCGCGAGCTCGAAAGTGGCGCGGACGACGCGGGCGGGGTGCTTCTCCGAGTCGACGTCCGGCGGGTAGGAGCCGGCGTTGGCTACGTGGTGGAAGGCTTGCGAGAGCAGCGCGTCCCCGGTGAGGACCGCGATGGCCTCGCCGTAGACGATGTGGCAGGTGGGCTTGCCGCGGCGGAGGTCGTCGTCGTCCATGCAGGGCAGGTCGTCGTGGACGAGCGACATGGTGTGCACCATCTCGACCGCGGCGGCGGGGGCCAGCGCCCACTCCTCCCGCCCGCCCACGACGC
Organism: Panicum virgatum; assembly: GCF_016808335.1. Lineage (NCBI taxonomy): Eukaryota > Viridiplantae > Streptophyta > Magnoliopsida > Poales > Poaceae > Panicum > Panicum virgatum. Next base: position 63,387,295 of record NC_053146.1, read on the forward strand.
CGCACGCGGCGAGGCACAGCGCGGGGCGCACCCGCTTGCCGCCCGCCAGCAGCGAGTACCGCATCGCCTCGTGCAGCGCCGCGGGGGGCTCCCCCTCGGGGATTGCCGCGTCCAGGGCGCGGTTGACCGTCTCCGAGCGTTCCGTCATGTAGGAGTCGAAGTCGAACTCCGCCGGCGCCGCGGCGGGCGCCGCCGCGGGCGCCGCGGCCACGATGGCGGAGAAGCGGCGCCGGTGGTGGTAGCGGTGCGCCGCGACGGAGGAGGACATGGGCGCCGCGGCGGCGGCGGGGAGGAGGGGGCCGACGCGGACGCGCGAGGCGGCAAGGGTGTGGAAGGCCATGGCCATTGGCGGCGAGTGGCGAACGGCTTCGGGCGGCGATGGGGTTAAGTGGAGATTGGGGGAGGCCCCGAGATGTTGCGAACCCCTTATCTTGAGGTGAAGGGAAGCTTTGGACGCTGGCCGTGGCAGGGCAGGGCAGGGGCGGGGCCGCGTCAGTGGAAGTGGAGTGGCCGCCCGGGCGGTGGTGGTGGGGTGGAGCGAGGCACACTTTTTTCTTTGACACGCTCGCTGCAAGGACGCCGTGTTTCACTTGTATTTATAGAGACGGGTGCAGGCAATTCAGTCGACGTCTCTGTGAAAGTTCGTCCCACGTTTGGGACTTTTCAGCCGGCAGATTAGGATAGTGTTAAGTTGGTTGTGGTGACTGATGGTAGGATTGTCTCGCAACATGTGCATTCAAAATTACAGGCTGTTTTAATTTTTAGATACATAGTTTTCGTATGTATTTAGACATTATGTATGTCTAGATGTATAGTTAAAACTATATACCAAGATTAAAAAAAACTATATATCTGAAAAAAGTTAAAATGGTCTGTGATTTGTGACTGGTGGAGTATATATATCTTAGGATAACAGCAGTAATACTACGGGGCATGATTTTATAAGAAATTTGAGCATTTTGTTTTGGAAATTCCTAGGGTAACATCTTCCTTCGTAACAGTTGTTGGCAAAACAGAATGGTGCCAGATTGTAGTTTAGACAGAACATGGAATGAGATTGGGATTGTGATTCTTTTCGTCCCTTGTAACGTTTTCAACGGTTGGTGGCTTTGGACAACACGTGACGTAGAAAATGTGACCTTGGACAACGGTTCATCAATTGTTATATTCCAATAGATGGATTTGGTGTTTATTGCTAAAAATACTCTTCTCAACTGGAGTAGGTGAGTCCGTTAGTGAATTTTATCCATGTTGCTCATCAACATGTCCATTTGCTACTTAAATTATAAATTGTCGGCAATAAATAGCTATTTTTTATTATTTTTAAATAAAAGGTCATAACTAGCAACGACATATTATATATCTACCTTTGTCAGAATTATTTCGTTGCATTGGGCCTCATGACTTAAAAAACGTGATACTTGTATATATGTTACAATAAACTAACTTGGTCGTATGAAAGTGGTATAGCTAAATTTGTTATGAGTAACACCTTTTCAGGTTCAACACTTTGGCTTCTTTAGAAGCATTTGACTATGAAAGTAGATAGCCAGATTTGCATTTGCGGGGATCGTGTCCCGTAAAGTTATTACTTTCAAGTTTCAATTAAGCATATATATGCACGTAATGGATTCCCAAAAAAATGTCTTCAAATGCTGAACCGTAAGTGGTTAATTTGGTTACTAAATGTTTTTCAATGCAGGCCATGTTTGGGAATTGGGACAGTTCAAATTTAAAGGTGGGATGAGCAATGAAAAGAATTTAAAGGTGGGGGACTGAATGCTGTCGAGTTTTTGGTATTTCAATGGTATGATCAGTTGGCAAAGAAGTTGAAATTTATTTCCTACCTTAGGAGAACAACATGAGGCTGGATTAGGCTGGGTTCTTATTACAAATTTCTCTGAATTTTCTTTGGAGGATCCTTCATGGGAACCCTCTCCATTTTTAACTCTTGCTGAGGATAACAAATTGAGATTGGACTTCTGGTACGCTTCCTTGCTTCGAGTTGAGAGTCCAAGCTTCCAAAGGCAATGTCTATATTTTTCTATACACGAGGTTGGAAAGCTGACTATTCTTGCTTTTGAATTGTCGCTCTCTTGATTAAAATCATTCGCAGCACGCAGCCTAAGCCAACTAGTAACTTCAGTCATGTTACTCGATATTCTGTTGCTTCTAAGCTAATAACAAGTTACAAGTTGCATCAAATCCTTCCAAGGAAAAAAAATTGCATCAAATCCATAGCAATGCCATTTGTCCGTAAGTCCAACACCAGTCTCGCTGTATTTGATTTGCTTTGCTTAAAACCCAACCTTTTTTTTTTGTCGTTCTGTGTACCAAATATGAAATATCTCCATTTCCCATCTCACCCAGAACATGCCAACGACGTCCAACATTTAACACTAATCCATATGCAACGGTATCTGGATTGTTCGTTAAAAGTAGTGCAAGTAAATTTGCTTGACAACTGGTTTCCAGATACATCATTTTTACTCCTTCACTGGCATTTGACTGACCATACGTAGCCAGCTCACTATTAATATTCTCCAAAATAAAGAAGATGATGAAACTTCACAAGCCCCGGTGCCCCGCTTGTTGTGCCACCTGCAAGCTCAAGCCCAAACCCCGCCCCATGTGGGGTCAGGCAGCTCCGACGAAACCCACGTTGCCGGCGCGGTGCGCTCACGACGCAAGGAATCAACAATCCACAGCTCCGGCATCCAGAGCCCGACAGCGAGACCACGAAATAAAGAAACGCATCGCCGGCTGGCCGGACTAGAGCCTATGGAATCCTACCACGGAGAAACACCTGTATTCCATTATACGAGTCTTTGTCTTCATCTATAACAACACGAACGCCACCACGGGATTGACAATGGCTCCACCACACCACCACCCCTCGCCTGACAATCCCTAAACAAACTGTCTGCCATAGTGTTGTTCTCATCATCATCTACGTCGAAACCGGGGGGTGGGGGGTGGGCAATTCGTCGTCATCTACGGACGGACTTCCCCCCCTCAACAAGGGCCAAAATTAACACAAGTGTGGCGTCGATAGCTTCGAAGGAGCAGCTTGGATCGAGGCGAGCGCGTACAATCACAAAAAGAACAAGAAGAAATCAATGAATCTTCACAGCTGCCACGGCCGGCTAGCTCTTCATCTCGCCTTCCTCCAGGTCGACCGAGGGCAGGCCGCTCACCCTGGCCTTCAGGGGAACGTCCTCGCCGTCCAGCATGTCACTCTTGTTCCGGGGGATCGGGGTGGCCGCCTTCTTCTCGGACTCCACGGCCCAGCTGTAGACCACCATGCCCATCACGGCGAGCAGCATCCCCAGGATGTTCTTCACGGTGAGGGCCGAGTCGAACAGGATCCAGCCGAGGATCAGCACGCACACGGTTTTCATGTGGCCCAGGACCTGGAACGAGGTCGCAGAGAACCGCCCGATGCAGAGGTACTGGCTCATGTTGCAGAAGACCGCCAGGGAGCATGAAAGCAGTATGAAGAACTGCAAAACGATAATATCATGAGCTGTTAGATCAGAAAGCAATACTGGTTAACAGAATAACACTTTCCATGCTACTGGAAGAACTGGATAACGATTTGAACAACAGAAAGCAGCACGGACAACAGCATGTATCAGCTGCAACTACAAGGTAACAGCTAAAACTTATTTCATCAGTTGGCGTTAAAAAAAACGCAGTAAAACTGAGTAAAAGCCATATATTAGAACAATCAAGAGATAAGCAATCCTTAGGAAGAATGTTAAGCAATATCGGGGATCCAAAAGAAACACTCTTGTGAGTTGTGACAGTTCCATGACAGAATCAGTTATGTCATTGGCAACAAAATTTTACTACATGTGGGCTACTGGCCGGGGTATTCACTCCATGGGGAAAATGCATACTTCGGTTGAAGCTGAGAATACAGGTAATGAATTTAAAGTAGAAGATAGAGCACTCAGGACAGGTAGCATTCATAAAGGAAGTGTGCTTTCAAGAACTAAAAAGTGACAGAAGCAATAACTTACAGTGGCCCCTCCTGAAAAATTGTAGTTCAACAATGATCGCCCATTGAGGTAGTAATCCACAAAGGGGCCCAGTATAATAAGTGAAATTGCTTGAATTGGTGCAGTTTTGCTCAGCAGCTCAAATGACCCAATGTTGTACTTCTTCTGAAAGGAGCCAATGGTCTGGGAAGAGGAAACATATTGTCAGAACAGCTCATGTATAATGGAGCTTATCAAACAGCATAAGCATTGTTGCAGAAAGTAACGTCCCAACAACAATTCTTTTCAACATTCAAGACTAAAAAGGTTTAACTCTTATCAACGTTCGGTAATTTTTTCAAACCTCAAAGGCCACACTTTTTTCCTAGTAAAACACAAACTTCAAAGACCATATTTTTGTTAATAAAAAAATCATCTAGAGGTGGAAATACATTATAATTTGAAGTGTAATAGGAATAATGTGAAAAAGGTCAAAGATTGATTCAGGTTGATTCCAGTTATTTTAAGCATGGAGGATATATATAACAGGCAAGGAAATGTGTACCGCAGAATACAACAATAAGGTAAGGAAGTACAGAGAAGCATCTAAAAGTAATATGAATGTGCAGCTCATGATGCATCATACGGTTGAACTGATAAACATTAACTTCTTACCCGGTGGCCTGTATTATTGTATTCAGATCTGTGTTACAAAGTTTTGAATTCAAGGGGTCTGTGCCTTATTGTCTAGCTATAGTAACTACACCTTCGTTTGGGTGCTATCCCAATTGACAATAACTGATAATGATGTAGCCTACACCTACAGCAGTGAAACAATGCCCAAAGCAGATCGATGTCTTGGATAAAAGTGGGAGCAGAAAGGTAAGTCATCACTATGAGATTAGGGCAAACCAAATAAGCAGTAGCCTCTAGCCAATTTTAACATATCTCAATTATTGACCATATCACTAATTTCAGCATATCTCGTTATTATTAACCATATTAGGTTCAAATAATGTCTACAGCTCAACATCATAATCACTTGCTAAAACGTCATTGCACATTGCAGAATATGATTAAGGCACCAGAAACTAAAATTCTTAGCATCATAAACAAGGAAAACACAATGCAAAAGTTTATCATGAAAGATGGTAACAAACAAGGAAAGGAGCTCACAATCTGCTGCAGCGACGTGCAGACAACAGCCACACACGCGCAAAGGAATCCCTTGGCATTGACCTCGACATCCGTGACCGTGCAAATCCCGACGCCGGCCGCCACAACGACCACCGCGGAAATAACCTTGGTGGTGTAGTGCTTGCTGTTCAGCACCCATTCCATGAGGCAGACCACCGGAATCATGCTCAGTTTGGAGATCTGCACAAATTTCTCGTCTTGAGCCTCACAAGCAGCACGGGGCCAATGGCCGGTGTCGGAGCACATGGTATACCTGGTAGAAGCCGACGGAGTTGAGCATGAGGCTGAGGTTCATCCCGGTGATGGAGGTGTTGGCGACGAGCGAGAACCAGACGAGCTCCCAGAGCGGGACGTGCTTGGAGACGGAGTAGCCCGTGGCGTTGGAGATCCACCCGACGAGCGCCGTGACGGTGAAGTGGAACCCGGTCAGCGTGGTGGCTGCGCGCATTCGCAAGCAGAGTAAAAAACCAACAACGGCAACGAGACGCCCCCCATCAGATCCGCGGATTCCCCGAGCGCCGGCGGATCCGGGTTCCAGATCGGGAGGAGAGGGATGGAGCAGGCGCGGAGTGGGGTACCGAAGGCGAAGGCGTAGCCGGACGAGGACATGAGCTGCTTGTTGGCCATGATGATGCCGACGGAGCTGACAACGTTCATCGCCCAGGCGCCAACGTCGGACACCGCCGGCGGCTTCTTCTCCGCCTCCATCTCGCCTCGCCCTCCTCCCGGCGGCGGTGGCACGCGGCCTCACGCGAACCCGGAGGAGGAAGGGGCTCGGACGGGCTGCTGCTCCCCCCTGCCTGCCTGCCTCTGCCTCTGCCGGTCTCGCGCCTCGGTGCCTCACGCGGGAGGGGCCGCTCCGTTATAAAGCACGGGGGGCGTTGCCGCCTAGGCAAGGAAGGGAGGACGGCGAGGGAGGGTTTCGAATTGGGTCTGGGGACGGGACGGGGGCCGGAAAAATGTCACGGGCGGGGGAAGCGGTGAAAAAACTCGGGCGGGGGGGGGGGGGGGGGGGGGAGGAGGGGACGACGACGGCGGCGGATTGACGCGGGCGGCGACGACAGGGAGGAGGGGGCTGCGGCTCGGGCGGGGGTGGTCGGCTGGATCTGGCGCCGGGCCGCGGCGGGCGACGCTTTTTCCCTGCAGCTTCCGCCCACCCCGTCTCCTTTGCGCGTCGCGGCGTGGGTTTTTCCCCCTCTTTTCCCCCGAACGGCGGGCACGGCACCGCAGCGTGCCCGTTCAAAGTCCGGAGGCGGAGCACCCGCGACCGGTTCCGCTTCCGCCAATTACTGTTGCGAGAATGAGCAAGCTGCTGCTCCCCCGGCTGGCGGTGCACGGAAAAGCGACGAGATCCTCTTGCTCGTGTCACGTCGGTATGGGCGTTTTCCGTGTGCTCCGGCGAGCCGACGGCAGCGTGTGGTTGCCGGCTGCGTGAACCGCGGCACGCTAACACAGTAACACTGTTGCTCGAGCGGCTCTGTGGCGTGGCTGCGCCCTGGAGGCTGGCTGGCTGGATGGATGGACCTTTCCTGGCGCAGCAAGCAAGGGCTCGAGACCGCGGGAGCTTTTCTTGGCACGACGGCCGCAGTATAAAACTGGCCGGCAGATTGGCGCTTTTGTGATATCTGTTGATAATAGTTTACTAGTATGGGAGCAGAGGCATGGTCTACTGCGTGTCTGCGTTACATGCCTCGAGATCCGCCACGTATACTACTTGTAACGAGTAAAGTCGTACGCCTGAAGTCTGTCGAGGCCGGTTGGATCCTCTCGTACCCCGTTAACCATCCAGCCAGTTTCTTCTTCTTCTTCCTGTGGAACTTAGCCAGGCAAAGTTAGATTTTTGACTTGTGAGAATGTGGTGGCGAACCATGACGCCCGGTTCTGAGTTTCTGTATTTGCGGTGAGCGGGTGAGGGCTGTGCACGTCAAGTCGTCAATTTTCTGGGATGGGAACACCCAGCGTCACCCGATCAGACCGTGGACATAATAGACGGCATCGAAGTGATGATTCAGACGTCGTCATCAGCGTCGAATCGAGAAAACCTCCGCGTCAGACAGCGAGCGCTCTGGCATCCATCGGCGATCGACGCCGCCGGCGACGATCGAAACAGATCCCGGGCCCCAGCCGCCCCGGGCTCTCCGTCCTCGCCGAAACAGGAGAGAGTTTCGCTTCGACACGCCAGGTTAACCTTTCAGGCTTTCATTGCACCGTCAGTGATTGATCGTTAGGCCAAACAACCGGACCATTGAACCTGTCCGTTGCTCCGGTCCGGCGGTCTCCGGGGTTTGGTCGGGATACAGTCTCTCGCCGGCTCGCCGCCGAGCGCGACGGTCTGACCGGATCTTCCGCGGAGGGAGCCGCTCCACGTGGCACGGGCGCGCCAGTTCATTTGACTTGGCGAAGCGCACATGCGCATGTACTTCGGGGATACACGCCGCCGTTGTCAAGGCCTACACGTTCCAGCTCGCGGCGGATCTCTGGCACTAGCAGTAGTAGTGGAATAACCGGAGCTCTCCGCGTTGAAGCTGGATGTACTGGCAAATATACCATCGGGATCGGGGGACTAAAAAGAGAGAGAGAGAGAGAGGCGCTCGATCTCGCGTTGACCCAGCGGGTGCCTCTGATCGCAAGCCGAGAGCCACCTGAGTCCTGAGGTGGTTACTTGCACCGGTCGAGGGCTCGACGCGGCGGCGGCGTGACTGGCGGCGATGCCGTTGCCGTCCCTCTCGGGCGACTCGGCACCGACAGGCGATGATGTGTTCGGATGCCGGATTAGTTTAGCTGTTTAGGGATCGGCCGGGGCGGTGATGGAGAGCGGCAGGTCCCCCACGACCGTGTCCCGCCGGCCCCGCGGGTGCCTCGGCCGGCGACGGCATCCATGTTCCCGTGGGGCAGCAAAAGGTGGGTGCGGCGTGCGAACAAGCGGCCGGTTTGTCTCGTCCCCGCCCCGAATCTTGGAAGGGCATGGACGTGCACAGCACTCGGACGCTCGGACGGCGACGGGAGACCCGGTTTGTCTGCTGCCGCCCCGCTCCAGCCGACCATGAGCCAGGAATGAAATGACTTGTGGTGTGGCAGCAAAATCACTGTGGTGTGGCATAACATAAGCATCTCAAAGGGGGGGGGGGGGGGGGGGGGGGCAGTTGGAACCTCGGACATGTCCGTACGCTATTTCAAAGTCAAAATTTTGTACAGGTACGAATGCCGCTGTACGAACCGTTGATTTCATATTGCTGAGGTCTGAAGGTCTTTGCTTTGATGAAGCGCCATATGAAGGGTTTTGAGATGTGAACATAACTTGCTCGTGGGGGTCACATAAAGGCGTTTCCGTGTGTCTGATCTCCAGCAGTCTCATATTCCTCAATAAACTCTTACTATTGAGGAAAGAATGTGCTCCAGCAGTTACTCGATACATATCTTTTTTCCCAATAACTATTAGGTTGTTTCAATATTTCACTCAAACTCTCCTCAAATAAAGAGAGGGTCCATGCTCTCCCAATACAAGTTGTATTGGAACAAGATTATTGGAAAATTGTAAAAATATCCCTCCTAATAATCCATGAAAAGGATATTGGGATATCCCAATTTTATCTTATTGGAAAGTGTTTATTGGAGAATTACCGGAGATGCTCTAGCAGAACTGCTTATGCGATGCAGCTGAAAAGTTTAGGAAATGGTTTCCTAGACGCAGCCTGACACAGGTGTTTAAAGAGAAGGCACGGGCGCAAGCGGCAAGCGCAGTACCGAAGTCAGTGACACAGCACGGCACCGGAAAGTTTGATAGTGAACTTGTAGAGTGATGTCAACCACTTAGTCCGGCCTAACATTAGAAGTGGACCATTAGCTCGGTAACAAGTATTGCTGGATGCCAACTTAGAAGACTACAAGGACGTCTTTATAGACTACCTTGGCACCGACCGAATTTTAACATAAAGTAGCGGCCCGTGAAAGGTTCAACATATTCATAGTTTCATACCTACTTCATTGGAATAAAAAATGAGTGAGGACATTCATAACTACAGTCTCTATGAAGTTATTTTTTTCGTACTAATATTTGCTTTGGTCATTAAGCTCGTCGTGCACTACCTGGGCTGGACTTGAATCTGGGCGTGTAAGCTAGCGCTGGTAAAGAAAGACTTGACAAATCTATAAATAGGCCCAATTATTTTGGCCCATTACGACTACGCCCTTTTTTTTTTGTTCTCGGCCCTCTTCGCCTACATCCTTCCAGCTTCAACCACATACCACTGACAAGAAGTCGCAAAACCCTTCTTGGCTGTTCCCCCGCTCTCGCCTAAACCTCGCCTCCGCTCCCCTCAACCCCGGCCGAAAGGCGAACCACCGAACCGGCGGCGGCGGGTGGTAGCCACTAGCCATGGCGGAGCTGAAGCGGCTGTCGGAGAGCCGCGACCTGACGCGGATCGAGCGCATCGGCGCGCACTCCCACATCCGGGGGCTAGGGTTGGACTCCTCCATGGAGGCGCGCGACGCCTCGGAGGGCATGGTCGGGCAGCTTCCGGCCCGCCGCGCCGCGGGCCTCATCCTCCAGCTCATCCGCCAGGGGAAGATCGCCGGCCGCGCCGTGCTCATCGCGGGCCAGCCCGGCACCGGCAAGACCGCGCTCGCCATGGGCATCGCCAAGTCGCTCGGCGCGGAGACGCCCTTCGCCTCCGTCGCCGCCTCGGAGCTCTTCTCCCTCGACCTATCCAAGACGGAGGCGCTCACGCAGGCCTTCCGCCGCGCCATCGGCGTCCGCATCAAGGAGGAAGCGGAGATTATCGAGGGTGAGGTCGTCGAGATCTCCATCGATCGCCCCTTAGCATCCTCTGGCGCTGGCAGCAGCTCCGCCGCGCCTTCGGGTGCTACTGCGGCCGGGAAATCCGGGCGGCTCACGCTGAAGACTACGGACATGGAGACGGTGTACGAGCTCGGAGGGAAGATGATTGAGGCTCTTGGAAAGGAGAAGGTGCAGAGTGGGGATGTGATTGCCCTTGACAAGGCCTCGGGGAAGGTCACCAAGCTTGGTCGCTCCATTGGGAGGTCGCGGGATTATGATGCTGTTGGCCCGCACACCAAGTTTGTCAAGTGTCCTGATGGTGAGCTCCAGAAGCGCAAGGAGGTCGTGCACTGTGTCACCTTACATGAGATTGATGTGATAAATAGCAGGTATCTTCTCACTCTGTTCCCATCAATTCTTGCATACCTAGATTGGAATAGATTCTTAGACAGCTAGCAATTTTTATTAACTGCACAATTCTGACAAGGGAATTCACATTGAACATTTGTAATTGTAATCTATCATTGTAGTATACAGTGATGTTAGAAGGGCAATTAGTCCTGCAAATTACCACGCAAGAAAACATACACCAGTGATGTTAAAAGGGCAATTTGGAATTCTACAGACTAGAATAATATACAATAAAATCTCATTTATCTTGGTAATGCAATATCACAGCAACAAAACATATATGGGTAAAGAAAATATATCCTAGGAATTTGAAATTTTACTTGCTAGGATAAACATTGGCTTGGGACTACCTTGGCTATGCTGAGCATACATGGTTTTTCATTGCAAGAAGCCCATGTTATGTTGCTGTCCTGGAAAGTCTCGCCAACTGATTACAATAAAGTGTTGCCAAAGAGACATTTTTAAGGTTTGCAAGCAATTTCTAGCTCAAAAAAGAATATCAGTCATCACACCATGATGATTTAATTAGAATTCACTTCTAGTATGACTATAATTTGTAGAAGTATTTGTTATTCTATGGCAATTAGTGTTGTGGTTCATTCGGTGATCATTAAGCATAGGTACTGGTGCAGTGGCCTGGGCTACTTAAATTATATGCTCACACAAAAGTCAGAAGCTAGTTTATGCTTATATCTCACTACTAAAATATTTAAGCAGCAATTTGTGGTTGACTTGATGATGCCAATTCTTGATAGACGGCTTGAAAGTGCGTTGCATAACTAATTAAGGTTTAGAAATCCTAATCTGTTTTGGTAGTGCTCATCTATTAAGATTAAACATTACAATATAAATCTAACTTTAGTGAAGTCCATATGTTAATGAAGAAATAGAAGGGGCTTTGCGTTATACCCCATTTTAAGGATATGGTGATTTTGCCCATTTTTTAGTGATTTGCCCCTGCGTTTTTAAACTGAGATTTAGTTTACCCTATTTATTAGGAAAGTAATGATCATTTAACTGCAAAGAAAACTTATGTCAACCACATTCAAAATCTGTCTGCATAAGCATATCGACTGTCGCTCACGGCCGCTGCGGCTAGTTTCTGCCTGCCCAGAAGTCTAGGGTTAAGGGAGTGAGTGGTGCAAGGAGCAGAGTTTAGATGTACCTAGGGTTGGGATGGTTGAATAAGGGGTACTTACATATTTTTATGATTTTTTTAAAAATTTATTACCTTTTAAATTCATTTAACAGAGTTACACTTAAAAAACACTCAAAGTAGGGGCAAATAGAAGCTTCATTTTTGAAACGTGAGGGTAAAATCACAAAGTTACAAAAAGAAGGGTAAAAACACAATTGGCTTCCTCGGCAAGGGTAAAAACACCAATTTCCCTACTTGGTGCCTATTTTATTGAGGCTCCCATAATGTGCATTGCATTAGAATCCCCTACAGAGGATGGTTTTCCTTCCCACAGTTCAAATGTTCTATTTGGTTCTACAACTTTTTTCGGCTTTGTATTCCAGCAACTAATAGCAGGTGCATCTTAATTGTTTTTTTGTTGGGATCTATCTTTACTCTCACAAGAAGTCCCAATCCCACTGAAGCATTATGAAATAGAATTTTACCTACAAATTTTAGCATCTGAATAGATCTTCCATTATGTTGGAAAAAGATAGTGTCCCACACTTCTCAATTCTATTATCTTGTATGTTCTGTCCAGGACACAGGGTTTTCTTGCACTGTTCACTGGCGACACTGGTGAAATTCGTGCGGAGGTTCGGGAGCAGATTGACACAAAAGTTGCAGAGTGGAGAGAAGAAGGAAAGGCTGAGATTGTGCCTGGGGTTCTGTTTATTGATGAAGTCCACATGCTAGATATTGAGTGCTTCTCCTTCCTCAACCGAGCATTGGAAAATGATATGGCTCCAATCCTAGTCATTGCAACAAACCGAGGGATCACATCCATCCGCGGGACAAACTACCGGTCACCACATGGGATCCCGCCGGACTTCCTCGACCGGCTCCTGATCATCATGACGCAGCCCTACAAGGAGGATGAGATCCGGAAGATCCTGGACATCCGGTGCGACGAGGAGGATGTGGAGATGTCTGCGGACGCCAAGGTCCTGCTTACCAAGATCGGCATCGAGACCTCCCTGAGGTACGCGATCCACCTGATCAATGCCGCCGCGCTGGCCTGCCAAAAGCGCAAGGGGAAGGTGGTGGAGATGGAGGACATCAGCCGGGTGTACCAGCTGTTCCTGGACGTGAAGCGGTCGACGCAGTACCTGATGGAGTACCAGAGCCAGTACATGTTCAATGAAGTGTCGGGGGAAGCAGATGGGGAGGACGCGATGCAGTCCTAGACGACCCTTGTGTTACAAGGTGGCTGGGTTAGTGTGTTGTGCTGCGTCGTGTATTTCGGGATGTTTGTTGCTCGTTTAGGTTGCTGTTACCCTGACAAGGCGTGGTGTGGGCGACGGACTCTGTGTTCGCTGCTGTAGGTGACTATGCAATTCAATGTATCTGATCAAATTCATCCCAAGTGCCGTGATTTTTTAAAGCTGTGTCACCATCTCGTGATGGATGCCTGTATGTCATGTGCCAGATGCCTAGATTTATCTGTCCAGGATTCGACGGAATGGTGGTCTGTTTGAAAGTCATGCATCGAGTAGCTGTTCTGGACTGAAAAGACAATGCTTTTGCGATTATTCGAACCGCATTTTCCCTGTTGCTATAAAGACCACGCCGGACTTGGGTGTCCCTGTGAGGCGTGACCATGTGTCAAGTGCCATGTTACAACCATTGCACGTGCACTTCGAGCCTTACTCTTCTCAGACGTCCTCCGGGCCGGTGCTGACCGACGACGGCACGGCACCTGGCGGCCGGAGCCCCCGGCCCCCGCACGTCGCGCCGAAGGGAGAAGAGAAGCCGCACTGCCCCGTCAGGCCGTCACGTCTCACGCTCTCACGGGAGTCGGGAGAAGTATGCGTCTCGCATTTCTCAAGCCAACCAAAAGGCTACTCAAACCGAGGAGCTTTCCAGAGCGCGGCACACGCCGTCGGTTCCTCAATCCTCACACCGTCCCCTTCGTTTTATTCTTCTCCTCCCCCACACCACCAGCCCGTGCCACGCACCGTGCCACCACCACCAGGCAGGCGGCAGCTCCCCCACCTCCACGCCAGTTCCGGTCACCAGCGCGTGATCATTGATCCCCGCCAGGTCGCCACGCCACCGTCGGTCGGTCGGGGTCCCCGAGCCCGCCTGCCCCGGTTCCGCGAGAGGTCGGTCGGGGGTATCTCGCGGCTTGTGTTGTGGCCTTGTGGGGGTAATAACACGGGCAGCAACTGCGCTCCTCCACTCCCCCATCCCCTCCGCCACTCCCAAACCCCATCGCCCCGCGCCACCGCCGCTCCGCTACGACGCGGCGCTGTCCTTCCGGATCCACCGTCCTTCCGCCGGCGCCATGGAGCCAGGCGATTCCAACTCCGCCGCAGGTAAACGCGCTCCGACCCCCCCCCCCCCTGCTCCCCCTCCTCTCGTTCCTCCGCCATCTGATCGAACTGGGCTGCGCTGCTCCCCGGGACAGCTCGATCGCGTAATCGGAGCCCCCATTGGATGCTCCCGGATCGCCCATGTTTGCTATACTTACTGCGCGTGTACCGCTGGTCTGCGGGCGCTGAATCGCCAGTGCCCTCCAGTTGAGTTCGCGTTTGTGCCGTTACCGGGACCGATCCTTGTGTGAGATGTCAGTTGACCCTGCTTGCATTGGTCGCCACATTCCTGATAGTTGTTTTGGTCTGAGTTTAATGACGGAAAGTGGGAACAAATTTGATGGGGATGGTCAGGCCCCTATTAGCATTCCCTGGGGCATTGGCAGTCCATTTCAATCAGTTATGAGCCCAGGTGCTTGACCTCTATAGTCGTGTTATTTTGCAGGCCCCTGTGCCTGTTGACTTGTTTGCCTGGGAACCCTGGGCTTGAGTCAGGGTAGATAGTCTGGTAGCCTTTTGATCCTTTTTCTGTAACAATTTCGGGAATTTCAGTCATGTATTAGTTGACCTAAGCACCTGAAGTGTTACCAAAGTGTGCTAAGCTTGCACATTCCTTGATCCATCGAGTGCAGTATTGTTTCATTTCTGTCAGTATCAAGTGCATCTATTGGATTCTCTTATACTTGGGTTTGCATTTCATTGCACAGTAATCTCTAGTTCATAACAAGTGATGGATTTCTTACAAACAGTGTGAAAGACTTTATGTTATTTTTAAATTTTGACTGACGTCCATTATATATAGGAACCTTGTTGCTTAAATTCCACTTTGGAAGTTTGACTACAAATCCTTCTCCTTTTTGGGATCACAGGAGGGAAGACACAAAGTGCTTCAGCACCACCTGTTGAAGGTGTAGCTGGAGGAGGGACTAGTTATGGATGGGTGGATGGAGGCTTGCGGGGTACAAGTCTGGGTGCCGGTGTAATTGATCCTACGAAAGTACACTCAGAAGATCTTCTGCACGTCTGGTCAATGCCCAGCACAGCAAATGTTAGCCAACAAGAAGCACCTCGACCTCTAGAGAAAGTGAGCTATATTACATTTTATCCGCACTTGTTTCTTGCTTCAGCATGCGACTAAAAATAATCTTGTAGTTGTGAATCAGGATGCTACTGTTCATAGAAAGTAAGTTGTACAACATTTTATCGGTACTTGTTTCTTGCTTCAGCATGTGACTATAAATAATCTTGTAGTTGTGAATTGTGATATACTGTTCAATAATTTATTCATCATATGGAGTGCTTTATTTGTTGTTTGTTCTTTAAACTGTGATATTGCACTTTTCAACTGCAATCCGATCCATTGTGCTTTCAGTTGCCATGATTTGACTTATTACTATTTGATTATGTTCATTCCCAAAATTTTCAAACGTTATGTTTTCCTTTAGGTTAACCTTCTGGCAGCAAGAAATGAAAGAGAGAGCTTTCAAATTGCTTTGCACCCAAAGGTTTCATGGGCCACTTCAGGTATTGCAGGGTCTGTGCAGATCCAGTGCACCGATCTCTGCTCCTCCTCAGGAGACAGGTTTGTTTGTTTAAAATTTTGGAACATCTTTACTACTAGGGGAGACTAGCATTCGCACAGTTCTATTTCGATGATTGTAACAGTGCTTTACCAGGTTAGTGGTTGATCAGTCCATAACTTTGCGACGTATGGTGCCTATCTTAGGTGTACCAGATGCTCTTGTGCCTATTGATCCACTCAGTCCTCAAATAAGTCTACACCCAGGGTACTGCCTCTCTGCTTTGGATAACTAACTTATAGTAAATATTTCCCCCATTTACATAAATTCAACTTCACTTTTTGCTTGTACAGGGAGACAGCTGCAGTATGGGTATCATTAAATGTTCCGTGTGGGCAACCTCCTGGTTTATATGAGGGTGAAATATTTATTACTGCTGTTAAGACAGAATTAGAGTAAGCTTTTCCTTGCTGCATTCTATCTTGTCTTAGAAACAGAAGTTGCCTTTAGGCTTACAAGAACATAATAACCAAAACAAATCCATCTTATTTAAGCATGTTTTGGCTCAAATGTTAATTCTTAGTGATAACACCGAGTCATCGACCCAAGTGTTCAAATGTATGTTAGGCTTACAGCAAGAGCTGCCACTAAACATATTCTATAGGAATATATCAAATATAATGTGGTGAAAGGATCACTCTATAAGTGATATATGCTTTTCTTAAAATGTATTGCTTGAGATGTCAAATTCAGAGCCTTGAGTAACCTATTAATTGACTTACTTATATACCTTAGTCCTTAGCTGCCTTTAAAAAGGTCTGGAGGATTTAGGTCATAAGAGTATGAGACAAACATCTTATGTAAAGAAATAATTTTAAGATGCTGTTAAACAAGAATCCCAAGATAAGTGTCATGATTCGATACTTGCGTGCATGTGGACACAAGTGTCCAGGTGGCATTTAGTTTTGATTCCTGGGTTATACTTATTTACTGGCTTATTTTCTGGCTTATTTTCTGGCAGCAGTTCCAGATCAGAATCTCTACCAAAATCTGAAAGGTACAGGCTGTATAGAGAATTAAGAAGTTGTCTTGATATCACTGAACCCAGAGACTACTCGTCACCAGAGGAAATGGTATTCTGCTCTGAAAATACATTCTAAGGGTTAGCTGTATTATTCCCTCTTTTCTAATAGTGCTATAACATTTAGGTACAAAGGCTAACATCAGCTTCTACCACAATGAGGAGGATGTTGGATAATCCAGCACTACAGGATTGTCAAGAGAGCAACGGATTTGGAGACATGATGGATGAAGATGTTATGAACAATGTTTCAGTTCGTTTGAAGTTAAGCCTTACTGTTTGGGATTTCACTCTCCCAGTGACACCATCATTACCTGCTGTTTTTGGTGTATCTTGGCAATATTCCCTTTTACTATTTTACATTTCCATTTCTGTGCTGTGCAACTGCTATGGGCCTTGGTGCAGTGGGCCACAGCCCTATGGGCCCACTTGGCCCGGCAGCAGCTGGTGGCCATTCCAGGGGCTACTGCTGCCCTTAGCCGAATTAAAAGCAGGGACCTTGTGCCATAGGGCAGCAGGGATCCTGCCTGCCTTCGTCGGCGTAGGGATGTAGGGTCTGCCAATGACCTTTTTTAGGATACTCGAATTTAAGTTTGGTTTAGGAAAGTTTGAGATAGGATTTGGAGAGTTTGGTTTGGAATTAGGAAAGTTGAGTTTAGGAAATGATGTATTCCATCGTTTAGGTTTATCTGGTCATCAAGTTTGTTTTTCTTTTGGTGCACCACACTACCAAGTTTCTACACCAGCAGAAGCAAGCCTGTATCCTCATGAAATTGGATATTAACAAGGCCTTTGATTCAGTTTCATGGCCTTTTCTCTTGGAAGTTCTAAAGCAGCTGGGATTTGGAATTATTTGGCGTGATATTATCAGTGGACTCCTTGCAACCTCCTCCACTCAAGTACTGCTAAATGGTTCTCCGGGGGAGAAAATACATCATCAGCGAGGTTTGCGACAAGGTGACCCACTGTCACCAATGCTTTTCATATTGGTCATGGATGTGCTATGTCATTTGGTGAAAAAAGCTGAAGTTGAGCATTTGTTGCAACCTTTGGCCAGAAGAGCTTTGCAGCATAGAATTTCCTTGTACGCAGATGATGTGGTCCTATTCTTGAGGCCCTCGGCTCACGACATTGAAATTACCTTGGATATCCTTCAGCTTTTTGGTGCAGCATCTGGTCTAACAACAAATCTACAAAAAAACAGTGTTCTCCCCATCAGATGTAATGAAGATGACAAGGCAGTCTTGCTGGACTCTTTACCATGTCAGATTTCAGATTTTCCCTGTAAGTATCTAGGGGTTCCCCTTTCCCCTCTCAAGCTAACCAAAACACAAATCCAACCCATTATTGAGAAAATTGCTGATAAACTGCCTAGTTGGAAATCTGAGTTGCTCACCAAAGCGGGCAGATTAATTTTGGTGCAATTTGTTCTCACTTCAATGCTGATTTACATTGTCATGGCACTGGATTTACCCCCTTGGGCATTATGAGCTATTGACAAGATAATAAGGGGATTTTTATGGAAAGGAAGAAAAGATGCAAAAGGGGGTCATTGTCTACTTGCTTGGCCAAAGGTTACAAGACCACTGTATTTGGGGGGTCTAGGTATTTCTAATCTTCAGAATTTGGGCTGGGCTCTGAAACTTAGGTGGCTATGGCTCCAAAAAACAGAACCAGGAAAGGCTTGGGCCTTCTTTCCTGTCCAACCTCAACCTCAAGTCATTTCCTTCTTTGCAATGGCTGTGGAGACAGTAGTTGGAAATGGGAAAAAATACTCGTTTTTGGACTGATAGGTGGATTCTTAGTCAGCTCTATAGCGACCAGAGCAAGAAAGAAAACAGTTTTTGATGCTTTTACTGGTAGAAGTTGGATTTCAGATATAAAGGGTGCATTAACTGTGCCTGTGCTGGTCGAATATCTTCACCTATGGGAGCTGCTCTCAACTGTTGTGCTGCAACCTGAAGTGGAGGATACACATATTTGGAAATTCACAACTTCTGGTATGTATTCCACCAAATCAGCTTATGAGGTCTTATTTGTCGGATCAACTCATTTCAACCGTTGGGAACTAATCTGGAAAAGTTGGGCCCCAAGGAAATGCAAGTTCTTTTTGTGGACAGTGGCACATAACAGATGTTGGACAGCTGATAGATTAGCACGGTGTGGTCTCACTCATCCTCCAAAGTGTCCACTTTGTGATCAGGTCGGAGAAACAATCGATCACTTGATGGTTTCTTGTGTTTTCACAAGGCAGATCTGGTACACTATTCTGCAGTCCTTTGGGTTACAAATCCTTGCTCCACAGATGGAGGATAGTATCTTTATGGACTGGTGGGTTGCTGTGAATAACAGGGTGGCTGGTCAACAAGAAAAAAAGGGCTTAATTCCATCATTATTTTGGGAGCTTGGTCAATCTGGAAGCATCGTAATCATTGTGTTTTTGACGGTGGTACTCCTAGCTTAGCCAGAGTTGTCGCTGTTTTTAGAGAAGAAGTACATCTTTGGTCTTTAGCAGGGGCTCGAGGAGTTACCGAGTTACTCATCTCCTCGCCCTAGCTCCTTACTCCTAATTGGTCAAGTGTCTGGTCCTGCTTTGTTTCCTTAGAAAGACAAACGGTTTTTAGTGTTTTTTCAGGGTGTGCTACAGGCCCTCTAACCGTGTAGCTGTTTTGTATTTGGGGCTCTTCCCCCCTTTTTTTCTTCTTCTTAATATATTGATGTGCAGTTCTCCTGCGCATTCGAGAAAAAAAAGTTTGTTTTTCTTTTCCCTTTGAGAGGGGGGGGGGGGGGTGGGGCTCTATAGCAAGGGCCATTATAGCCATTTTACTCCAACGGAACAAAGATTCTAATCATCTCACGTCAGCGATGCTCCTCCTCTTCCATCCTACTCACTGGTGAGAACAGATCGTCGTTAACATCCCGTCCTTCACCCACACACTGCATTCAGCTGCAACTCTGCAATCCTCCCCAAACCAACCAGCCCCTCTGGCAGCAACACATAAACAGAACCACACTGTTAGAGTATATTAGGCAACTCCGGATATGGTTAGTTTAGGATTGATTGTAATCCCGCGATAACCTTATCTCTAGGAGAGGCTACTTGCCCTCCAAGCCATGTACTCTTATATATTCGCCCTAGAGGCTCAATGCAATACATTCTACGCATTATACACAATCTTACACACACCACATCTTAGAATTTATGGTTGGATTGTCTATAAGATTGTTTTGTTGCAGCTTCTGACAATTCACATTTGAATTGTCTATATCATTGTTTTGTTGCAGCTTCTGACAATTTACATTGACTTGTTCGTGATCATATGGATATGTTCTCCTTTGACTACAACATAGATATCTGAAACTGTCATTGAAGATCGTTTCTGCTTGGAGCATGGCACTGAAGGATGGTATGATGCACTGGATCATCACTTTAGATGGCTCCTCCAATTTAGAATTAGTCCATTTTTCTGCAGATGGGGTGATAGCATGCGCATTCTAGCATACACATGCCCTTGGCCTGGTAATGCTTAAATTTGTTTATTTCTGTCACAAAGAATTTGTTGGTTCGTTGAAACTAATGCTCATATGTTATGTTATTTTCTACTCTTTCTTCTATATTTTAGCTGATCATCCGAAGGCTAATGAATATTACTCTGATCCAAGATTGGCAGCATATGCTGTACCCTATGCACCTATCCTATCATGGTATTGCTTTTATCCTTCTGAATTTATATCAGCTTAACTGATTCATTGTTACTTAAGTTAATTTGGATCCTTCTTAACAGCACTGATGCTGCAAAAAATTCCTTGAGAAGAGAGGTTGAAATCTTAAAATCGAAGCCTCATTGGTCAAAAGCTTACTTCTATTTATGGGATGAGGTGTGTTATTTACCTTTTGTGACATGTCCTGATTCCTGAGAAAACCCATGCAGAGGCATGGAGCAGAGCAAAACTTGTTGTGGCTATTGTTATGGGTTCAAATCTCCACTCTTCTTAAAATTGAAGATACAGAGTTACTCCTGTGAGTGCTTTTAGTTTTACCCACGTCTAGTGGACATTCTCCGGCAGCAGAAAGTTGAATTTTCACTCAGCCTGTAGTGTGCCTTCTGATCCCATATCAAGTTTCAGGTTCAACTTGGACTTGCTTAAATTGTTAAATCTATGATGTTGAACTTGCAACTAGAAGAATGTATCATTAATAACAATTAGCCTATTGGAGGCTATATCATTTCTAACAGTATTTTTCTTTCCTTCATTTTGAAATAAAACACATGATATTTAGGACTTTCTGTCTAATTTTGATGAAGGAAATTATTTGCTGAGTTGTTTATTGGTGTTCTATTGCCATTAATTACATCCAGTCCTACCTAAAATAGTATATATGGGTATTAGCTTAGATAATACTCCCTCCATTTCATTCTATAAGGTGTGCATGTATTTGAAGAGTTAAATCTTGTAATCTTCAACCAATAATAAGCCTCACAAGCTATAAACTTGTAATTCGAAAATGATATTGTTGGATTCACATTGAAATTACTTTCTTGTAGTTATGATTTTGTTGCTACAAGCAGTATGCTATAAGAGAAATTAAAATCAGAGGGTGCAAGTGGTAATGGTGAAGGTAACTTGTCTATGCACTGCCACTGTGCAACTAACCTGCTTAGAGTTTTTTGATAAACAAACTGAAGTTGTCAAAATATCCATTTCTATGCCTCCAGTTTCTAATAATTGTTGTCTTGTTGAAGGAAACTTTGTTGTTAAAGTCTCTTCTTTGTTACTTCAACCACTGGAGGGTGGAGACGAATTACCCTACAATAATCTTACAACCGTTTTATACCTTTTCAGCCATTGAATGTGGAACAATATGACATGATATGCAATATCTCTAATGAGTTACGGTCATATGCACCTGATGTGCGAATTTAACAACTTACTATTGTGGTGAGTATAAGACAAAACCAGATGTTGTTTCTCGCAGAACACTGCCTCTATTCAGAAACAAACTTTCATAACTGGGTTTCCTCATAATGATCTGTGTAGGCCCAAGTGGCTCTGAACTGGCTCCTTCTACATTTGAAGCTTTTGTGAAAGTCCCAAATGTTCTACGTCCGCACACACAGATCTTTTGCACAAGGTATGAAATGCATCTGGCTTACTTTTACATTCTTCTAGGTTGCTAAACTGTTTTGTCTATAGTGGTACTAAGATTCTACTAACACAACAAATAAGGTTCAGAGCGTTACTGTTTTATCATATCTTGAACTATTGCCACACAAATCTTGGGACAAGGATCGTAACTTATCAAATGGACAAGGTCGTGAGACTTCATGTTAGCATGTTACAAAATTAGACCAAAATAGATCGAACTCGTGTCAGAGGAAACAAAAGTTCCCTTCTCACAGGCCATTGGCACTAAGATTATGTTATGTAGCACTGACAATTTGATGGAACTTACAGCTCCAATACATGTTGGGGATGTGGTGTCACTGTGAGGATGTTGCATACGCATCACAGAGGCTAGTAGAACGGGTAGCTTGGTGCAAACTAATTATAATGTTACACTAATTCAATCTTGGGCCAATAAACCACTTTGGTTATTGATCTGTCGTCTCCTTATGCAGTGAATGGGTTCTTGGCACAAGAGAGGACCTAGTGAAGGATATTGTTGCTGAATTACGACCTGATCTTGGTGAGGTAAAAGGTTTCTATTCCTCAAATAGTAAATCTGTAAACCTTGGCTCTTTAAGCTCGTATCATTCTCGGAGAGGATTAATGATATTGCGCTATTTGTTTTCTAATTAACATTGATTCTAACATTATAGAATCAAGGAATTGTATGAGAGTGCACCCGTTTCATACATTTATGAAATATTTTTGTGAAGGATTCCTCATGTGACATTTTACTATTCTTTTTCTTTTGTTGTTTCTATGTTCATCTAGTGCTTTAACACTGCCCCATTTATATCTATTGCTACCTCCGGTTGGGAAAAGATGAAGTTCCTGACTGGAGGAACCTGCCCGTAGTTCCTTTTCCATGGTTGGAACGTCTTTATTATACAGCCGGAGGGAGTATTTTTAGTATGTATTGTTGCTCGCTGTGGCCGGAGCATAGTCACAAAGTTCCTGGGTCGACCGGGTCGAGGAACGGGGTCGAGGGTCGTCACTTTATAAAATTGTGGTACGAAGGGGGTATACCTCTATGGAACGATAAATTATTATGTGGAACGCGACTCTGATTCATCCGGGTCGATATCTTCGGGTCGATGCGTCTTTAAAAAGACAAAAACTATATATATATGTGCTACTAATGAAGAAACTAATCTGCACAAGCATATAAAAAACATACAAAATAGTACATCTAGATCATACTACATGTACTCAGCTTATTATCTAACAAAAACCACATCAATCCGCTATCAATAACCTTCTTATCCCAATTAAATCTGCTAGCAATGGGGCTACGACCCCTCTCAAACCGGGACACGATCCAACCTTGAATGGGACACTGACCCTCTTTGACCCCGACCCTCAAATCGGAACGGCGTTCCCGGGTCGTGGGACGAGACATCGACCCCGAATTCTGTGACTATGGGCCGGAGACCAAGGAAAGTCTTTTCTTGATGGCGTTGGACTGTTTTCCTTGTTTTTATGATTATAGTATTCATGTTTTCTTTTCTTGCAGTTGAAAGAATTCTTCAGTTTCTTTTATGATCTCCCGTTGCATTGATGTTATGAGAACCTCTTAATTGGTAGATTGCAGGCAGGACTTATGTTACCTTCGTACTGTCATTTTATTTTGGGTGCTGCAATCTGCATTGAAGCATACTTCCTGTTTCCAGATTGTGCCACAGCCTACTCTTGCTAAATTGGATGCATTGTCACACTGAAGTGCAGACAATGTCTACTGTCCTGGTCAATTACATTTATTTGGTTTTTCTCATTTAACTTGAACTTATTCGTTTGCCACTCAGCATGGAGTTCTCTGTAATCTTTAAAATTTGCATCTTGATGGGCTTATCTTGATCTATTTAGGAGTGGTGGACCTATGTTTGTATGGGCCCTTCTGATCCTCAACCAAACTGGCACCTTGGAATGCGTGGAACCCAACACCGGGCAGTGATGTGGAGAGTGTGGAAGGAAGGTGGGACAGGATTCCTTTATTGGGGTACCAACTGTTATGAGAAGGCAATGATTCCAAGTGCTGAGGTATGCTGTGGCATGGAAAGCGTCTTTATGTAATGACCTGTCATTAATACATGATTGAAGTTTTTTCCTGGCTAATGTAAAAACAACCCAGTAAGATTTACTTGTTACTCCCTCCATTCCAAATTCTAAGTTGTTTTAGCAAATCTAGATGCATAGTTTTTCCATGCATCTAGACATAATTGTTTATCTAGATGCATAGCAAAATCTATGTATCTAGATTTGCCAAAACGACCTACAATTTGGAATGGAGGGAGTAGTGTCTTATTCTCTACCCGTCCCTTGTTGCAAGACTACAGATAGTTTTGGGATTTAGCGGTCCTGTGTCAAAGCAATTTTACATGTGTATGGGACATGGGCTTGACTGTTGAACTCACGTGCATATCCTAGTACGGGCGAATGACAGCTAAGATGCTTTGGGCTGTTTCTATGTTTGAACAGATTAACTGTTAATGCTAGGTAATAAATGTCAAGTTATATTCTAGCGACACTTTTTTACTTCAACGCTGAGACAAAAGCTCTAGCAAATATGCAAGCGACTAGTGATTCTTGCCTATAATATTTGCATTCTGCAGATACAACTTAGTTTAAAAGTTTATGCTAGTTTTGTTTTGTACAGATATTGTGTTCTAGTTTACAATTTCTGCAGTTAATGTTAGCATCTACCATTTGTAGTATTAAACTAGGAACTGCAAATTATTGTTCTAAGTTCCAGCTCTTTATTTTCAAGCATCCAACCATTTCTTTGTTTCTGATTCTCAAAACTTGGCGCTGCCACAGATCTGTTTCCGGCGTGGCCTTCCTCCTGGTGACGGGGTCTTGTTCTACCCTGGTGAAGTGTTCTCATCGTCACATGAACCAGTTGCATCCACCCGACTAGAGCGCATTCTCAGTGGCATGCAGGTGATGATTTTTATTGATAACGAACCCTCGACTTAAAAATATTCATATCAAAAGTTGTCAGTGAGCACTCATGCCCTGCCAGGTCTTTGTAATTTTGCTTGGCATTTCTCAAGGGTGCTTCTTAGCAGAGCATGCTAGGAACTAATCCGACATGTTGAATTGATTCCCGTTGCGCAGCTGGAAGCAGTGCATTCTGCAAATTAGAACACAGTGTACCTATATAACCTATGCGATTGCTCGCTGTTTCCCTGTGCTCATGGCTGTCTATTATTGCCTTTTCAACGCAGGACATTGAATACCTGAAGCTTTATTCTTCACGGTATGGGAGGGAGGAAGGCCTGGCCCTACTCGAGAAGACTGGCATGTATCTTGGCCCGGATCGGTATACGCTCGATCATGGACCGATAGACGGGATGCGGGGCAAGGTATACCGCAGCTGCAGGTCTTAAGAGCATGGGCCTGCCAGATGTTCATCACTTTTGTTTAGCGTAGCGCCTTTGTTGTTGTATATATATGGTGGTCTTACTGTGCTATATGTTATCTGTACTCTGTATTTAGCGATGCAAAACTTGCTGCATGTTCGTGAACATTAAAGCTGGACAGTAACTAGTTGCCTGGACAGTAACTGGCGGGTAAAAAACGATTCGTCTTCTATACTTTAACTTCGCCTGAGTTCCAGAAGCAAATAGAATCGGTAGATGTATGTGGCGACGTTCAATCGGTTGATAACGTTTGTTTGTGATCCAACGGCGATGAAAAATTGATGACGTGGCCCTATGAGATGCTTGGGTTTGATGAAAAATTGATGACGGGCCCTATGAGATGCTTGGTTTGGTGCAGGAATCGTAGGTAAAGATTAGCGATTTGCTATGAAAAAATTTTGTAAATAGACTTTGTTTAATACACTATGCGTGCAAGATCTTCGAAAACAATATCACGAAGATCTTAGAAAAAAATATCGCGAAAACTAGCCAAACACAGTGTAAGGGAGCAGTGTCGTCTGTGGATCCTGTGGCGATTCACGTCGGCGCCGGTTGGACGTGAAGACCGCCGGCAGGTCGTGGTGATTACCTAAAGACTATTTTTATTCCTTAATTACTGAGGATTAAACCAACTTGGCATCTGTCAGGCATGGCTGCGTGTAGCAGCACGCGCCGGCGGCGCACGACCGCTGATGCCACCGCCTCCGCTCGAGATTCATCCTTGTGGGCGTCGCTGCACGAGGATCTGGTGAGCCAGATCGCGTGGCGGGTGCTGGCCGGCGACTTGCGGGACTACATCTACATCCGCTTTCGCGCCGTGTGCCCAAACTGGCGGTCCAGCACAGCCTGCCCGCGCGGCCGCGGCATTGTCGACCGGCGCTTCCACCCGCGGCGGTGGATGCTGCTGCCTGAAGGCCACGGCCTCCCCCCGGGCCACGGCAAGCTGTGTGGGTTCGTCCGCTTCTTCAACCTCTCAACCGGCGCCTTCGTCCGCGTGCACCTCCCGCTCTTCAGGGAGACAGGGACCACTGCGTCATCGACTCTATCGACGGTATTCTCCTGCTGCAGCGGGCTTCACCGGTGACATCTTGGACTTCCCCCCTCAGGAGACCCTCCTGAGGTACGTGAGCCCGATGTTGCTAGGGAACAAGTGGCCCTATATCAGAAGTATCCGTGCTGCCTCGCTCAACGTGAGCGTGGATGAAGCCGTCTCGCTCATGATTTTGGGGTCACCGGGTACGTTGCAGGGTTTTTTTTTACATATTTACCATTATAACCATTATAAGAAGAGACACTCGCTGGTTTAGTATTTTTAAAATAGCGCATATATATTTAGCACTACTGTAGCAGCAGATTTTACATTTTTATCACTTTATCCTACGTGACACACCAGGTTGGCACGACATGGTGGCGCTCAGTCAGCAGTGCGACGTGAAATGACTTGAGTGCCCCTGCCTAGCTCCTGTCTTGTTCCTCTCTGACAGCTGGGTCCCACAGCTTCCCTCAATGCCAGGTGGGCCGCATCTGTCAGCTTCCTCTCCCACCTCCGGCCAGACCGCCCCTGCTTCTTTCCCCCGCCGGGTCTCGCGGGCGCTCGACAGCGTGTTCCTGGACGAGCTCGGCCGGCGTCCCCGCTCCCCGCGCCCCGCGATCCCGCTCGCCGACTGGGAGGCGCACAAGGCAGGAGCACCCCTCGGTTCCATGACCGGATCTTCCTCCTGAACCGGCCGTTCGGTGAGATGTAGAACATGGACTCGGTGGTCGTGCTGCAAGTCTCGTCGTCGTTCGTGGTGGATAGGGAAGAAGTGCTAGTGAAGCCCTCGGACAACTCGCCAAGCCTGAGATCCTCCAACGTCAACACTACCGCCTGAGATCTGCTCGCAGGGGCGTGCTCTTTCTCATCCGGCGCGAACGACCGCAGGATATCCCACGTGGATCCCGCCCCGCAGACAGCCGGCAGCGCCATCGACGGGGGGCGGCTTGAGCACCGGCGGCGGGCGCAAGCCCTTGATTCCTCCCTCCACAACTGCCCTCTTCACATCCGGGCGGGTGGACTCAAGCGGATCCAGCCGTGCCGGCCGCTCCAGAGCTTCGATTGGGGCGTCCCTCGCGGCCGGCTCCTTCGCCGGTAGCTCGTGGTCGGCGTTCGCTGGCCGGGTGGGGTCCTCGGCACCCTCGTGGCGGAGCGGGGAGTCGCGCGCGGGGGGTTCGGGTTTGTGCCGCGCGGACGAAGGGGAGGTGGAGGCGGAGGTCGAGGAGCGCACACGGCCTTGTGCGCCTCCCAGTCGGCGAGCGGGATCGCGGGGCGCGGGGAGCGGGGACGCCGGCCGAGCTCGTCCAGGAACACGCCGTCGAGCGCCCGCGAGACCCGGCGGGGGAAAAGAAGCAGGGGCGGTCTGGCCGGAGGTGGGAGACGAAGCTGACAGATGCGGCCCACCTGGCAGGGAGGGAAGCTGCAGGACCCAGCTGTCAGAGAGGACCAAGACAGGAGCTAGGCAGGGGCACTCAAGTCATTTCACGTCGCACTGCTGACCGAGCGCTACCGTGTCGTGCCGATCTAGCATGCCACGTAGGACAAAATGGTAAAAATGTAAAATCTGCTACTACAGTAATGCTAAATATGTAGGCGCTATTTTAAAAATGCTAAACCAACAAGTGCTTCTCCTTATAATGGTAAATATGTAAAAAACCCTGTTGCAGGTAGTCTTTGCTACCTCTGGGGGAACAGCAATGGAAGGTTTCAAGCTGGTACTTGAACGAAATTTTTAGTGAGTTGTCATTCCAAGGCAAGGTATATGTGGTGTGTGATATCGGAAAGTCCACTGGAGAAAAGATCCTACAGATTGACCCACCCGAGCTGGAAGGGACGGAACCCTGGGTGCCACCAGCAAAGTTGATTGCCAAATGTCCAGTAAACAAACCTGGCCAAATCAGCTTCTACTATTTGGTCGAATGCAACTCAGAGGTTCTGGTGGTCGCCATAAGCTCTGGCATTGATAGGAAAATTTCAGTTTACAGACTGGCTGACATTATGCTGGGTCACTGGGAAGGACTGTCTTGATGACATGCATTGATGGTAATGCCCTCTTCATTGGTGGGAGGAATGTGTGTGTGAGCTCTAAGGCGTTCCCTATACTCGTAGGTGACACCATTGTCTTTTACTATAGAGAGGGACGCTATTTTGCTCAATACCACCTAAGCAGAGGCACATTGCTGCCAGCATTAGATGGATCTATCATAGCAAATGCTGTATCAAGTCCTCGTAGCATCATTTACGATATCAACACATGTTGCTATCGTGAAATATGGCCAGTTACCTGTTTTTTGTTTTCCATTCCATCATAGTTCTCGCTGACAATGATGTTCCTTATCCTGCAAAATTTTGTGCTGCTAGGTAAGCTTATTGCGTTTCCTCCTCTCTTCCTTTAGGAACAAGGGGCAGATAAAGTTTTGGGGGCAGACGGCAAAGTGGCGGGTGAAGGAAAAGTGGCGTATTGGGGTAAATCTTGCCCCTGAGGCAATGTATCTGTTCTATGCATTTTTTTATGTGCCTATGTTTACCGCCACCAAAGGCTAGCTACAGCCAATTGATTAATTCATGGGGTGTTTTTCTAGTATTAAAGTGATACTGTTCACAGTCCCGGATCAACATAGTGCCTCTTGCTTTCCCTTTTAGTTAGATACATGGTATCCAGGATGTAATGCCATTTGCTAGCGTGATTTCCAGGGCTCTGACCTTGGTCCAATTGCGTTGCAAAAGGACCAAAAAGTAAGTTTATGTGTTTGCATGTTCTCCCTATATGTGATCTATATCCCATTTTTGTAACTTGGGCAGCCCAGAACTGAGGTTTCCAGCACAAGAATGAATAAACTTCTTATCCATGATACTAATAACCTTAGGGTATGGTCTACCTAAGCCACAATATTCCTTCTTGAGGCACACTGAAAGCAAGTTGGCTAAATGATAAGTTCTGTGTTCATCAAAGCTGTTCAAAAGGCAGTGGGCCATATGAGAATTAAGAGTTTGAATGCCTACTTAAGTACTTAGGGATTTGACAATTGAATTGCTGCTAGTGGTGATTGGCTATTTTCTTAGAGAATACTGAAAAAATGTGTGTATGAGTTACAAGTATTGCTATAATGCACAACATGTAGTATTACATCTTGGCTAGACAACAAACATTTTCTTAGAGGAAAATAAGATTTTCCTGGTTCATCTTTGCAACTGCACTTAACTGAACATATGGACTACTAGTTGCACCCATCTGTGGATGCATGGTTAAAAATGATCTCACAGTTGTTAGTCAAAGCTCCAAAAGAATTAGAAGTAATGGCCTTGATGCAACACAATCTGATTCCACCTGAGCATGGGGAGCATCTATGTTGGAACACTATCTTCTTAGATACATTGCCAAGCATCGCAACCACAAAGACCTGGTTGAAATGTAGTTATGGTTGTCATTTATTGCAATGTTGTCTATATTACAATCACCTATGACATTTTAGTTGTTGCTATGCAAGATTTTGTTCTGTTGGCACTGGACTTGATTAACAAAGAGAAAACAATGGTGTTTTTGCTAGGATAGTGTGCAAAGAGAAACACACACTGCTGGCGTGTTTCCAGAAGTTGTACAAAGATAGTGTTAATTTCCTGATTGGAGATGCTAGTTTGTCCATCATAGCAAGCCAAATGATTATGCAGTTTCACATCTAGGCCACACACTTTTGTCTTATGCATATTTAGGAATTCAAAGATTCCGTATCTTAGTACTTCATCGTGGGTGTCTTTTCTACTATTATACCAGTCACTGACTTGACGCCTGCTTTCCTACTTGTGTCTTACTAGGCGTAAATGTCTCTGCCTGTAACATGGTGGATTGGTGGTGGTGCCTGGTTTTCCTTCCTCCGCAGCTTTATCTTCACGATATGAGATTCTTAATTATTGGCATGCTATGCACAAGGAGAGTAGCTCCCTGTGGTTGACAGATTTGCTTACTACTATCTATCATCAATGTTATTCTTGTGGTTGTGACAATTTGCTTGCTATCTAGCTATCTTCATGTTTAAACAGCTGAGTAACTGTTGTAGCCGCCCTGGTATTTGCCATTGAGCTACTTATTTGTCTAGGGAGGTTCCGTTAATTAATTCTAGGAAGGTTTTGAACTTCCGGAAACAAGAATGTGATAATTAACATTACATGGTTTGGCAGCGTTGCGATTAAAAGCACGCTTGTTGCACGTTGCTACTATATACTACATCTATTGTTGCAGTCTTGAGCTACCCTGGTGTGCCCAGTTGGCTTCGTGCTAAATTTACTTGCAGTCGCAGAGTTGCCTGAGTTGATGTTAGAAAGAAACTGATCATTGCATAAAATGCGTGAGCCATTCAGCCTGGAATGGTTTGCTCACTTGACGAGCTAGAAGTTTTTTTTTAGAAGTATTCCAGGTGTCTCTACAATGATTTTGACAACAGGCAGCAACGCTGTCCACGCTAGGATTGACATTAAGTTAGGCCTGTGCATGGTTCAGTTAACCCAACCCAAACCTACTAGTGTTTCAAATTTGTTGGGATCTTGGCTAAGAAATTTTTCTTCAGCACTTAGACAATATATCTTAGTGGGGGGCTTCAGCTATGTGCTGGGTTTTATGGTTGAGTAGAAATGACAGTTTTGAAATGAACCATCACTACCTCCTGGTAATTTTCAGAAGGACGTACTAGACAAGGTGTTGGTCGCAGCTATCTAAAGATAAAGAGAAGAATTACTTGAAGTAAAGCTGTCGTTGATTGGAGAGCGCGGTCATGGAGCTGTTCAGTAAGGTTGGATGGAACTTCAGGAGCAGGATTGAGGTTTAGTAAATAGCTTTCATTTTGTTGGTATGTTCCAAATTTATGGTGCCTTTGGTGGCGTATGCCAGCAATCTTCGTACTGCATACTTATTTGAGTGGTTATAGACATTCACTTGTGAATGATCCAGGTTGGAACCTTTTCATTATTAAAAAAAACGTTATCCTCGGCCGGGGGGGAGCGTCATCACAGGTACAATTTTCTGGCTTCCAAAAACAGGGTGGTTTTCTTGCTTTCAGCACAGGCGAATAGCTGAAGCTTTATTCTTCACGGTATGGGAGGGAGGAAGGCCTGGCCCTACTCGAGAAGACTGGCATGTATCTTGGGCCGGATCGGTATACGCTCGATCATGGACCAGTAGACGTGATGCGGGGCGAGGTATGCCGCAGCTGCAGGTCTTAAGAGCGTGGGCCTGCCAGATACTCATCACTTTCGTTCATCATAGCGCCTTTGTTGTTGTATATATATGGTGGTCTTACTGTGCTATATGTTATCTATACTCCGTATTTAGCGATGAAAAACTGAATTACGGACCAGCTCATCTTATCCTGCCAGTTCAGGCCTGATGAATCTGTGGCTCTGGTTTTTCATCGAGTTGCATGAAGAATCGGGAGAAAAAACTGAAAGATGGTGTCCCTGGTCCAGGGTTAGAAAAGCCCAGGTCGGGCACTGACACAAGGCCCAAGCAGCCACTGGACACAAGGTCCAGGGTTAGAAGTGGGCCATAATATCTGCTGCAACTTGACACGAGATTCGCATTCCCCGCGATTCCCAGCCGCTCCATCGGAGTGACGCCGCAGCCGGAAATCCTATATATCTTCCGCAAGAAATTATTCTACTCATCTTCTACTATTTGAGATTCGTGCAGAATATGATGAACGGATCAGATTAAAAGCTGATGGAAGAGGGCTGATTGAGCGCACGTGGTTGCATCAGAAAAAGCGGGACACGTGGTGGCGCATG
Organism: Panicum virgatum; assembly: GCF_016808335.1. Lineage (NCBI taxonomy): Eukaryota > Viridiplantae > Streptophyta > Magnoliopsida > Poales > Poaceae > Panicum > Panicum virgatum. The sequence goes on from NC_053146.1 coordinate 63,419,152, forward strand.
GCTGGCTGTAGCAAGTTGTAGCAGGTTAGTGGTTGACGAACTTTCTTTTGACTTCAAAATTTCAGATTCATTTTTTCTTCAAACCATAAATACGTTTCAAATTCTGTTTGAACCATGATGTTTGTTAGAATTTATACAACAAATCAAGGTCCATTATGAATATATTTAAATGTTTTAAATACTTTTCAAAAATTAACATTCAAAATGTATTATTTCAACAAATTGTGTTTATGTGTTCAACATTCTTGACATACTGCATCAACATTTCACATAAAATGTTGAATTAGTATATTTAAAATGTTGAACTAAGTCTACCTAGATGTTAAATTCAGTATTTTTAAATGTTGACTATATTATTTTAATATTTTAAACAAACTGATTGTAAAATCTTTAGCAAAATAACACATTACAATCACAGATTCAAAGAAATAACAAAAAAAAACAAGCATAATATACTTTCATTACTTTGCCGCTGCTGCTATTGCTATTATATGTCCTGCTAGATCCGTGGTAGCTGCTTCTGGTTTCCACTTCCACACGTAAAGAAATATAGCAGGCCGGCAATGTGTCTTCCTCACTTAAAGGAAAAATAGCAGGCCGGCAACGACACAGTGGGCTGTAAGCAGGCCGTGCAACATATATCTTATGCATCTTCCGGAATATAGATAGGTGCCCCCCGCCGCACCTCCTTCATCCCCGCGTGTCGGCGAGTCGCGTAGCGTCGCGTGCCCTACGCTCCGTGCCGCCCTAGGCCCTAGGCCTACACCTGGAAAGAAAGAAAGAGCAAGGACACAGGACTTGAAATTGAAATATTATTTATTTCAAAAAAATTGAAATATTCTTCTATCTATCTATCTTGCAATTTGCAGGCAGGCTACCCTTCAGAAAAGGCGCATCCGATCGGCGTATCCGCCGTGACGATTCCCGTCTCGCGACGGACGCTGACGCGGTGACGGCCTGCGGCCGCGGTGCCCCGTCCCTTTCGAGGTCGGTACCGCCAAGACCCGACCGCGGCGAGTTCCGGACCCAGGCCCCGTTTGGTTAATAATCTATTAATCTACGTTATCCTCGGTCGAGGGCACAGATCACAGGTAGTAATAAGCTTCCAAAAACAGGGTGGATTTCTGGCTTTCAGCACAGGCGCGCGGTCGCTGTCGCCCATCCACCCACGACCATAAAAACAGCAAATTGGATGATATCGATATATTGTATATCTAGGGATAAAAATAATATAGATATTTTCCGACCGTATTAGCATGGATACTATTTAGTTCCCAAAAAAAGCATGGATACTATTTGCATGCTTTATATTTTTCGACCGTATTGGATTTTGATCTGTTTTTGAAGAGTTTTTATCTGTTTGTATCTGATTATAGATATTCAATATCCATAATTGATTCGTATTTAAATACTAAAAGTTATTTTTTTAATATCAATATCAATTATATCTTTATCCGGCAAAAACTAATATTTTTCATATATGTGAAACCAGTGAGAAAGGGAGAGAGAGAACACACTTGCATGGAGGTCCTTGTCACGGGTTCCACAGAAGCCTTGGCTCCCTGGACCTGGAGGGCCGGGGCCGAGTGTCGTTATTCATTTGTTGGTAGCTCCGGCCTCTCGTTGTTCGGCCACGCCGCTTGTGCTCCAGGAAGATAAAAGGCTGACAGACCAATCCTTCTGTCTGCTCTTTGGGTCCAAAAAAAAACAGAGAGGATCTTTTCCATGTCGCAAAAAAACATCATGGAGATGATGGGGGCATGGGGTGGTGCTACCTGGCAAGTTGCACCAGCATGTCTGACAGACAAAACTGTTGCGCTCTTAAAGGGGACGCTGTTGGAACAGTCGTCGGGCTGTTCGTGCGACATTTATCAGCACGGATTTGGTTTCTAGGCTTTATTTTTACCCGCTCCATTTGTGAGATGAGGATATCTGGGAGTAGACCGGAGATCTCGAGCTGATCCGGGTGATCAGGGAGTGAGCGCAGGCGATGGGCCATTCCCTGATCGCCTGATCTCACTCAGCAGTAGTACCCGGTGCTCTGACCAGCAGCAGGCCAGCCAAGCCAAGCCGGTCTTGCGATCACAAGTGTAGCCCGTGTTCGTGCGTGTGCGACCTCGCTGCCGTTGCTCTGATGCTCTCATCTGCGGTTACTGTGCGGCGGTGGGCCGGCGTTCCGGTCAAATCCGTTGCCGCCGTCCGGCCAGAGACTGACGTGGAGAGCCAATATGAGGCTATGTTCGGATGAATGCATCAAAACTTTTTCACAAAAAGACGAATGCATGCATGAAGTACTAAACAAAGTTTATTTGCAAAACCTTTTTAGAAATGGGTGTAATTTTTCGAGACGAATCTAATGAGCCAAGTTTCATCATGATTGGTTACAGTGATGCTACAGTAACCGCACTCAATCATCTTCTAATCGTGCGGTCAAAGTCCTCATTAGCTAGAGCAACTGCTACAGTACCATAGTTGTGGAGGTAATTTTGTAATTAGACTTTATTTAATACCCTAAATTAGTGGTCAAAGCATCGTTTCTCTCTCATCAAAATTTTTTCACAACCCAACCAAACATGGCCTGAACTTCCAGCCTCCTGGCACTTGCAGATTCTCTCGCTTGCTGGCCTTCGCCTACCTGCCTGTTCTCGAAAGGAAACAAAGGCCCTGGTTTCCACATCGTAAACACAAAAACACAAAATTTTATAAAAGAATTTTACTAATTTGAAGTACTAAATGAAGTCTATTTATAAAACTTTTTGCATGGATGGGCTGTAAATCGCGAGACGAATCTAATGAGTCTAATTAATCCATGATTTGCAACAGTGATGCTACAGTAATAATCCACTAGTTATTAATTAATCATAGATTAATTAGCATCATTAGATTCGTCTCGCGATTTACAACCCATCTATGCAAAACAATTTGTAAATAGACTTCATTTAGTACTTCAAATTAGTAAGATTCCGTCGCAAATTTTTTTTGCGTTTACAGCCGCATGGAACTAAACACGGCCAAAGCACGCGAGGTTCATGAATCCGGATGCAGTTTTTTTTTTAAGAAACGGATGCAGTTATCCTACCGGTGAGAACGATTCAGTCAGTTATCATCTTCATTAAACAGGGGAGAGCTCAGCCCGGTGCGGCAGGCCAGCACGTAGCAGCCCGTGGCTGTGCTCGCCTGAAAACGACTCCCTCCTCGTCGACGGCCGGGGCACGGCGATCGATTCCGCCGAATCATTGGCGCGGCGCATATGCTCCATTTGTCTCGTCCTGCTTGGACGTAGCATTTATCCGCTCCTTTTGTTCCGGAGCTGAAAACTCTATCCCATCTCTCTCAAAGCGAGAACAGGATCGAAACTCCACCTGTTAAATCATCAGATTACCGCAGCCAGATGGATCGCCCCTATCCTCAAGACCTCAACTCTCTGCTGTTGCGATGATGCAGGCATGCAGCCGCTTAGGGCACCGTGTTGGTGGTGGTGATTGGTCGCTGATGGCTGATGAGACTTCACCACGAGCTTTCTTTACAGTCCAGACATCAGGTGGCAACCTTTTCATCCGGCAATTATCCACCCCGGCCAGGCCACTTTCTTTCTATCCATCGCAAAATGGCAGCGCCCAACGCAGCACGCGACACAAGGAGCAGGGAAACCTTTTCGTGGAGTGGTCCAGACCACCACGAGCAGAATGGCTAACCTGTGACGGCTCATCATCATCAGAATTCAGACAGTAGGTGTGCGAGAGTGTGAGAGCTCGAGCTGGAACGGGAGGAAAACGGAGACCGACCATCCAACCACGCACTAGACTGGAGGCTGCCATGCCACGTCTGCATGCATGGACCGGATGGATGGAGGAGCTACCAGACAGCGACCTTTTACAGCTGGCTCGCTTTCTTTGCTGGAAGTAACTCGCGGCGCCGGTACTGCATCTATGAATGATATCCCAGTAAAGAAATGGCAAAAAAATGGAAGCCTTCACGGGTGGTTGCGATTTGAAATGAGAAAGGAGTGTGAATGGTGAGCAGGGTTAACCAAACCGTAGGTAACCGGTCCGGTTTGGTCCGGTATGAAACCGGTCCAAATTCAAAATTTAAATTTAAATTCAAAAAAATGAAAAATTCTTAAAAAATTCCTAAAAATATTTCAAGGTGCGATGAATCTAATGGTGTCAAATTTTCTCAAAAATTCGTTCATTTAGTATAGTTTGCGGGGATTTGAAGTTAAACAAAAAAACGTGCATACAAAAGTATACAAATACAATGTAAAAGTAGTACAAAAGAGGGTTGAAGGGTTCATTTAGACTAAAATATGTTATACCAACATTTATTTAGTATACTTTGCGGGCATTTGAATTTAAATCAAAAAAGAAAAAAAATTGAATTTGACCGGTTACCAGTCAAACCGGCCGGTATACCGGTCAAACCGGCCGGTATACCAGTACGAACCGGTTGAACTGGAAAGTTTAAATTCAAATTTGGATTTGACCGGTTCCGACCGGTAACCGGCCAAACCGGACCGGTATACCAGAACCGGAGGCCGGCGGTTACCGGTCACCAGTCGGATAATTAAACCCTGATGGTGAGTGGCCGTGTGGTAGTTTATGCACTTTGTTTTGTCACAATGCGCCCACGATTCGTCGTCCACCGGCCAGCTAGAGTGGTAGGAATAAGAAAGAAAGCGTGGTGAAAAAGGAAACGGGAGAAGCTAGTATAGCCATTTGCGAAAGGAGCAAAGGCAGCAAAAAGTAGGGTACGGTTTTAATCTAGGAAATGTTGAGATTTGTACTGCGCGTCAACTGCTTCTTCTACAAGACAACAAGACGGGGTGAACGCTCTGCCCAATGTCGGCGCCATGATACCTTTTTAACGGAAGTTGATTTTTTAATTAAAAAACTGGGTTTGTTGGCTGCGGTTGTCCAATTAAGTTACTGTGGGTGGTCTATGGTTTCATGGTAGTTTCCAAAATTGACAATGATGAGATCAGCAAAAGGAGGAGCAATTCAGTTGTAGAAGCACTGAAGATTGGCAAATCAAAACACAGACCAAAACACAATAGTTTAAAATCGACATGCAATAGCTTAAAAAAAACACAGACCAAAAGTCCTTGTGTACTAGCTACTCCAGAAAGAAGCACATCAAATCCCGGCCCTAAACCATGTGATTGGAAACATCCTGCATTTGCCGTCTTCAAAAAGTAGTAAAAAAAGTTCTTTAAAAAAAGTAGTAAAAAAGTGCAAAACAAGCGGCCAGAAAACCCCCACACCATCCCCTCAGACCTCTTCCGTGCACGGTGACGGTGCCAGATCCCAAAATGCAATGCAATGAAATGAAAGAGGTAGGCAGCCAAGTCTCCGCGCGCTGGACCCTGCCTTGCGACGGCGGCTAAAAACGGAGAGATTCGCACGGCCCCCCCACGGTAAAATAGCCACCCAATTTCCAAATACAGCACACTGCACACTACTTTACTTATACATATATATATATACATATATATATATACATGTATATATATGGCGTGTTTAATTCACAAAATTTTTTAGGTTTAGCTATTGTTGCACTTTTGTTTTTATTTAGTAATTATTGTCCAATCATGGACTAATTAGGCTCAAAAGATTCATCTCATCATTTACAGCTAAACTCTGCAATTAGTTATTTTTTTAAACTACATTTAGTGCTCCATACATGTGTCCAAAAATTCGATGTGACGGGAAATCTTAAAAAAATTTGAGAACTAAACATGGCCATAGATATAATAAAAGCGCACGTAGAAGGATAGTGTAACGGATCAGGGATCCTTCCCATTGCGGCGACGACAACGCATGGATCGATCGCCGCCGTCCGCCCCCGCAAGCAATGCCACGCGATCGCAACGCAACCCGACGCGACGAGCGCTGGCGGTCGGTTCACGAGACGAGCTGCTGGCTGCTGCTCCGCGCCTGCGCCCCAGCCCGTTTGGTCAACCACACCCCGCGCGGCGCGCGGGCGCGGCAGGCCCCCACGACAAGTCAGCCAGGCCAGCCCCAGCCTGTGGTTCGCTTGCCGAGCACTGATGCCGCGGCTGACTTTTCCTCGATCCCATCTCGCCTTCTTTCCTTTCTTCGCTGATCGCCTGGGACTGGGACGCGCGCGGGTGAATCGAATCGCTGGTCGGGGGCACCGGGGCCAAACGGCGTGGAGGGCGTGGCGGCCGCGCGCGGCGAGCCCCGCTCCGGAAGCAAGCCGAGCGAGACCGCAGGCACGATGCCCAGGCCAGGCCAGCCAGCAGAAAGGCGGGCGGGGGCGACCACGTGCGCCACGCCTCGCGACGCGGGAGGACGGGACGGGCGCGCGGTGGATGGGAGGGAGGCGGAGGCCAACGTGCCGGATCGGCGTTGGCCTCGGCAGCCGCAGCTCGGCCTGGCTTGGCTCGGCTCGGTGGCGTGCGACGCGATGAGATGATGAGAGGCGGGCTGGATGGATCATGATGTGGCTGCGGCGGCTCTGCGAGTGCGCGTACAAGCTACATCGCCCGCCCCACACGCCCCCGCGCGCTGGGGCTGTCGTCCCGTCTCGTCTCATCCCGATGCCCCCCGCCCGCCCTCGCTTCTGACTCCCACGCCCACTCCTCCCCTCCCTCCCCAATAGAAAAGCAAGCCGCAAAAATAATCGCCAAGAGAGAGAGAGAGAGAGAGAGAGAGAGAGGAGAGACGCGAGGGCCGGGGGTGGAGGAAGAGGAAAAAAGAAGAGAAGAGCGAGAAAAGAAATCCCCCGTCCACCGCTCCCCGCCGCCGCGCGCGTCCCGGGCGGGAGCCGGCGCGAGTGCTGGGGTTCAGTGAGGACCGGGCGGGAGCCGGGGCCACGGATCGAGCGGCAGCGATGACGCCGACGGAGCCGGAGCCCGGGCCCGAGCAGGCGGCGCCGGAGGCGGCGCTCCCCTTGGCGGCGGCCGCGCCGGCGCCGGTCAAGAAGAAGCGGAACCTCCCCGGGACGCCAGGTGAGCGAGCGCACCCCCCCCCCTCTCGCGTGTTGCTTCGGGGTTGGTGTGCGTGCTAGTACTACTGCTACCTCCCTCCGTTTCGGCCCCCCCGCGTGCTCTGAACGGTTTGTTTGCTTGCTCGCTCGCCCTACGCTCTTCCCGCCGCCGCAGATCCGGACGCCGAGGTGATCGCGCTCTCGCCGGGGACGCTGCTGGCCACGAACCGCTTCGTCTGCGAGGTGTGCGGGAAGGGCTTCCAGCGGGACCAGAACCTGCAGCTGCACCGGAGGGGGCACAACCTGCCCTGGCGCCTTCGGCAGCGCGGGCCCGGCGCCGCGCCGCCGCGCCGCCGGGTCTACGTGTGCCCCGAGCCCGGGTGCGTGCACCACTCCCCGGCCCGCGCGCTCGGCGACCTCACCGGGATCAAGAAGCACTTCTGCCGCAAGCACGGGGAGAAGCGCTGGGCCTGCCCGCGCTGCGGCAAGCGCTACGCCGTCCAGGCAGACCTCAAGGCGCACGCCAAGATCTGCGGCACCCGCGAGTACCGCTGCGACTGCGGCACGCTCTTCACCAGGTGCGTGATTGCTTGCTTGCTGCTTCTTCCTCCTCTACCGCAGCCCGATTTGGGAAAAGCTAGCGTTTTTACTTGTTTCATTCATCGGATGGCGTGCTTTGCTTGGTTCAGACGGGACAGTTTCGTGACGCACCGCGCCTTCTGCGGCGCCCTCGTGGAGGAGGCCGGCAGGGCGCTGGCGCCACCGGCGCCGCCATCGCCTCGGCCGCCTGATTTGGAGGCTGAGGAGAATGTGGACAAGGACAAGGAGAAGGGGCAGGAGGAAGAGGAGAATGAGGACTCTGCACTGGCCGAGGCGGAGCAGCCTCAGCGTGTGGAGGCACCGGTGCCGGAAGCGCCACAGCGCCATCCGTCACCACCTCCATTGCCACAGGAGCCACCGCCCCATCCGTCATCACCTCCATTGCCAAAGGAGCCGCTGCGCCGTCCGTCTCCACCTCCATTGCCAAAGGAGCCGCTGCGCCGTCCGTCCCCACCTCCATTGCCAAAGGAGCCGCCACACCGTCCGTCCCCACCTCCATTGCCAAAGGAGCCGCTGCGCCGTCCGTCCCCACCTCCATTGCCAAAGGAGCCACAGCTCTTTCCCTCCCCACTTCCATTTCCACTGGAGCAGCGACCAGTTGTGGCAGTGGTGCCAAATGTGGATGGTATGCTCCTCTTGCATCTTGTTCGTGTGCTTGTCTTATTGCCCATACATAGACCTGATGAGATTTATGGCAAGTTCTTGCTCTTCAAGTCGATCTCATGGCCGTAATAAGAAAGCAATGCATGGGTCTTGGCTTTTTCCCCAATTTGGTTGGCCATTTGGTCAATTAGCTCAATAGCGATAACTGACTTGTTCTTCCTTGTTTTGGTTTATCATGTTATAGGGCCAGAGGTGGTTGCTGAGACAACTGTGGCTGCCAAATTGGAGGATGAAGCTGATCAAGATGAAGACACATGCTTCCAGGAAGCTGATCAATTCAAGGAAGCTGAACTTGAGGTCTCCAATCTGCTGGACAAAGACACTCCAATGCTTCCTTGCTTCCTCCCATCACCCTCAGAGGCCATTGGTACCGATGGGAGCAGCACCACCTGTGGTGCTGGCGGCAGTGTTTCCAATTCTATCGCGCCATCTACAACAACCAACACTTTTGCCGGTCTGTTTGCCTCAGCCACAACAAGCACCACTTCCCAGAGCAGATCTCTGCGTGATCTCATTGGTGTTGATCCCACCTTCCTTTGCCTTGCGATCGGTGCGCCCTCCTCTCTGTTCCCACAGACAAGCGCAAGCAATCCAGGCACTTTCGCTGCACCTCCGGCCCCTCACATGTCCGCAACTGCGCTCCTGCAGAAGGCAGCCGAAGTTGGGGCTTCGCAATCAAGCTCATCCTTCCTGAAGGAATTTGGGCTTGCCTCTTCCTCAACATCATCGCCTCCATTGAAGCAGCCACCTCAAGGACGGTTTACTGAAAACAGCGCGCTACCGTGGCACCACTGCAGTAATCAGCACATGGAGATGGAGCACCATCGGAATCATCAGCAGAGGGAGATGGAGTCCAGTTCGCAACCTTGGCACCACCGGAGTACTCAGCAAATGGAGATGGAGCGCCACCGGAACAACCAACAAAGGGAGATGGAGTCGAGTTCGCAAAGGTGGCACCACCACCGGAGTGATCAGCAAATGGACATGGAGCGCCACCGGAGTAATCAGCAAATGCAGATGGAGTCCAGCCTGCAACGGTGGCCACACCACAGGAGCAATCAGCAAATGGAGGTGAGTAATCAGCAAATGCAGATGGAGTCCAGCACGCAACAGTGGCCGCACCACAGGAGCAGTCAGCAAATGGAGTTGATGGAGCGGCACCACTGGAGTAGTCAGCAAATGGAGTGGGAGTCCAGGGCAATGCTATCTGGGGGTCTAGGCCTTGGTCTCGCATACGAAAGTGGAAATTCAGGGTTGCCGGACCTGATGATGGGGCCATCACCACTGTTCGGTCCCAAGCCTGCTACGCTGGACTTCCTTGGGCTTGGCATCGGAGGGACCATGGACGGCTCCACGGCCAACGGTGGCCTCCCGGCATTGATGGTTGGAGGAGAGCTGGCCATGGGGTCTTCGGCACAGGTGCCGGCGCCATGGGAGGACGCCAAGAGGAAGACCAACGGCCGCACGATCCTGTGAGGTTTTCGTTTTTTTGTAACCTTGGGGGGTTTCGTGCCTCGGCTCGCTCATTCTTTCAGTCTCAGTCGCAGCTGTGTTGGTGGTAGAGCTAGAAACTCTGTACATAGCTCGATGCTTCTCCCAATCCTGCATTTCTGTCTGGAAAGGAAAACTCGAATTGAAGCTGTTATTATAGCCAAAATTCCATCCCGGCAAGATGGAACCTGACATTTGATGCGATGCCCGTTGCTTTCAAGATGTGACGAGGTTAACAGGGTAAGTAGTCGCCTTTATTACCGAGATCTTCGGTGCTACTAATCCAGTACTGTTTTTGGAAAGATCCGAGATGAGGACAGCGACGCTGACATGTGAAAGGTGTTTTTACTGTCGGCTGCTGCTGCTGCTAAGTCGGCAGGGTTTCCTAATTACCTAACCTGCTGCTGGTACTTTGGAGAATTTATCGTGCACTTGGTGTCAAAAAAATCCCTGCTTGATTACTTTGCCTCGTGTACCTGTAACCTGTAATCTGTGTGCGACCCTGTAATCTCTTTCACTGCTGTTGTTATCAGCTGGGGCTTTGTCACGCAACAGTAACGAGCTGGGGAGACCCTGCTGCTCAGCACTCAACAGTATGCTGAAGGCCAACGCCCAGCAGTGGTATTCTTTTCATCAGACGTCTGTATCTCTCTGTCGGCGACAGATAAACTGCTAACCATGTGTTCATCGGAATTCAGAGGTCATTTTCCTCGATCCCGGCCTTCAGCATGTCCTCGGAGAATTTGTAGCAGGTAATTTCCAAAAAAAAAAGAATCTGCAGCAGGTGGCTATGGAGCCACAGTTGTGGTCGCTGTGGAGCCGGGAACCAGCAGCACAGGATGGGGTTTGCCCTTTGCAGCTTGAACGTGTCAGGTTCCTTTCGGGAACGGGAAAGGAGGGTGTGAACGTGTCGCGGCCCTGGCCCGGACGTACCGGGCTACAGTGTCTTGTTGGTCCGACGTGACGATCGTGGCCTAATCAGTGTGGCAAACACTGAACCACTCAGGGTTAGAGGATCAGCGAAGACGAGATCGCCAAAGGCATCGATACTGACGAAGCCACTAATCAATGTTTGCTGGAGGCTTTAATTGGAACTGAGGGGGCGATGTTTGGTTGGTAGGTGCCCACACGTGCCAAGATAGGGATTGGAGTGGCAGGTGATTCTCATTCTTCTGGTCATTTTCTTTTCCCATCGGAAAAGGTGAGTACAAGAAAGTCACAAAAAAATTGCAGTGTTGTACCTCAATGTCTGAAAATATATTTTAGGTAAAACTGGTACTAGCAATCTATCATCCAAAGTACCATCCCAGATCCTCAAATGATCCAGCAATTCCTGACCACAGGAAGTGAAGCAAAATATCTAGCCACTGCCGCAGTGGTACCAAGAGAGCCAAGCGCTGCCAGGCAGAACGAGTGACAGTGCCACTTGTAACTGAAGCTGAAAGCCATTCTGTTGCCGACTGCCGTTTCATTTCACACCCCGGGCGGGCGTCACGGGGCAGCTGGGTGGGCTAAGATCATGGCGGCACCATGTTGGATCGCTCGACCCCGGGCGCCTTCCCGTTTCGACGGCGCACACGCGAAAGGCGGCACGCTCGGTGGCTCGACTTGTCTGAACTTGATAAGTTGCGTGTGCTCTGCTCGGGCTCTGAATGGGGGCCGGGTTTGTGCCAAGCGTTTCCCGGTCGATGGCGGCCTCCGCTTTCGAGGAGCCTAGACGCGTGTGCCCCCGAGTTGAGGCCGTGCAGGCTGGAGCGTGCGTATGTGGATCCATACAAGACGAACTTAGGCTAGTCTCAACGCAGACTCAACTCATAAAATTTAAGTCTCAAAGACTCCATCACAATAACTATACTTCCAAATACAAAATGTGTTATTTTAGTTTATATGACCCATTTGTCTCTCTCACGTTCATTTTTGATTTGCGTGAAGACTTGGAGTCTAAATAAAACTTGGAGTCTTGATTTCTCTCCCTCTCTCTTCCATAAATATACTACCACATCAGTAAAACACAATAAATAGGAGGCTTAGACTTCATGGTAGAGTTTGGGTTGGGACTGCCCTTAGGCCTTCTCCAGTCGTGGGTGCTGTCCACCCAAAAAACACGAGGCCACGTAGGCTGAGATCGTGATTTTCCCGAAACCGACTCCTCCTTCTCCAGTGGTGTGGGCCCCATAGCGCACCTTCCCCCACCCTTTTCTCTCGCATCTCTCATCACCGCGGACGCCGGCGACGCCGTACCTGCTCCGTCTCACCGCGGACGCCGGCGACGCCGCGGCCGTACGGCTCATCCTGCGCCGTCAGCCGCACCTGCTGCCGTTCCTCGAGTGAAGCGTCCCCTCATGAGAGAAGACTTAAAATTGATACAATATCAGTCTCAGGAGGCTGATAACACTTTTATTACATCAGATGGTACATCACCGTACAACTCTACGCGGAAGTGGGCAGTGAAGCGCCACTATCGCGATGATAACAACTAACACCCACACAACAATATTAATTACGAAAAGGGGGTCATCATAGTATTGCGCCATGCGGAACCTCCTGCGGGTGACCCTAATCCACATGCAAGGTTGGGTGTAGGACGGAACCTCTACTCGACGTCTTCGGGAACGAAGTCTAGGTCTTCTTCTGTAAAAATTACGAATGGGGTGAGTACAAACGTACTCAGCAAGTCCAACCACACCCACGGAGGGGGTATAAACAGAATATAATGCACCGGTTACATCAAGGATAAGGCTGTGGTTTATCTTGCGGAAAACAATCTTCTATGCATGGGTTCATTTGAAAGAAAGGATTTTCAAAGCAAGTTTTCTTTGTACTGAATAGCACATAATGTTGGCCCACACATAACCCAAATTTTAAGCTGCTACCGGACTCCTCATCCGCCGTAGCACACGGCACAACTGCCGGACACATTCCCAAAACAGCTCACGCCAACCCATCTCCAAAATAAACACTAGTTATGTGACACACCGTAACTCGCCCAGTACCGTGGGCACGGCTATTCGAATGGATTTTAACTCTGCAGAGGTGTGCAACTTTACCCACAAGCGGGGTACCACAGCTCGAGCACCGTAGTGTCGGTGTAGATCCCAACAAAGCCATTACCCACCTTAGCTAGACTTGACTAGCCATCACGGGATCCACCAAGGGGTCATTGACCTATCACAGAGGTTTTAACCGGGGTACAAGTCACACAGAGCTAATCCCTTCTCCTTAATCACCCGTTGCTCTCAGCTCTCCTGATGGCTATCAGACTAACTAGTGGGGTTTATGCTAAGCCGTTGCCCATTCAACGGTCGAGTGGTTTGCACGATAGTGAAGTTAGGTGAGATGACACACCAACTCGGTCCTTAGTGGTGACAAGATGGATATCTCCCCTCCTTGCTCTGCCACACAGGCACGAGCACACCAATCGGCAAATCACACAGAAATGCCATCCATCCCGTCTAAACTCATCTTTCGAAATTCCACATTTCCCCCTTCCCACACACGCACACATTTTCTTTATAAAACAAGTTGTATTGTGTATAAGGTCCTAAGCGTTCTAGCAGCGATTAGCGTCCAAACAAAACACATTCAGACATTAATCTAGGTAGTCAAGGAATGGTTATAACAAATCAAGGGGTGGCTATCCAACCATGTTTTCATCAGACAAAACATATGCAATTTTATAAAACAGGTCAATAGGTTGTGTTTATAAAAACTAGGACAAAATATGCATCAAAGGCGGGATTGAACTTGCCGTCTTCAAAGCCTTCCGGGAAGTCCTGATCGAGGTACTGTCCTTCGGGTTCGGGGTCGCGGAACTATTCCTCGTCCGCTTGCTCGCAGTACTGCTCGTCGACGGGTTCTTCCTCGTTCACTCCGTGATCTACGACGCGTACAAACACACACAATCAAGAAAAAGAAATAAAAGTTTTATCGTTGAGCTCGATTCAGAAATAATTAACATGTGGAGATAGATGTAATATTTTTGAGCGGTTTTCTAATGGCATGGCCAAAATTATGTTATGAAGGGCGTGGTAAAGTTTCAGGTCGATCGGAGGTTGTTTGGCGCATGAAATGATAGGTTACGGAGAGGCTTAGGGGTTAAACAAGGAGTCAGGGACCTATTTGTAATTAGTGAAAGGACCTGATTAGAATTCTGGGGAATGTTCGGGTTATTCTGGAAAAGGGTAGGGGTTTATTTATAAATACATTTATATGGTCGAGGGTTCATTTGTGAATAGGAAGTTAGCCAGGGTTTCTTATGCAAAAAGGGTTATAAAGGGGTGAGGGCTCTTAAATAAAATGGGAGAAGGGGAGGGGCCTAAGGGCAAAACCACCCTTCTTCCTCCTCCCTCCCGTGGTCAAAACAGAGGAGGAGGAAGGGGGCGACGGCGGCGCCCTGCGCCGGCGAGCCAGGGCGCGGCGGCGGCCGGGAGGAAAGGGGAAAGAGAGAGGGGATCGAGGGGGTTCGACTCCCCCTCTTACCTCGGGCTGGGGTGGAGCAGAGAGGTCGGGCCACGAGGACCGGCGGCGGCGGCGCTAGGCGGCTCTGGCGGCGGCGTTAGGGGACCAGGGAGGCGGCGGGCGGTGGTGGCCTGGGATATGGAGCTCGAGGACGACGCGGGGGCCTTTTATAGGCGAAAAGAGGCGGTGGGGAGGAGGGGGCCGCGCGGTGGCCGGTCGGCGAGCTCGGCGGGCGCCATTAATGGCGTTTGGCTGCTTGCAGGTGTCGCGGAGCGGCGTGCGGCGGCGAGGACGACAAGACCGCTCAGGCAGGCGGACGTGGGGAGGTCCGGCCGCTGTGCGCGATCAGGGAGGCTCGGTGGCGAGGCGGGGCGCTGTGGCGTTGCTGCGCGCGGCCTGTGCGGCTCGGCCAGCGAAGCGACGACACTGTGCGCCCAGGCGACGGGCGGCGCGGCGAGCGCACGTGGGAGCAGGGCTTGGCGCGCGTGGGCGGGGCCGAGAGTAGAGGCGAGCGGGACCGGGGACGGCCGTCGTCGAGCCGCGGGCGGCGAGCGGCACGGCGGGCGGCGCGCGTCGCGTGGCGTGGGCAGGCGTGCGCGTGGGCCGGACAGGGGAGGTGGGTGCGGGCGCGCAGCGGCGGCTTGCGCGGCAAGGGCAGAGGGCGGCAGCGGCGGTGCGTGCACGCGCGCGTCGTGGCACGCGGAGCGCGTGGTCGGGAACAGGGCCTGGGGGCGTGCGCGCTGGAGCGGGGAGCGAGGGCGGCGGCGAGCTGTGCAGCGCTCGGGGGCGCGCGGCAGAGAAGAAGGAGAGAGTAGGAAGGGAGGAGGAAAAGAAAAAGAAAAATAAAAAGGGAGGAAAATGGAAAAGGAAAAAGAAAAGGAGAGAGTGATAGGGAGAGAGCGGGAGTGAGCGCGCGCCGGCGATATTCGCGGTCGGCTGTCTCGCGTGGGCGACAGGCCACCGGATGACACGGGATGGGACGACGGCGGGGGAAAAAAGAGAGGGTACGGTCGGCGGAAAAGATGGAACAACGATTGAAATCGGACATCAAGACGGCGGAAACTCTGGGAGGGGATTAGGGTTTAGGGTTAACGATCTCAACGATGAAAATATTTTAGCGCGTGTTTTAATTTGGTGGATTTTCGGGATGTTACATCAAGCCCCAGCCCGCGGCGCCCGCCGCCGCCGCCACCGAGAAGTGGGCGCCGCTGCACGCAGCGGCCGCGAGATTGGGGGGGGGGGCTGCGGGGAGGTGAGGTGGCTGTGCCCCGAGGCGCTGGCCGCGCGCGACCGCAAAGGGAGGACGGTCCTGCACGCCGCGGCTGTGGCCGGGGAGGCGGAGGCGGTGGTCGTGCTGGGGGAGCTCGAGAGCCCGCGTCCGCCACCCGTGCGGGCCTCCGCCGCCACCCGCCGCCGTCGAAGGAGCTCGAGCTCGAGCCGGGACGCGCGCCATGGCCGGAGCTCGAGGGCCGCCGCCATGGAGGGAGGGGGAGGGAGGAGGATGGGGAGCTCCGCCGCCACGCGGACCCGATGAGGGAGGAGGCACCGAGGCGAGAGGAATCTGTCAAGGGGCCTGTTCAATTTTTTAGTCGCGAGGGATCGAACCCAATTTTGGCTTCGATGCTTGTCTCTCTCCTCGAAGGTGCGCTTGCTCCGGTCGTTGCATCGATTCCTTCTGTTGCCACCGGGGACGAAGGTGCGGCCACTGGAGAAGGCTTTAGCAACCCCCAATTTATAAGCTTCATGCTGCATTGCATCTCTGAGTTTGCAAGTGTGGTCTGCATACAAAAGCAAAAGGAAAAGATTCTCCTTTATCAAAATACCCCTCGAATGAAGTGACGTTATATATACAGTAAACAAGCATAATCGTTTTGCCAGTGAGTTGGGAAATGGGATAGTTCTGAACTGATCGGTTGCGTTTATACTTCTGTTCAATCTTGAAATGCGTTTGTGCCACGTATTTCCAAGACCGGAACAAAGTAGAGCAACCATGACCTTCTTCCGAAAACTCGTTCCTCACTGCCTGTTGCTACTACAGGCTTCACTACAAAGTAGATATAAATGTTGCATATATTATCTACAAATCTAGTCAAAATTGTAGCACGGAAACAAAAAACAACACTTAATAAGGAACGGAGGGAGTACTGAAAATAGGAGAACTTGCTTTATTTTTACCAAACAGGTAACCTACTTCCACGAGTTGTTTTGCGCTGCTCGTGCTACTCGAAGAATCTTTCATGCATGAAGTATTAAATAAAATTTATTTGTAAAATTTTTTCACGGATATGTATAACTTTGCTCGACGAATCTAATGACGGTAATTAATCGATGATTGACTATAGTGATGCTACAGTAACCATCTTCTAATCGTGCGATCACAGGCTTCATTAGATCTGTCTCGCGAAGTAGTGCAGGGGTTGTAGAATTAGTTTTGTAAAGTGTTTTTATTTAGTACCTTTAATTATTAATCAAAATTTGTGCTACTTGTCCTACTGACAAAATCAAACAGGGCCTTGGACTTATGCAGCCTAAATTCCACACAGCAGTACGGCAGGAGATGGCCACATCTGGATCTGGAATCGAGTAGATAAGCATCATTATGCTATTGATTGATGAAGTGACCTATCTTCGCTGGAGGATTTAAGGGAGGATATTTTGTAGGTGCCCACACTTCCAAAAAAAAAAGTGTTCAGCTTCAGACACACATAGTGACGATGACTCCCATACTTTTTCAATATCGTCATAGAAAAAGATACGGCTAGTCTTATAAAAGAGTTGCAATAATGTTGATCGCCCTGCTGCAAATGCAATACAACTATATATGAATGGGTAAACTGATTGGTATTATCTATCCCAAGTTAATTGCCTTTTTGCAACATAATGACTTGCACGGAAGAAACATAAATTTCAGATGGCAAGCAGATGAGCAAGTGTCCTGATGATCCAGACCGACTGCCATTCAGCTTAGAGAACAGGACACGTGGTCCGTGCCAGACACACAGTTAGACAAGCAGCCCAGCTGTGGCACGAATCTGGAAAGGTTAGCCTTGCCGTTACACTCCAGAGCTCCATCCAAAATGCATAGGCTCAACCCAGCTGTACTACCTGCCCAAAGTAGGCCTTGCCGGAGGCCTGAGATCCGCTAGACCGCTACAAGAAGTTCAGCAAAAAAGGAACTAATAACAGAGCCGTTGGGTGTCTCACAACCTCGAATCCATACTACATCTGGCTTTGCCGATGATGCCAATTGAGCCGCCGGATCAGCTGCTGCTCTCCCACAAGACTGTGGCAGAGGACAGCCTCATCCAAAGCAATCTGAAGCTCCAATCCAGCTGAGAATTCTCAGCTGATGCTGCAAGTGGGCCGTGAGCATCGAGTACAGGCGCGCCCGTACCAGAGACGACTAGCGAACACCGCCGCGCCCCTACAGAGCTCAGGAGATTCAAGCCACAGCCTGGACTTCGTCGTGTGGTTCCGGATGCGTGCAGGGCCAAGCTTCTTTCCCCTCGGCTCCCGTCCCCGTCCTGGCTGACAGAGGAGGCGAGTAAAGAGCTTGGAAAAATTGGGCCATTCATGGATGGAACAGTAGATCTGGGAACAGTGGAGCGGCGGCGGTACGCCGGCCGGCTGGATCGGCAGCGTTGGGAACGTGCCGGTTGACAGCGCACGCCGGCCACACGGGCGAAGAGCTTTGAAACGCCGAGCGGCGAGCTGTCCGGCATGAACCACCTGACCTGCCTCGCTGTTTGACTGGAGGGTGCCGCTCCGGCCTCCAGCTCGGTTTCTGCGGCCGCCGCCCTCCCGGGGGTCGTCGTCCGGGGCGCGGCGGCGGAACTTGAGCAAAAGGCCCACAGGTAGCGGTTTCGTGGGCCGTCTTTAAGATCTGCAAATCTGGCCCAAGTTTGGACGGTTTCAGCCGCGCGGAAAAGAAATAGCCCAATTAGTTTTAGCCCGGACGTCATCAAACGGTAGCAAGTAATTGACGTATAGGCCCGTGCGGCCCATATGCGCGCTGCGCATGGCCATCAAACAAACGGCGGCCTCACGGGCGGCCCAAACCATATGCAAATTCTCTGACGGCTCTTCCTCTCGCCGAGTTCCATTTTCTACTTTTTAATAAATCCTCGAAAAAAAAGCAATTCCTCGCGCTCCAAGTGGAGCTAACTTCATCAATCTTAAAAATTTGCTAGGTTAATATTTACAGATGCTCATAAAGATAGAATTTGCAAATGTGTGTTCATAAAAATATATATACGTACGTTATAAATATCTGAGTTGTACTGTTTAATTTAAAAATACCGGCAACAATAGGAGATAGGTGCGCTAGCATGCCGCTATGGCCTTGGGCGCCGCCGCCGTCCGCCGAGCACCGAAAGCTGCAAGGGCCCAAGTGTCATCTTCCTGCAAGGGAACACGGAACATGTGCAGCTGCATCTGCGTAGTACTTCAATCTGGACGCCTGTAGTATATCGCAACTGTTTCAGGTAATTCTTTGTAAGATTTGGAAAGATTCGCCGGGCTGTGTCCCACGCACGGCTGCGGGAAGAGAATCGCTCTCGTGGCGGCCGCAGCGAGGTTCCTCGCTAATCAATGTTATCCTCAGCTCTTGTGACTTGCTAATCTTTTATTTTTCGCCCGCCTTTGTTGTGCTCCGGCTCGAGGCGGCCACAAGTTTTGCATGTTGTTTGATCCATCTGCTCTGTTGTACAGCACGAATTAGCTAGCAACTTGATGTGGTCCTGCAGAATGGAGATGCCTAACCCTAACCCCCTCACTTTCCTATTGATCAGGCGGCTAGAATTCACGACTCTCAAGTGTAACACTTCAGTTATTAATCACCTGTAATTAAAAGTTTATTACGGTCATTAGTTCTAACTCACGCGACAAATCGCTAATCAAAAACTCTTCCTGTCTGCTGGGCCAGACCAGTCTGACCGTTTAGGGCTGGACAATCGTTTTGTTGGGGCCCATAGCATTTAAATCACACTCTCTCTCCCTCACCAACTCACTCGCCTCTATCGTGCTCAGCTCGCCCCTCCCGAGCTCTCCCCCTCCCCAAAGCCCTAAATCCTCAATCCATCATTTCCATTTGATTCCAAGGCCTAGGAAGGATCAAATCGGCATGGGGAAGCTTCTTCTTCGCGATTCCCTCCCTGGGGAGCAGTGGATTCAAGTTCTTCGCGTGAAAAATACTCATCCAAGGTACTCTAGCTAGGAATGAATCGATCTCCTTTTCTAGATGATCTTAGGTGATTTCCTCGGTTCAAAAACGTCTAAATGTATCCCTGAACTAGTGCCTAGAAGGGTTTAAGGACTTGTGGGCGATTTTCGCCGCACCAAATATTCCAGCTTTTGGCTGGGTTGGACCGGTCTGACCGGTCGGAGGGACCGGTCTGACCGGTAGGGGCCCAGATAGTCCGGCCATTGGATCGGATACTCCGGGTTTGTGGTGATCTAGACATTCCAGAGTTAGGTCCGGATTCTTCGGATTTGGGAGTCCGGATACTCCGAGAATATGTCCGGATACTACAGATTTTTGGTATCGAGGCGCGCACAGGCCAGACCGGTCTGACCGGTTTGGTATACCGGTCTGACCGGTGCTAACAGAGCTAAGAGGGTTGAATTGGGGTTAGTTTGTGCAAATGGTTAGAAATTAATGTGGTTAATGGTTACTTGTAATTTTTATAAATCATGCATGCCTTTCTCATGTCATATGCATATGCATACGTGTAGCAGCCGCCGCGGAGGAGGTGATATACGAGGTGGTTGCGGAGCCGCAGGGGCAAGCCCCGCAGCAGGAGGATCATGGGGAGTTGGCCCAAGGCCCAGCTCACCCCAGTTCTGAGCAGCAGACTCAAGGCAAGCCCCGGTGCACATCCTATTATTTCAACTTATAACACCTATATATGTCTCTATTACTTGTGCATAAGGTTTATGAATTGTTTGAAACCCTAGTTGCATGATCTCTAGGTTTTTTCCTGAGTTATACTAGAATGCATAGGACGATAGTAGTGCTATGCTTAATGGCTCTCGGTAGAAAAGACGAGTGATCTCTTGTCACTCGCGAGATATAGGGTGTTTAGAAGTCGAGTAATTTCCGGTTACTCGCGAGATATTAGATATATTTATATTCCAGTACATGAGTTATTGAATTTGATACGGAAATTGAGACCGGACGGGGAAATGATGAGGATGTTTAGGGATGGCAGTAGGACAGGGTTTCTGGGTGCCTTAGCCCCGTCTGTGTCGATTAAGGACCAGTCGTTGTCGGCAGTGCTGATCGGGGATTGAACTGTACTAACCGCATGCCGGGAGTAGGGAGGTAGTCGAAACCGGTAAGCCTAGTACTGTCTCGCTTCGAAAGTACAGAACTGCATCACCACCCCTTAGGACGAGTCGAGTAGTCGCGGAGAAATGGGATGCATATCTTTATTTTTGGTGGTCTCACATTGAGCTCGGCTGACTATATGAAGGTGAGGTGGTTCTGTAGTTCGAGGTGGGGAGTGGAAGGGTTGGTGCGTGTGGTCCGACGGGGCATACGCGTGTCGTGTTGGTTAGGTCTACCTTGCAAGGTTAAATCGAATCGATTCGCCGTGTCTCACGGTTATGAGGGCCTTGATCTCTTTGCTGCATCGTAGCAAAATGCTAGAATGTGAGCTATCTGTATATAGTGTTGAACATATTGAATTATTTTGATTGCACCACCGTGTTTGTTATAGTTGGTTCGTGCAAATATTAGATTAGAGTTAATTTATATATAGAATTTGGGGCTAAAATAATGAAAGTAAGTAATTACTTTAGTTGCTTTTCTGCAAAATAACCACCAGCCAAAAGCTTTGCATGTCTAGGTATGTGGGCTAAGTTATACCCACGGGTCGGGTAAGTCTTGCTGAGTATTAGTTGCTCAGGGTTTGTTGCCACCATATTTTATTTCAGGGCACCCAGATGTCGATTTCTGCCCCTGCTGCGTCAAATTTATCCGCAGAGATGCAGAGGGGTGGGAAGTGGTGAATAGAGACTTTTAGATTAGGGATTTGGTGGGTTGCACACTTGAAGGCAGGGTGTGCAGCCCTCAGTTTTGTTTTGACCGGTTTGACCGGTCAGTGGACCGGTCTGACCAGTGGTTGCTTAGGCCAGGTAGCATCGGTCTGACCGGTGAGATGTACCGGTCTGACCGGTGGTGTTAGAACTGAACCAATGAAGTAATGTAGTTGTATGTTTTCTTTTTCATTTGAGCTCGGCTACGCTATGTAAAATTTGTAAATTATGTAATTTATGTAAATTATGTGAGCTTGTGTTTTGAACTAAATTTGTAAAACTCTCGTTATCGGTTGTCACCCTTGTATATTTTCAAGTATTTTGTCGTGCTTGTACCATCTGCGCCCGCCTTCGCGTGGGACTTCCGGTGATATTTCGATCGGGGCCGTGGGTTGAGAAAGGATCGCCAAATTAAACAATTAATCTAATGCGCTCGATGTGTTCAAATGACGGTCATTACGCTTAATTTAGAATTTTAATTTGGCGGTTCCGTCACATCAAGTGCCAGTGTGAAGAGGCAGCAGTGAAAACACTGGTTTCGCAGAGCGCTGTCAGGTGAGTGTCAAGCAGTGAGTAGCATATATTCAACCTAAAAGTCTGACGAAAAGGTCCTTTTTTTTCCTGCTCAGAGAGTTATTTTGCGGCCATTTGAGACAGCTCATTTTCAGGAAAAATGATTACTAAAGTTGTTGATTTATTCGGTGATTGATTCTCACGAGAGTAGTTACTATACTCCCAGACACTTGAGAAAAGGATTATTCCAGTTCATGACGCTGCATTTTAGAATACTCAATCATTACAAATGCATCTCAGGCAGTGTGCATTCCGGTTGGACACACCTGCAAATAAATACTGCTTTCACACACACATAATAATACTACAGTACCTTGGAAAGATTCTGCAAGTACGCCACCACAGCTTTGTTTGCAGCGTTTCCATGATCCATGGACCATTACTTAATCACGCTGCTGATTCGATCGTTTGCTTAATCGCCACCGCATCATCACTCACCATCATCCATGTACGGGGATGAAAAAACAAATGGTTCCTTCGTCGGCGATCACCTCACTTCTGACGGGCGAGAGAAGCCGCAAGCGCATCGCTGCCACGTTTCGCCGTGCCATCGGCAACGTACGACCTGGTTACTAGCTAATCGCGCGCATCCTATCTGGCTATATCTCAGCTTAGGCTTTGGAATATGTGGAGCTACGACTATTTTAGTGCGGCGAAAGGTCACATCACATGGTTAGTGGCGTAATTCAAGGAAAGGTGAAACATTTTTTGGGTAAAGTTGAGTGCCGCACAAGGGGAAAAGTTTTGAAACGGTGCGTGCAAACCTATGTTCCGTACGAGTAAAGATCAAAATCCTAGAGTGTTGACGCCGTTCAAAGGTCTCTTGATTAGCTAGGGCTGCTAGTTTGCAGTTTGTAAACTTGTGTAGTAGTACTACCTAGTAGTGGTCTAGGAGACTAGGACATGGTTTTCATGTACTTCGTTCATATGGTAATTTGTGTTTTCAAACCAAACACTAAGAACTTCGTGGCGGGTACACGAAACGAACCACAATACATCATGTTTTTCTGTTGCATGCAGTAGGATTGAAGCTTCCTTCTCCATGTGTTCAACGCTGCTGCATTTGCCATTCCCACAAGTGTACAACTAGTACATCATGGAACTCGTCTATAGAGAAATAAAATGATAAATAAAAAAGCCATTTGTCTCGGCAAATTTATCATAGATCCATTGACCTTCAGGTCACGGTGACACCGCCAATTTAAGACGAGTGATGCAAGTTTTGGGCAGATCCAAGGAGATAAGTTGGAGGTTGGGAAGCAGGGGCGTGGCTTGTCCGGGAGTAAGGGCGCCTGCATTAGATTACTCACCTCCGGAGCATTAACAAAAGCAAGTGGAGATCATGGAGCATGTGAGGGAATCGAGCACATGATGATGGGGATTAGTATTGCCTAGCTCCTGACCGGTTCCTCTTCCTCCCAATCTGAGGCAGACAACTGTGCAAGCTTAGCGCTGATCCTCTAGCTAATCTCGATTGGGAACAGCCTAGATGTGTGTGTCAAGAACATGATTATACAGCTTCAGCACAGCTAGGCTCAGCTAATGAGTGCCATTAAGAAACATTAGTCCCCTTAACACCCTGCAGATAGGCATGCTTGTTTCTTATGGCTTCTATATAGTAATCTACTTTCCCTTTTCTTTAGATGGTGGACTTTAGTTTACTTGAAAAGGATGGTTCAAGTAAGTGGTTGTGATGTACTACTCAAAAGAATTTTGGAAAGGTTCACCATCCAATAATTCATCAGCATTTAGTTTGGGGACGCGCAATCGTCTCTGAATCAGTTAATAAGCATGTCAACATCGAAGAAAAGAAGCTGCTTAAAACAGCTAATAAGCAATCATCTCTTGCAAAACCCAAGTTACATGGCAAAAGCAAAATCCCTGAAAATTTTCTTTGCTCCTTTATTTTTTTATGAAAGATTCTTTTTAATTTCCGTCCCTTAAAAACAACCGTGCACACAGCCGGCCGGCTCCCGGCTGGCAACGCAGATCTCGGACAATCTCTTCCGATGAGGCTTTAAGTCTACGTGCAGTTACTTGCACCCACCAGCTCCGTCCTCGTGGGGACGCCGGCGGCGGCCGGCCCCTACATTGCCCTGACCTTCCATATATCCATCATCCATGGCGGCTGACAGGATAAGCCTTACCGGAAACGCACAGGCACCGGTCAACATGGGCGAGGGACGGGGCCGAGAACTTGCCGGTAATGGAATGCGGATGAGCCCCTGGTCTCCATGCGTGCATGCATCTACGCCGTAGCTGTACTGCTCAGATCTTCCGAGAAGTCAGTCGATCAGGGCAGGCCATGGGAGATCTCTGCCTGCTTTCGTGGCATGTGCCGTGTGCGTTTCATCGGCGGCCGTGAGTGGGTTGGATTCGAACACATCCAATATCCGGTCTAGTTATACCTGCACCGTGGCAGTGGCACGCCCGGCTTTACAGTTCAGGGTGTGTTTAGATCACTTTGCATTTTGCATTTTTTGTATTTTTGAAAGAGAATTTTCAATATTTTCAATATTAAATGTAGACTAATCACAAAACTAATTACAGATCTCGTCTGTAAACTACGAGACCAATCAAACGAGCTTAATTAATTCATCATTAGAGCATGTTTACTGTAACATTATTGTAGCAATTTAGTGTCTAATCACGTCATAATTAGGCTTATTAGATTCGTCTCGCGATTTACAGTCCATTTGTATAATGCGATTTATTTTTTTGACTATATTTAGTACACCATGCAAGCGATTTATAAAAATTTTGCATTTTGTGTTTTGGAATCTAAACAAGACCTCAGAGACATGGGTGTGGCATCAGCTCCAGCCGTACGTGGATAGTCGTGACTGGATAGATAGACAGTTGCTCAGCCGATAAGCAACCTGGGCTGTGTTTAGTTTCAAAATTTCTCTCTCCAAACTTCACTATTCACCATCACATCAAATCTCTTGACTCATGCATGGAGCATTAAATGTAGGTAAATAAAAAAACTAATTGTATAGTTTTGATGTACACGACGAGATGAATCTTTTGAGCCTAGTTAGGTTGTGGTAGGACAACAATTACCACAAACAAACGAAAAGTGCTACATTGTCTGATGTAACCTTTTTTACCACCATTTTACGGATTTAAACACAGCCCTATTGCTACTAGTGGTAAAAAATCGTACGACCGGATAAACTTGGAGCTTTCTTGCATCCAAGAAAAAGTTGTGTTTTTTTTTGCGAGGACATGGGCATCCAATGCAAGTTCGTCCAAGAGAAAGCTGCACCGATCGAAGTGCCCACGGAAAACCTGCACTAAAATGAAAAAAACAGTGGAATTTCCGCTGCACATACTGCCCAGCTCTCCCAAATCCCGATATGTTCTCACGCTCCAATAACAGATCTCGCTCAGTTGACAGCAGCCAGTCGACAGGCGCGCTTGGCCTCTACTCCTCTACTACGCGCACGGGCCACCGGCGACCCAAGACGCCGCGAGCGGTGGCTGGCACGCGGGCCCGGGCCCCAGGCGCCAGCGGCTCCGGCGGGACCTACTCCGCCGCTCGTCCTCGGGCCACGGCGTGCCGGCGACTAATCAACCACCGGCGGGGCCGGTGAGAGGGGAGCACCGGAGCCGTGCCGCGTTTGGAATCCCGGCCTCCCGGGGCGGGCACGGAAAGCGGCCAGCAGGCAGCCGTGGAGTCCCTTCTCGCCCCGGATCGGCGCGGGGTGGCGACACGTCCGGGGGCGCGGGGGCGGGTGGTCCCTGGCGCCCGAGCCCCGCGCCGGGCGACGCGTGGAGATCCAGTTCACTTCACCCCCCGGCCACACCACTGGCGGGGCACTAGCTCGCTGGCGAGCCCGCCCGGCGCCCGGTGCAGGCCATGTGCCTACGCCCCTTGTCTCCCGGGCTAGCTACTCCCACAGTGACCGGCCGCTCCTGCTGCCGCGGCTCGGCTGCCGCCTCCTCCCCCTCCCTGGCCGGCGACCTGTAGCCTTATCCACTGTTCGTTCTTTCCCTCGCCTGGAAAATTCCACCCCGTCCTTGCTGACCTGCCGAGTTATCTCCTAATCTATCTTGCCGTATCCGTGGGCATGCTGATGGAGATGCTTTAACCCTTTGATGGCATGGCAATGGCAATGGCAACGGCATCACCGGATCCATGGTCCGCATCTGCAAGCGCTGATAACATGGGCGTTGCGTGACCAGTGACTCGGCATGTTCTCCCTCGGTGAAACATGTGTGAGTCTGCATCTTTGCTTTAGGGAGACTGCCTGCTTTGCGCTGTTGTTTCTTCCGGTCGAGGATAATTGTCGTCCGAGGAATTGATCCTGCCAACTGATGTTCCGACCACAAATCTTCATTGCTCTTTAATTGCACTAGCATCATCGCAATTTTTCACTAGACAAATAGCATCGCGCCATTTTAATTTGTACTATATCTATCAAATTAAATGAACACAATATATTTGGTGCTGTATCTTAGCAGAAACTACTTTCAGTTGTTCACTGGACAGAGTACAGCATGGAAATTGCTACTTATAAAGGTTCAGGCATGCATAGTGTTGGCCATTTGAATTGCATGTAAGGCGGCAAATATTTCTCTCAAGCTAATACTGTAATTTCATGCCAACATTAACATTGTTGCCCTTGCGCATCCATATATACCAGCCTCAAATTTCATCAGTAGTAGTACTGTATATATGCTGAGATGCTGTGCTGTTTACTTCTCTACCTTTGCAGCATATATAACTTTGAAACACAAAGGTAACGGGATAGCTAGTGTAAAACAGTCGGCTAGTACACCATGAAATAACATGCTACCTCTATAAAGACTCGAGAGAGATCTCCTTGCCCGATCTTTTCAAAGAAAGCGAGAGCCCTTTCCAGGAGCAAGTGCCACCCTGTCGACCACTCTTGTTTAACCTAGAAGGGCGTGCAGTGTCTCCAGTAATCTCGAATTCAAGCCCGGACACGCCGTGCAGCATCCGGCCCCTACATGCATCCAACTCTTCGCGAGGCTGAAAGCAAGACAGGAAAAATAAAAGAGAGGCATGCATAGAGAGTAAACAGTTATTGGTTCTGGCATGGCAGTAGAGAGATAAATAAACCATGTAAAAAAGAACAGTTTTAGCGTCTCGGGTGAAATTAGAAGCCGTCTTACATTCAATTCAGACAGTGCTTTTCCCTCGTACCAAATCAGCACCAGCCACCAGCCATCAGCTAGCCAACGGTATTTTTCTCTCATTACAAATCAGCATCAGTCACCAGTCACAACCAAACGAATAGAGTGAATTGTAAACCTTAAATAACAGTGTGCGTAATGCACGTTAATTTCCAAGACTACTAGCTGTATGTTCTAGAAGGTATGATGATACCATGCATCATGCATGCAAATGCAAAAGTCTCTCTCCAAATCCATTGCGTGACGAAACCCCTGCTGCCTCTCTCTGGTGTAGTGTCCTGTAGACAGGACCCTGCTTGGCTGCTTGGGTCTTGGTACACGAGTGAGCGCGTAACAGAGTGGCACCCCCATCCCTGTTCATCAGCACATCACCAGCAGCATGCAGCAGCTATAGCCCCCAAAGAAAAACAAAGTTGCAGCAGGTGGTTTTACATCCATGGGCCATGGCCGGTCTGTGGCTCGGAATTCAGAAGGCAGCAGCCCCTACCCAGCTACCCTGCCGGCCGGCGAGCCCCACCACCGCCACCGGCGTTGCGCGCCTTTGCCACCCCTATATATTACTCGTAGGTCTCTCTCGAGACACGCACCTCTGCTTACTTAACACCCCAACTGGTGGTGCCTTGCCCCTGTGGTCCTCCCCCTCCTTGATCCGCTGCACTTCTCCTCCGATCCTGCCTGGTCTTCGCACACAACACCCACAGCCCCGTCTCTTCTCCTAGTAGCTCTCCACAGCCTCTCTCTCTACCGCTTGACAAGGAGAGAGAAAGGCGTCCAGCGGCAGCAGCTGATCCGCCAGGGAACGCACAGCGCAGGCGAAGCATGGAGCAATACGACGAGCTCTTTCCTCCCGCCTACGTGGACTCCTCCAACCTCCTGGTGCCCAACGGTTCGTATTCATTCATCTCAATCAATTCTTAGCTGTAGGCACCTGCAGGTCATCATCAGCACCAGAGTACAAGGTCATGCTGCATGCATGGAGAATTGTTCTGATGTGCTCTGTGCGTGTGTGTCGGCATGAGTGTGCAGGCGCGGCGCAAGGGGAGAGGCCGAGAGCGCGGCGCAGGAGGCGGCGGGCCGCGAGGTGCGGCGGCGGCGGCGACGGCGAGCTGGACGGTGGAGGGGACCCCAAGAAGCGGCGGCTGAGCGACGAGCAGGTGGAGATGCTGGAGCTGAGCTTCCGGGAGGAGCGGAAGCTGGAGACCGGCCGGAAGGTGCACCTGGCCGCCGAGCTCGGGCTGGACCCCAAGCAGGTCGCCGTCTGGTTCCAGAACCGCCGCGCCCGCCACAAGAGCAAGCTGCTCGAGGAGGAGTTCGCCAAGCTCAAGCAGGCACACGACGCCGCCATCCTCCACAAATGCCACCTGGAGAACGAGGTACACCATCCACACATGCATGTCCTGCTACTAGCTCTTTTGAACGAACAACACCTAGCTGCTATTATGCTCTTCTTCTGTTCACGCCCATGGATTGGTACTGAGCATTCGTGGGCACATGCATGGCAGGTGATGAGGCTGAAGGAGAGGCTGGAGGTGACCGAGGAGGAGCTGGCGCGGGTCAGATCCGCCGCGGGGAGCCACGCCGTCTCCGGCGACGGCGGGGACGCCATGGGCCGCGTCGTCTGCAGCGGGAGCCCGAGCTCGTCCTTCTCCACGGGCACCTGCCAGCAGCCGTGCGTCGGCGGCGGCGATCACCTCGGGGACGACGAACTGCTCTATGTCCCTGACTACGCCTACGCTGACAACAGCGTGGTCGAGTGGTTTAGCCTGTATGGAATTGGACTGATGTAAGGGAGCGAGAGGCGATCAGTGATGGTGTGTCGTCAGATTAATTCTAGCTAGAGTCATCACGGTGTCATTGCTGTGTGCTGATTTCTAAGTGTGCGTGTTTAATTATGTATATAAACCAAGTTCTTAATCGGTGGCAAGAAATAGCCAGCTAGGTACTACCAGTACTTGAATTTTCAGATGTGTTACCCACATTGGTGACCTCCATCGCGGTTTTTTTATTTTTTTATTTTCGTTTTTTATAAAAATATATTTTCGATTTGGAAATTTACAGGAATATACCCCGGCCGCCCCGCTGACGGGCGGCCAGCCGGCCATAATTTTTGCAATTTAGCCCTTTTCGCGAAAGAATTTCACATATGTGCTCTTTTTGTAACTTTTTGCAGAAATATACCCTGGGGGTCGGCGCCGAGATAACACGTCTTGGCGCCACAGATCACGGCGCCGAGGTGCCACGCACGCACAAGCAATCTAGTGAATCTTCGAACTTGCCTTTAATATTTTCAGACCTTTTCAGGAGACTAGAATACTATGAACCACACATGAAATATAACGGTAAGAATTAAGAACTAAAAACTGCATTACACAATGTAAACCATAGGAATTACATCATAATACAACGTTAATGAAACACACATCAGACATGCAGTGGCATGGCAGAACCCGTTGCAACTACGGTAAACAGATTCTGAACTAAGCTAACATGCCTTAGGTAATTTAAAAAAAACACAACAAACACAACAATGCAGCATGTCACTAGCACTAAGTAGTCCTAGTAGCCGTACCCCCACGTAGCAAACTGCGTTGAGCCTTCTCCGCAGTATCCACCCATTGCAGGTGGTGCAGGCGGTGGTGCCGGAGGGGCAAGTCCTTTCTTCTTGTGACAAGGGCAGTTGCAGTAAGGAATAGTGCATGGTTCATCCTGTGAAGCGGCAGCATTGCTGGTATCATCATCTTCGTCGTCTTTGTTACCCTCGCTCACTTCCTCGTAATGGTTCACCTTGCATTCCAGATCAAAGATCTTTATCTGGAGGTACTCGATGAACTCCTGAACTGAATCAATTGGTGCAGGATCGACTCACCTGGTAAAACAACAGTTTTTCTGGAGCATCTGAAGACTGCAAAATAAATTTCATGTAAGGTGTCTCAATGAAGATAAAGAAATAAAACAACCGAGTATTACCCATGTGTGTGGGCATTTGAAGAAACGCCGACCGCCATCCATCCCTTCGGTGCACATCTGCACTAAGCAGTCATCACCATGTCTGCATTTTGACCACGGTTCTCTACGGTTATCGTATTGTCGAAGAGGAGTTTCATTGGTAAATTCACTCTTGTGCTGTGGCAGAAACTCAAACACTGGTTCCGAAAAGGAATCAGGTCCAAGAGGCCCCTCCCATATTATGGGGTCTCCCTTTCTTCCCCCTTTTCCTTTCCCAAAACCGTAGTAATTCTTCCCGCTAGACCCACCTCCAGACATTGGGTATACAATGAGCTTTGGTGTTTGAGTGCTGCTGGGAGTTCACAAACTTCGGAGTATTTATAGGGGCACAAAGGTCTGATACCCGGAGTGTGGAGTGTAAATGCACCTGAAAAGCCTACATGACAACACAGTGAAGAGGCTAGCTGACCGAACACTGAAAAGGATAGATTCAATTCTCGAACTGACTACTCGATGCATCTCTGTGCATGTAGAGCATCTAAGTGCATGCAGACTCACAGCACTGCATCGCTGCCGCTCGGTCGATCGTGCCTAGATGCCGCCTTTCCCACTACACGCCACAGACCTTCGCTGTAGAATGATAGTTCCGTCGTCCTCGCCCGAGAGACTGCTTTGAAGGTGAGCTGGTGTGGTTGCTATTGGGCTGTCGTCTTTTGTCACGTTTGTCTGAGAAAACAATGCGACATATGGGAAACCCGTGATCGCCGTGCTGAGCAGTGGCAACCTATGATCTCGTACTCGCAGCTAGATACACTATGGTCCCTATTTTGAGCTATACGAGCGTGTCACGAAGTTTACTTTGTATGCGGTAGTCGTCATCATCGTCGGCGGGATCTCGGCCGCTAACTCCTCCCACACCTAACTTGTCATTCATTAAATCACGGAAAAAATTCGCAAGAACTTCCCTTATTTCACGAGCATTATGGAACCCACAAACATAACAAGTTCACATCAATAATATCTATAGAAACAAATGACAAATAAACTACCACAATCATAAACAACCATAATCCGAACAGTCGAAACAGTCCATAATAACAATAGAGAAACAAGTGCCAACAACTAACCACCCCTACCATTCCGACCTCTCTTACGTTGTGCGTGTACGTGATATGTAGGGTAGCTATGACGGTCCGGTGGCCTCACGTCTCTGGTAGGACGGCGTAACAAAGCCACAGGTGTATGCAAGCTGGGATCATCGTCCTGGGCAGGCGTAGCAAACAACCATGTAAAGTCGTCCAAGGAGGCCGTGTCGTTGTCTTCAGACCACCCTACAGATCACAAAAAAAAATTTTAAGCAACATTCAATAGGTGAATGCAATTCCGTACAAATTATACTACGTACCCTGTGTTCCAGGTGGTGGTGGTGGTGGATAGGAAGAAGCTCCTTCATATCCTCCTGGTGGTGGCATAGGGTGATACAAAGACGGCCCCGCTCCGATGAACTGTTGTGATCCTGAGTATAAATAATAACGTATGAGCCTTCGACCATAAAACATAAGCAAATAAAATTATGCACCACATATTTACCTAAAGTCGCTCCAGCTGGTGGCATAGAGGTAAACTGGGTTCCTTGAAATGGAGCCCCTTGCGAGGCACCTGGCCCTCCATAGGGCTGAGAACCGGGGTACCCGTACCCTATGTGGAGTTGTATTTAAATACTGCATATAAACATACGGATCGGTAAATATCACACCATACCTTCGTACTGTCGGTGGTATAAGGGAGGCTGCTGCCATGCGGGACCACAAGGAACTGACGTCGACACTTGCGACGATCCGTAGGAATCCTCATACTCCGTCCGCGTACCAAAGGCCTGAAGGATGCCTCGGGCTCTATCACGTTGAGTGGTCCAGGCCTCGAGTTGTGCCGGCATGCTCATCGTAGACCCGCCATGAATCCTCATTACATTCAGTGAGTAATCTAATTCAAGCAACCTACAGGCCTCGAACTGCAACAAAAAAAACTTAGTATACAAATCTTAAAAGATCGAAAATGCCGTCAATATTTACTCACCGCCCCAGCTAATGCCTCATCCCTGTGTCATGCATAGCAATCCTGCGAAGTCGCAACATGCGGCTGTGGATGCATGTCAACATAGGTCAAACGACAACGAGTCTTCGGTTCGTACCAGGTCAGGTACGCCCGAAATGAAGGCTCAGTGTGTGGACCGGTATCCTCAGCCAACTGCTCGCCTGCATCATCCCACGCAGCCACCCATGGTTGTAATCTAGTGACCCACATTGTCGAGAAAGGATGTCCAGCCCTTGATAAACTGCACGTTAAATAGAAATTAGTTTCACGTTATTAGTACATGGGGACTTATACATTTTTGTTACCTATGATTGTGGCGCTGAACATGATCCAACACTGAAGACACAGTGAAAGACTGGCGTCGACCGAACTGCCTCATGACTCTATCTGGGCAGTGGGCCTCAACTGCAACGTCGTACACCAAAGCTGCAATAGTCATCCATAGGCCCTGGTCCTGTGTGCACACCGAAGATATCCCAAGCGGTGCACGTGCGGCTATAGCCGAAGGACTGTATGGCTCCCACACAATGTCTTCTGGGGTTAATCGATCAAATTCGGCAACAAACTCAGGATAAGACCGCCGGGTCTGTACATGTGCCCATGTTTTCTACAAAATTAAAAATTATGTGTCCATAAGAAAGGTATTGAGGGAACAATGTATGGCCATAGTATGCATAGAATATAAATTTTTATCGGGTCCATACCTGTCGAGAGTACCAGAGATTCCCCATGGTGGGTTTGTCGTCCTCCGTGTCACCGTACATATCCGGCTTGTACGGTGACTGGTCAATCATGGGACGACCGATAGCAATCCTCTTGTCAGACCAAAGCTGTAGCAGAATTGGGCACCCCGTTAGGACAGCATTCCTATCATTCTGCCGTGATGCCTTGCAGAGTCCACGATATGTGCATGCAAGAACCGCTGAACCCCAACTATATAAGGGTATGGCATCCTCATCTGCATCGGCGATCTCCTGTGCGTAGGGCAGAAGCTCTCTATCCACACGTTGGCCGTGTGAGTTGTTGAACATGATGTACCCAAACAACCACAGCAAGTATGCCTCGAGTGATCTAGTCACGCTGTACTCATCAGCATCGGCTGCCAACAGATCCGGCTGCAATGAAGTACGAACATTGAGAATAAGAAACACATGAGGTATTTCAAAGCCATAAAATACATCAACACATCGTTTTGTATGAAATTGTACTTGAAACTGTAGGAGCCATGACTTGGAAGGGCCTTTCGACTGTGGGTGCTCATTGAAATCTTCAGGATCAATCGTGTGGCAACACCTGCAAAACGTTCCTCAAGATCCTCCAGCCACGTAGAAGGTACCACGCGGGGCCCGACAGCGTCTCCGGTGATAGAAAGACCAAGCAGCATCGCAACGTCCTGCAGGGTCGGTGCCATTCCCCACAAGGGAGGTGGAACGTGTGTGTCTCAGGTCTCCATCTGTCAACGAGAGCTGAAAGTAGAGACCTGTCTCTTCACCAAAGCACTCTCAGCAAGACGAGCCACAGTGAGAAGACCTGCCTCGCTCAGCCTGCATCATACAGTGCACAAATATTAATACATTATATAACGAAAATATAACGGATAAAACAGAAAATAGACGACATCACCTGGGCACCAATTGGGGGTTTACAGGAACCAACTCTGCAGGTGGACGTGGACGAGCACGTTTAGTTCTTGGTGCCGAACCTTCGCAAGGAAGGACCGGTGACCCGAGCTATGTTGTGGGTCCAGCAACAAAATAGTTTTTAACAGTTTCTACAATTTTCTAACATTTTCTATAATTTTCTAACATTTTCTACAATTTTCTAATATTATCTTGCAATTTTTTTGATTTTCTCATACTTCTCTAACAATTTTCTACTATTTTCTAATACTAAATCTAACACTAAATGTGCTATATCAACGCTAATCACTATAAGTAACTGCACCTAAATGTACCACTAATAACTCCTAACAATAATTGAACTGATTCCTAATCTACTGTTTCAAAAAAATAATTACAACATAATCTATTTATAAAATGTAGAAAATTTTACTTACATACAGTCGCCGGCTTGAAAATCCGGCAGGACTTCGCCGCTTTGCCTCTCCCTCACCCCTCCTCTCCCTCCCTCCCTCTCTTTTCTTTTTTTTTTCTGGATTTTTAGTGAGCCAAATGAGGGGGTGAGGGGCAGCCAACGCCTTATATAGCCGGTCGCCCCGCAGGCGGGCGGCCAGGGCCCGCCGCTCCTCTGCCGGGCGGCCTGGAGGGCTGGCCGCCTCGCTGCCGGGCGGCCGGTCCTCCAGGGACCTCGGCGCAATTTTTTGTCGACTTTTTTTTGCAGATAAACCCCTACCGCCCGGCTGTCGGGCGGCCGAGTCCCGGCTGTCGGGCGGCCGAGTCCCGGCTGTCGGGCGGCCGAGTCCCGGCCGCCCGGCAGCGGGGCGGCCGGGGTATATTCATGTAAATTTCCAAATCAAAAATATATTTTTGTTAAAAACGAAAATAAAAAATAAAAAAATAAAAAAACCGCGTCCTCCATCCATACGGGCTCATCAGCTGATGCCTGAAGCCTGATTGATGGGCAAGTACTGTGCATGTGCTACCTGACAATAATCACATCCTTCCTACATGGGGTGGTAGTGTGGTACGTTTGAAAAGAGAATCTAAATATACAATGTTCAGGTCGAACTGTAAAAGATAATAATAATACTAGTAAAACATCACAGATTGATGTCTGTAAATCACTATATTCTGGTCGTCACTGGCTCACTGTACACTTACCTCCGGTTTGTTAATTTCCCTGTACTTATCAAGATTGTTCACTTGAGTAATGCTCCGTGAATGAAATACACGCCAATGCATGTTCTTGAAAAATGATTTTGTCATATTTCAGCTCCTGTTAGCTTTATGCAATGCTTTATCTCTCTTCCTGGTATGTTTGTTAAGGTGGGGGCTTCGCGGCTCCATCTTCCTCCTTTTAAGTTGTGTCCTTTCTTATTATTATGACTAAATAAGATAAAAAACAAGATGTTGATGAAACAAATTTCATAATTACCGCAGGTCTGATTGGCTCCTTCTGTTGCCTAGATCTTCTGATGAAAGTACAGTTGTGATAGCCCCTGGAAAATAG
Source organism: Panicum virgatum (assembly GCF_016808335.1). Taxonomy (NCBI): domain Eukaryota; kingdom Viridiplantae; phylum Streptophyta; class Magnoliopsida; order Poales; family Poaceae; genus Panicum; species Panicum virgatum. The sequence goes on from NC_053146.1 coordinate 63,454,255, forward strand.
ATTTCTTAACTTCGGTCATTTTAATTATTGAAAGAGGCTCCGCAGGATGCTTGAAACACGTATTAGCACAACTTGTACCAAAAGGTGTCCAGTACGAAAAAGGAGTAAATTTCATTTACCTTTGCAACTTTCCTCAATTGGATCATGACGAAGTACAATTAGCAAAGAGCACATTGTTGACTTTAAAAATACCGAATCCAGATTTAAGGTAAACACTAAACTTTGTGATAAATAAGTACACAAAAAATAAATAAATAGCAATATTGAAGGCACCTTATTCCTTTTGAGGGCTTAATTAAATGCCCGCAACAATTTCATATAAAGCCTTGTTAAAATTCTGAAAGCTATGAGAGAAAAACATGTTTACATGGCTTGCATTCCAATCGTATCATAATGGCATAGATTAGTGAGCAGGTGAATAAACCTTGCAATTATAATACTGTTGGACAAAAAATGTATCTTCATTTTAATAATTGAATTTGATTTTATTTTTTCAAAAAAAATAACGATAGGCATCCTTAGACCAACATGTACCAAGTGTTGTTGTAATTTTATTGTTTTAGGAACAGGCATTGTGGAGACTTCAAGAGATCTTCCAAATACTCTATATATGATGTTATTATGAAATATATAGTAGCAAATTATGGTTCATGCAACATATATAAAAAAACATTGATGGATCTTTCCTAGCATGTGCAAGCTAAGTATTGTAGAACTTTCACCCCAAGGATGGCAATTACCTTATCGAAGGAATTATACTCTATGATAAAGGGAATCGACAAGATGCATTGGCATCTTACTATTATACTCTTGAAGGCTTCTTTCAAGCCTTCACGTGAAGCCACATGGGATCCTTGATGGGCACGCTAAAAAATAGAGAAATCCTAAAAATTCTCAGAAAAAATTGAAACACGCAGCCATCAATCTGATAACTCTAATTATAATAGTCATTTGACTTGTTATATTTTCTAATAAATTATCCCCCTCTGCCATTATACAAATAGACTAAAGTAAACACCTAAACATGCATGTATCTAAATTATCCACTTCTTCCATTATAAATCTAAAGTAACTCCCTAATCTTCATATAAATTACTCACCTATGTCATTATAAAAGTAATGCAAACAACTCACTAAATTTATATATAAATTATTCAATTTATGTCATTACTAAAAGTTAAAGTAATCTCTAAATGTGAATCTAAATTATATAATTATAACAAAATAGTATGCACCAATATAAATTCTAAATTACTATTTATACCATTATTAATATATTATTTATGTTATCGATTATATAAAATACTACCTATGATATGTGTCACCATGTACATGCATGATGGAAGTGATAAGAATACCAAATTACAAATACATAATTCAATTAAATATATATCAAACACACATGAAGGTGTGATGGAAAATAAAATCTATTGCAACTAGATAATGATGAATATGTGTTCTAGAGTATGTGTTAGAATATTTGATAAATAAAAGAGGATGTGAGTAGATAATTCCAATTATTTGCTATAAGTCTTATTTTTTATATAGAATATTTGATAAATAAAAGAGGATGTGAGTAGATAATTCCAATTATTTGCTATAAGTCTTATTTTTTATATTAATTCTAATTAGCCCGTGTGGGAGCATGGGTTGATAGAGTAGTGGCAGATAGTGCGGGAACAACAATAGACATGTGGCGTCCATCAAGTGTGTGGTGCCTTTAAAAATTTTCACCCATTGAGTGTGGTGATTTACAGGGGGAATCTATTTCCTATCCGATAACACAGGTCATGCAATCATGTGTTTCATTCTCAAATCCCAATTCAAGCCATTTTGATATATGATATGAATGTGAACGTGTACTATATTGTCATTACAGTAGCCTTGTAGTGCATCTGTCCATGTAAATCTGAATTCAAAATTGGAACTAACTGTTCGTGAAGTTTCATATGAAATACTGTTATTTTGGCAGAAACCAAGGAAAGAATCGAGGCCGGAATTCGGTGCGTGTTACTAGTGAGCATTAATTAGCTTACGGCAACTGAGCAAATCTCTATACAGACGCAATGCATAGATCAAGCAAATCCACTATGCAATTGCAAACGCATCATCATGAAGGAAAGCAACTAATGAAAGGTGCGGAAAAGATACGCACCAAGTCACCAACTAACCGTGAACAACTACCGCGGCGCCACCTGCCCACCTTTCCCCAAGGTGCCATGTCATCATCCACCGTACCGCATCGGCCGACCACCGATCGACCGGGTGTGAAGACACACAAGACACCGCCGAGCGCGCGCGCAGATCTCGAGAAGATCACGGCCAGTCCGTCCGTCACCTCGCCAGCGACGCCGCGTATCCCTGTCGTCGCCGGTCGTGTTGGGTGGTGGTGCTCGTGCTCCGATCCGGGCGCCATCGATCAATCGATCGTTCAGCCGGCGGCTGTTCCTGGGCGTAAGCTGTCCCGTTCTCTCACCGTCACACACGTTCGATCCGGAGAGAGACGCCCGCCGGTCGCTGGTGGGCGGCTTCGGGAAACTTGGGTGGAGATCGAAGACGCCTGTCTACCTGAAGTGGCGATGCCACCGTGCAACTCGTCGGGGACGACGATGAAACCCCCGGCAGCCACGGCCGCACGCCGAGCCTGCTGGGCGCGGCGGGCAAAGCGGAGCGATCGACGGGTCGACACACAGGCGCGCGGACATGGACACGCCTGAGATGGGAAAGCAAGCGATCGAGCCGACGCACCGAAGCAACTGGCGCGCGCGTCCGCCGGGTCGCCGGGAGCCCGTTCCTCCCAGCGGATAAGGCCGCGGTGGGTGATGGACGGACGCGACACAAAGCGGCCGGCCGGACGGCCGGCCAGGCGAGGCGAGGCGAGGCGAGGCCTCCGGGGCCAGTGTGGCGACGACGCAGGGCGAGCGAAAAAGCCTGCGCCCGCGCGCGGCTTTGCGCGTGCATGGACCGCACCCGGATCCATCCATCCATGCCAGCGGTCGACGTCCTAGCTAGGCGCCTACACCGGCGGTTTTTTCTCGGCGCCCACCGGCCGGGCTAACTTGGGTAGGGTGCCGAGGGGCGCCAAGTGTCGATCCGGTACTGCCCCGGCGCGCCGCCCGACCTCCGGCGGCGCAGCCAGTGAGCTCCTTCTATGATGGCCCCCGGCTGGCGACGGACGTAGTATCGGCCGGTCGCGGGCCATGCTCGGCGTCAGAAATATCGGGAGCTAGGCGCTCGAGGGAGGGGTGAGGCCCTCGCCGTCGCGGCGGGGCTACCGCCGTGGGGCACCCGGCGCGCGAGAGCCACAGGCACGGCTGCTCCGTTGAGCTACGTGACGGTATCCCTGCGGGTCAGGTGCTGAGCTGAAGTGGCCAGGTGGGCACTGGATGGACCGGACGTCCAGACCTGCCCTCCCCCGGTCCCGGGGCGGGGACCCTTATCCAAACAGTACCTGCGCGGTGTCGACGGTCCGGCGGCTGCGCGCCCCACCACGGGGAGCCTTTGTCCGGCCCTCCCCTGCCTCTGCCGCCGATGCAACAGGAGATGCCCCGTGACTTGTCAAGCAAGCGCGCGTGCACGGCGCTGCCCCGAGCGCCGGTGCGTCGCAGGCAGGTCTCGTCTGACGTCTCACCATTCGACAGCGGACAGGCGCTCCGACACAACACATGGCGCCGCAGGCCAGCTGGTACTCTGCTCCCCTTTACTGCGGCTGCGGGGGCTCAACCGTCGATCCATGGGCCCTCCGACGAGCCAGTGTCTGCCCGGGGCGTACGTCCGCTGTCAGAACCATATCCCGTGCAAGACTACAGCGGAGCCGTCGGGCGAGCGAGGGAGAGGGATGCCGGAGAATGAAGATCTATAGGACCCGAGTACCATGAGCGACCCATCACGCCACGCCGGCGTGCGTGCGTGCACATGGCGCCCGCAGCTACGGTGCCGGCGGTGGGCGGCAAATTCGTCCAGGAATCTGGGGGGCGTTCGTTATGGGCTGCCGGTCTTGTTCAACAAGGCGGACGCCTACCGAAACCTGACTGCAGCCTGTAGGGCGTAGCGGTTGACGCCACCAATAATCGTTCAGAGGCCAACATGTGGCACACAGCGCCACCACTGGATCGACGTTGCGCGTAGGAGCGAGGAGTCCCTGATGATGCTGTTGGAATTCAGAGATTGATGGATCGGCGTGCCTGCTGTTGGAATTCAGATTAACAGGAATGGTACAAGTGACATTGTTGGCAGATACATGTCCTGCTTCTCTGAGGATACATCATATCAAATTTATTAAAAGAAATATTTTTCGCTGCAAAATTAGGCTTTTAACTGAAACTCGGTCTCCCCAGAAAAGAACAGAAGCCAGAGAGGTCACACTCACACAAACTAATTGATATGCAAAACAAGCCTATGGAGATAGGTGGAATACCATAGGTATCCTCTGTAAACGTACGCACAATCTTTAAGCAATAGCACAACCTGACTTCAACAGGTGGCAAATACAAATTCAATTGCAGATAGGAAACATTCCTGAACATTAGGCTTTTGTTTGTTGGAAATTTGTGTTCTCAGGATAATAACCTAGATCTGTATGACAAATAATTTCCACAAATTAGATATAACATACCAAATAAGTCATGTATCGTGATTGGCAGGTACACCTAATATTTCCATCTATAAGTCGGCCTCGGTCCCACAGTGCTGTCTATAAATATGAGACAGAGGGAGGGGTACCCTCTATAACACAAATTCCAGTCTAATCGCGAGATTAGCAAAACACCAATCACTTCGGGCACTGGAGGGCTGGAAGTGCGACTTCCTCATCTACTTCGTGGCAGGCATCGACGGGAGTTGCTGCTCGTCGTCGACATCAAGATCTTCATCAACAAGAGATCTAAATCTCTTTAATTGGTGAAGATTAAAGTCTACTTCATCTACATTAGCCCTAATACTACAACTAGAGAGGCGCTGGTCAGTTTAATCAAAGTTTTCCACATTAAGTTTAATTAGTAATCATGACTAGACTAAGCTAAGATTCTGTTTATGGATAATTAAATCTAACAATTGGTATCAAGAGCCTTCTTAGATCTATCATGATCCTAATCCAGAGCCATCGAGTTCTAAGCCTCTGATTAGTGTCAATTTAGATAAGTGCAATGCAATTAGTAGATTGGATCTACTATTCTATTTATGTGCAATTAGTGATGTCCAGCGTGATGTATGTGCTGATTAATGTTCAAACTAGCTTTTTGTGCATATACGTGAGACTAAGCCTCTGCATCCGCACTATGATAATGTGCAAAGTAATCGATTTGATTAAACTATGATTAAGTTTCTGCACGTAAGGTTTTATGGGCGAATTAGATTAAGGTCCATGTTTATGAAGTCATTAGCCTAACTCATGGTCAGATTAGATTCTAATAAATGCAAATCTTAATCTGATTAGGCTAAGTACCTCAGATTAGATCTAAATAATTATGTTAATGCTAATTTTATGATTAGACCGAGGCATGCTAAGGTTAATTTCATGTTTCCATTAATGAGTTTATGCAATTGGGGTTCTATGGTTTCGGCTACTAAGTTTTTCCCCAAATTAGCTTCAGTTCATGCTTTATTCCGCAAAATTGAAGTCAAATCCATGAGATTAGATGCATCCGTAAGCATGTAGAAGAAGGGGAATTGCAATTTCAGATCGCGTCAAGCAAACCCCAAATTTCATGATGAACCCTAACCCTAACCCTAGGTTGAGCATCAGTTGCTTACCTTGTAATGCTGATGGGAGCTCCTGCGCATCAGTAGCGCACGGCTCGGCCGAAAGCACCAAGGTGGAACCCCTCGACGGCCCTGCGCGCGATTAGTCCGCACGCACCACCGGCGAGAGGGCCCACCAAGGAGCATGGCACGGGCGGTGCTCACCTTCATCAGCGGTGCACATGCGGCTACGGGCAGCGGCAGGCAGCTCAAGAAATATCAGGCGGCGGCGGGCCACAGCTGCGCCACGCGCGCAGCCCGTGGCGCCCGCGCCCTCCACCGCACATGGCGCATCAGGGAGCGGCGGTGCGAGGCACCCAGCTGGCGCTAGCGGGCGGGCACCGCTCGGGTGCCGCACGACGCACGTGGCTCCTGCGGCGCGTGCGCACGCGCGTCAGCCAGTCCCAGGGCGGACTCGCAGGGTGCCCGCATGAGGCGGCGGCGGCCGGGCGCCCACGTTTGGGCGGTGCTGCCTGTGGCCCCGCGCGTGAGGTGGCCGCTGGCCAGCTCCACGCGGATGCGCTGTGCGAGCACCTGCTGCAGGCCGACCTTGGGCCGCGGTACCCTGCTGCTGTAGGGATCAAGAACACCGACTAGAGGCGGGTGAATAGGCGGTTTAAAATTTAAAACCAACAACACTAGAGAAATTTAATTAGTGACAAAAAAGCCCTATATCATGCTACTACTAACTCTAGTTGGGTTTGCAACCTAAGGTGACAAGATACAATTCAAGATCTAATAAAGTAAATTTCTCAAAGTAAATGTACTAAACAAGATGAGCAAGAGATGTAACCGAGATGGACACAAGAATTTATCCCGTGGTGTCGATGACTTGCCGGTCACCCCTAATCCATGTTGAGGTGGATTCCAAGAGTCAACCTGTAACATCCCAAAAATTCACCAAGATAACTCACGCGCTAAAATGTTTCAAAATTATTGTCATCGTTGAGCTCAAATCATTTTTCCGCCCGATCTCCCAATCTCCCGAAAAACCGGTCCCGACATCCGAATCCATCGCTGTCCCGTCTCCCTATTTGCCCTTGTCCCGCACACCACGCCCGACCAACAAGCGTGCGCTTGCAGTCGCGGTCGTCGCCGCGATCGGCGCCGACGCGATCTCTCTCTCTCTCTCTCCCTCCCTCTTTCTTTTTCTTTTTCCCTCCCCTTTTCTTTTCTTTTCTTTTTCCTATTTCCTTTTTTCCCTCTCCCTCTCTCCTTTCTCCCTCTCCTCTCCCGCGCGCCCCTGAGCGCCGCTTAGCTCGCCGCCGCCCTTGCCCCACGCGCTGCCGCGCGCGCCCCCGCGCGCGCCCCCGCTTGCGTCCACGCACGCGTGTGCGCGCCCCTGCACGCCGAGCCCATCACCGCCTTGACGCAGGCCCTGTCCGTGCATGCGCACGCGCACCACGTGGCCGTGCCGCTTGCCGCGCCGCCTACCGCTGACGGCTGCCCTGCCCGCCTGCCCACGCGCCGCGTGCGTGCAGCACGCGTTCCACGCGCCCCCGAGACTTGCCGCGCCGCCCGTCGCTTTGCCTGGCCGTACAACGCCGCCGTCTCGCCGCCCGAGCCGCACAGGCCGCGCGCAGCGACACCGCCGGCCTCACAGCGCCCCGCCTCGCCGCTCGAGCCGCGCAACGCGACGCCGAGCTGAGCAGCCGATGCCTCCACGTGCACGTCCTCCCCTGCACATTCTCCTTGCCCGAGCCATCGCGTCGCCGCCGCGAATCGCGCGCCGCTCTGCTCTGCGACGCCGAGCACCTTTAAAGCCGTCCCGCACCGCTCGCCGGCCTCCCCACCGGCCACCACCGCTCTGCCGCCTCTCTCGGCCTATAAATAGGCCCCTACGCCGCTTCCTCACCACCACGACACCGACCGCCACCTCTAGCCTCCTCCCCGAGCTCCCAACATCGCCACTGCCCACCATCGCCGCCGAGCCCCGCCGGCCACAGCGGAGCCGCCTCCTCGCTTCACCTCTGCCCAAGGTAAGGGGCGCATTAGGACCCGTTGCCTCCCTTCCCCTTTTCCCCCAGCTCCGGGTCGCCGCCAAGCTCCGCAGTGACGCTGCCACGATCGTTGTCGACCGCCGCTGCCCACCGCCATGGCCAAGCCCCCACGAGCCACCTCCGCTCGAGCCACGGCCGGGAATCCACTCCCCGTGCCGCCCTTTTCCTTTTCCCCTCCTCCCGAAGTGCTGTCGAGCCCCAGGCCGCCGGTCTAAGGCCGCCGCCGGAGTGCCGCCCCCTCCCCTGTTCCACGGGAAAGGGGAGGAAGAAGATAGGCGCTTTTGCACAAAACCCCCTGCCTTTTTCTCTATTCTGTTAAGAAACCTCCCACCTCTCTAATACTTTTGCAAAATAAACCCTCTCCTTTATTATATTCCAAAATAAATCATTCCCCCATATAAACATATTTCTAAATAAACCCCTGACCTTTTTTCTAATAACCCGGGTATTTTCTAAAATACCAATCAAGCCCCTGTCTCCTCATAAATAATTACAAACAGGTCCCTGACTCCTTATTTAACCCCTAAACCTCTCTGTAACCTATCATTTCATGTGCCAAACAATCTCCGATCGACCTGAAACTTTACCACACCATTTCTAACATAGTTTTGACCATGCTATTAGGAAACCAGCCAAAAATATTACTCCTATCTCCATATCTTAATTTTTTCCGATTCGAGCTCAACGATAAAACCTTTATTTCTTTTTCGTAATTGGGTGTTTGTTTGTTTACATCGTAGATCACGGTGTGAACAAGGGAGAACCCATCGACGAGTGGTACGGCGAGCAAGTGAACGAGGACCAGTTCCACGATCCCGAACCCGAAGGACAGCACCCCGATCAGGACTTCCCGGAAGGCTTTGAAGACGGCAAGTTCAATCCCGCCCTTCAATGCATATTTTGTCCTAGTTTTTATAAACACAACCTATTGGCCTGTTTTACAAAACTGTATATGTTTTTCTTGCTGAAAACATGGTTGGATAGCCACCCCTTGATTTGTTATAACCATTCCTTGACCACCTAGATTAATGTCTCAATGTGATGTGTTTGGACGTTAATCGCTGCTAGAACGCTTAGGACCTTAAACACGATACTTGTTTTATAAAAAGAAAATGTGTGGGTGTGTGTGGGAAGGGAAAATGTGAAATTTTCAAAAGATGAGTATAGACGGGATGGATGACACTTCTTTATGAATTGCCAAATGGTGTGCTCATACCCGAGTGTTAGAGCAAGGAAGGGAGATATCCATCCTGTCACAACTACGGACCAAGTTGGTGTGTCATCTCACCTAACTCCACTATCGTGCAAACCACTCGACCGTTGAATGGGCAACGGCTTAGCATAAACCCCACTAGTTAGTCTGATAGTCATCAAGAGAGCTGAGAGCAACGGGTGACCAAGGAGAATGGATATGCTCTGTGTGACTTATGCCCCGGTTATACCTCGGTGATAGGTCGATGACCCCTTGGTAGATCCCGTGGTGGCTAGTCAGGTCTAGCTAAGGTGGGTAATGGCTTTGTTGGGATCTGCACCGACACTAAGGTGATCGTGCTGTGGTGCCCCACTTGTGGGTAAAGTTGCACACCTCTGCAGAGTTAAGAATCTATTCGAATAGCCGTGCCCACGGTATTGGGCGAGTTACGGTGTGGTCACATAACTAGTGTTTCTTCTGGGATTGGATGGGTTGGCATGAGTTGTTTTGGAAAAGTGTCTGGTAGTTCTGCCGTGTGCTACGGCGGATGAGGAGTCCGGTAGCAGCTTAAAACTTGGATTATGTGTGGCTCAACACTACGGGTTACCCAGTACAAGGAAAAACTTGCTTTGAAAATCCTTTCTTTCAAATGAACTCCTGCATAAAAATTTGCTTTCCGCAAAATAAACCTTAGCCTTTTCCTTGATTTACCCTGTGCATTATATTCTGTTTATAACCCCTCCGTGGGTGTGGTTGGACTTGCTGAGTACGTTTGTACTCACCCCATTCTTAATTTTTACAGAGGAAGATCCAAACTTCGTTCCCGAAGACGTTGAGTAGAGGTTCCGTCCTGCACCCAACTTTGCCTGTGGATAGGGTCACCCGCAGGAAGTTCCGTATGGCGCAAGACTTTGATGACCCCCTCTTCGTAGTTAATATCGTTGTGTGGGTGTTAGTTGTTATTCTAGCGATAGTGACGCTTCACTGCCCACTTCCGCGTAGAGTTGTACGGTGATGTACCATCTGATGTAATAAAAGTGTTATCAGCCTCCTGAGACTGATATTGTATCACTTTTAAGTCTTCTCTTATGAGGGGACGCTTCAGGTGGTATCAGAGCCGTAGGTTGGCCGTAGGACGCGACCCTAGGAGCGAGACTCTTTCAGGCCTTTTCACATTAGGACTTTTCCTTAATCATTTTTCCACACAAACACTCACCGCTGATTCTTGCCCTGTTCCAGATGGCTGACAATGGATGGAGTGGCAGAATTTCCCACGCAGAGCCCGGCCTTCCTAAGCTATTGATACTCAGCCTGGAACGCGTCGGAGTTGTGGACTCACCAGAGTATGTCTACCGGGAGTACGACTCCAGGGGCACTCTTCGATGCGACCTGATGATCTTCGTGGAAAAAAGCACCTGCTATCCTGACGTGGACCCCTGGTTCATCTCCAGCACTGGATTTCGCTTCCCGGACACCTACCGAAAGGCCGCCCGAGAAGCCCTGCGACATATGCATGTGGTCTACAAGCATCATCTTCAGCGGACTCCTATGGGATTTTTCCCGTCTACTGGAGAAAGAGGACGTTCATGGATTGCCCGAATGAGAGGACTTGGGAGAGAAGAAGAAGACCTAGAAGATACGGTCTCCCACCTATCCATCTACCTCACCGGCCTGGATAAACTTTACCGCGAACAGGCGGCACAACTGAAGCACTAAATCCATAGGGCAGAAAAGGCAACCCAAGAATTGGAGGAACAACGGATAAGAGCCGCACGCGCCGAGTATTCCCTAGCCACTCTCCAAGCCCAATGGCAAGAATACGAGGCTCGTAGAGGAATAGGTGGGTGGATAGAGGAAGAACCCGAAGAAACCCATTGGGATAGAGGTACTCAAGCTGAAGATGATCAGTGTCTTCCACCAAAGAAGCGCCCTATCCGGATCAAGGAAGAGTCCCCATGATAGGAGTAGCACTCCAAGCTAGAACCCTATCCTAATAATCATGTACCCATGGAATCTGTACCCCCACTATGTTGTAATAATAAATACCATCTACCCCCTTTTGTACCCAAATATTCGTGCGAGACTTGTTCACTCTACCTTTGCTTTCAGATGGCTGAGGAAGGATGGACCCAGGGCAATTGCCAAGCTGCGCCTAGCTTCCCCAGCCTTTTGATCAATGCCCTGGAGAGCCTTGGCGTTACGGAATGCCCAAGGTAGTATAGCAGAGAGTACGAGCACCATGGTACCATCTGCTGCAGGGTGATCCTAGTCATCGCCAGAAGTGACCGCTACCCCGACATCCAGCCATGGCGAGTGACCGCCACAGGATTTAGGCACCAAGACACCTATCCCTTGGCCGTTAGGAAGGCACTCCGTTATCTGTGCCGGATTTTTGAAGGACACCTCGCTCCCACACCAATGAGGTTCTTTCCGCCGGCCATAAGAACCCCAGTTTGGGAAGCTCGTATGAGAAGCCTGGAACGGCGCCGCCATGAAGAAGATCCCCAGTACCAAGTGACTACCTATTTAGCCTCCTTGGATCAAATCTTTGACGAGCAAGCCAACATCCTGAGGGAGCAGACCCATCGAGCCGAGCAAGCAGAGCTCGCAGTAAGACTGCAATAGATCTGGGCAGCCCAAGCCGAGGCAAGAGCCGCAGCCGCGGTTAGCAGCGAAGCAGTTGCCCAGGAGAGCCTCAGGCAAGCACAGGACCGGCGTATGCAAGAATGGACCAAAAGTGGAACGCCAGTCCCGGCAATTGGGGAAGACCATGTTTTACTCGGGACACCCGTCATAGGATGGGGACCACTCTTGAGAACCCCACAAGCCCCACCCGAGAACCCCGAAGGGTCTACTGCCACCATTGAAAGAGGAGCCGCTGCGCAACCCTTGGAAAATGGAAATCTAGAGGACGGCGAGCAGTGATTACTTGCACACCCTGCCCCGGAAGAAGGCTCGCCCCGCGAGTAGAATGCCCAACGCCACCCTAGTGTTGTACCCTCCCAGCCCCTTTGGTTTGAGTTGTAACCTTAAGTGTGAACCTATACCCGAATGTGTAGTACGCGTTTTAGTCTTGCCCCATGTTGTACCCTCCCTTGTAGTAATAAAGTTGTGTGTGCTTGTTGCTTGCTAGTTTGTGTGCTTGTTGTTAGTCTGTGTGCCTTCCGGTAGGAGGTAGATTCTGCCTTTTCAAAAATACGAATTAAATAACTTAAACATCACTTAATTCTAATCCCAATCTCACAAAGACTCTACCCAATCTACAGAAGGCTTCCTGAAGCGGTACGAGGGCCTCCCGCTACCGGATCCCTGCAGCCGCTAATGCAGGAGTACAGCCTAATGGGCAGAACCCTCCTCAGGAAGAACAGGAAGTGAGCCAGAACAGAGGAGAAAATCAAGGAGAAGTGCCACTGCCACCACCACCACCCCTCGGGGACCAGGCATAGATAATACACAACCAGACCCTCATACTGGAAACACTGGCCAATTCCCTCGTCAACAAGCGGCCACGAGAGCAGACCATAAATGATAAGCTGACAGCTTTTCTGAGGACTGTTGACGCTCCTTAGCGCCCCAATTTATATACCGCAAGAGCACGGGATCATGTAGCTTTTCCCTTAGAGTATTCCCCCAAGGTTTATCAATCCGTGGATCGACAAAGAACTACCCAAGGTTTTCCATCTAATCTAACGGATCTATCCTAACATGAAGCATGAATTGCACATATAGAGTAACATTTAATAGATATGAGTGTTGTGTAAAGGTTGATCTCATCCATGAACATAGGCGTAACCATAGCAAAACCAAAGACATGACTAGGCCTATTGTCATCTAGTTGTAGTTCAAGCTAACGAGCAAATAAATCATGCATCTCAATCAATGGCATCTTTTAACCCAAAATCTCCAATCCGATCCTTCGATACCCCATCTACTAAAGCAACGCCCTGTCACGACGCCCCCCTTTGGATGAAAGCACCCTGAAGCAAGTCGAACTCCCTTTGGTAGTTCCGCCATGAACCTCTAGCCACCATGACTACAAGATCATGCTAAGCGATCTATCTCGATAATAGATCTAGGATGAAGCAAACCCAAAGAAAAGAATGAAATCGAAAGAGAGAACATGGTCGCTAAAAGATTCGGAAGACATGATTATCATTACTCACATAATAGATTCAGTTTGGATCGTCACCACCGAGTACATATCATTGACGACTCCAACTAGCTCATGAACTCCACCATGGCACAACCACGCAGGGAGGCCATGGCGGCTAGGGGCGGCCTAAGCCATCTCCTAGACAACTTCGAAGACTTGCGGCGGCCGTCGTCTCCCTCCGGTCTTGGCCCTAGGTTTTCGTTGAGTTCTGTGTGGATGGATGTGCATGAATGGGCTTCGAATTAACATGGGCTTTGGTCCTTCCTTTGGGCTTTGTCCTTCGTCTTTCTCCATGTTAGCGCTAGATCATGGGCCTCGTCATTTCATGCTCCAAAATAGGCCAAAAACCTGCAAAAATGAAGTTCCTCCAAAATATATATGTGCAAGTGTGAAAATGACCAATAATTAGGCCGGGGTTAAGACAGTTAGTGATTTCGATATCAAATTCATGCCATTATCAAGGATAAAAAAGGGATAAAATGGGTACTTAAGGAGCGCCAACAAGGACCAAGCCGCCCACCTTTTCCAAATCCAGCAACCGCTTGGATGCAGACGAATGGCTGCGGGTAATCCAAAGGAAGCTCGAGCCGTTCGAATGTCAAGATCGAGACAAAGTCCTTCTGGCAGCCCACCAACTCACCGGGACTGCCTTAGCCTGGTGGGAAAATTTTTGTGCCGCTGCCGAAGATGCCTCCACTATCACTTGGAAGGAGTTTTTGAAGGAATTCCGCCGCTATCATATCCCCTCGGCCACCATGAAGCGTAAGGCGGATGAGTTCTGAGCACTGCAAAAAGGAAGCATGTCAGTAGAAGAGTACACTTACCAGTTCATGGAGCTGGCCCGATATGCACCAGAGGAAGTGAACGATGATGAAAAGAAGCAGGACATGTTCAAGAAGGGATTGAACCCAGAACTCCGGACCTTGCTTACCCATCAGATCTACCCCGACTTCAATACTCTGATGAACAAGGCTATTCTCACAGAGATGCCCAAAACTGAAGAAAGGAAGGATAACAAGCGCAAGTTTCTGGAAAGCATGGCCCGCTAGCATGACCGCTTCCAGAAACTAAGGAATTCCGGCTATATGGCACCAAGATATCAGGCCCCAATGCAGTATAGAACCCAGTCACAAGTGACAGAATCCCAAGCCCCTAACACATAGTTCAGAAGTCAGAACACCATGAAGGCCCAGCAGAGCAATGCAAGCCAAGTCACCACCAACAACAGCAATGCTAGGGCCTGTTTCAACTGCCATGAGACAGGGCATTTCATTGCTAATTGCCCATATGCCAAGAACAAGCCTGCTACATCAGCCTTCTCCAACTCTGTGAATGGACCAAGGCCAGTTCTGTCAGGTGCCAACCGAGTGCCCATCCGCAACAACAATAACAAAAACAACAACAGTCAGCAGATGAGGTAGCCCTAGCAGTCATTTGGACGAGCCCGCGTCAACCACAACAACGCGCAGGAGGCTCAAGGAGCTCAGGGTGTGGTGCTCGGTGAGTACTTAGTTAGCTCAGCTCTTGCAACAGTACTATTTGATTCTGGAGCATCACACTCGTTCATATCCTCAAGTTTTGTGGAAAAGCACAATATACCTACAGTACTACTATAAACACCCCTATTAACCCGGATGCCTGGAGGTGACATCAAGTGTCAATTGGGTTGTCTACGGGTAAGGATCAATTTAAGTGGGGTAGAATTTCTAGCAGACCTAGTAGTACTTAAGTCTAAGGGAATAGACGTGATCCTTGGAATGGACTGGTTAAGCCGACACAATGGTCTCATAGGTTGTACTGACAAAGTGGTACACCTAACGAACCCAGAAGGAATACGAGTGACCTGCCATACCCAGGGAAGTGGATCTGACCCAATGGTGTTTAGCATGGAAGCCAAGTCCTTGGAAGAAGTCCCGGTAGTAAACGAATACCCAGATGTTTTCCCTGGGGAGCTTCCCGGAATGCCACCAGATAGAGATGTAGAGTTTGTCATCGATCTTGTCCCTGGAACCTCTCCTATAGCCAAGAGACCCTATAGGATGACAGCCTTTGAATTGGCAGAACTAAAGAAGCAACTGGAAGAACTACAATGAATTGGCTTCATCAGACCAAGCTCGTCGCATTGGGGAGCCCCAGTCCTATTTTTCAAGAAGAAGGATGGGAGTATGAGGTTGTGTGTAGATTATCGGGCACTGAATGAAGTTACCATCAAGAATAAGTACCCCCTCCCCTAGATTGACGACCTTTTCGATCAACTAAAAGGAGCCAAGTACTTCTCCAAAATTGATCTGAGGTCAGAATATTTTCAGCTCAAGATTAGAGAAAGTGACATTCCAAAGACAATTTTTGTCACCCGTTACGGGCAGTTTGAGTTTACGGTGATGTCTTTTGGACTCACCAATGCACCTGCATATTTCATGAATCTCATGAACAAGGTGTTTATGGACGAGTTAGATAAGTTTGTCGTAGCTTTATCGACGACATACTTATTTACTCCAAGAGTATTTAGGAGCACGAGCAACATCTGAGGGTAGTTTTGGAAAAGTTGAGAGCAAACAAACTCTGTGCAAAATTCAGCAAGTGTGAATTTTGGGTAGAGAAAGTGGCTTTTCTTGGACATATTCTGACCGCAGAAGGAGTAGCAGTCAACCCTGAGAAAGTCGAAGCGGTTTCCAATTGGCAGCAACCAACTAATGTTAGTGAAATCAGAAGCTTTCTTGGATTAGCTGGGTCTTATCGAAGATTTATCGAGGGATTCTCCAAGATAGCCTGGCCCATGACGGAACTACTTAAGAAGGAAAAGAAGTTCGTCTGGACAGAATCCTGCGAAAGGAGTTTTCAAGAATTGAAGCGGAGGCTGACAACTGCTCCAGTACTAACCCTACCGGACATTCATCGGGATTTTGTCGTTTATTGTGATGCATCCCGACAAGGATTAGGGTGTGTACTGATGCAAGACGTTAAAGTTGTTGCGCATGCTTCCCGCCAACTCAGGCCTCATGAACAGAACTATCCAACACATGATCTGGAGTTTGCAGCCGTAGTGCATGCCCTCAAGATTTGGAGGCATTATCTAATTGGAAATAATTGTGAAATCTATACCGACCATAAGAGTTTAAAGTATATTTTAACCCAGCCAAATTTGAATTTATGGCAATGGAGATGGTTACAACTAGTTAAAGATTATAATGTGGAAATCCATTACCACCCTGGTAAAGCTAATGTGGTAGCTGATGCCTTAAGCCAGAAATCTTATGGACCCAAGGATGCCCATCTGCAGGAAGAAATGGCACGATTGAATGTGCACATTGTCCCTCGAGGTTCCATTCGCAAGATGAGCATTCATCCCACTCTGGAGAATAAAATCAGAAAAGCCCAAAGTTCAGATAAGGACTTGATGGAAATCTGAAAGCAGACTGGAGAAAATAAGGCACCGGATATTAGAGTAGATGATGAAGGAACTTTATGGTATAAAAGTAGGATTTGCGTACCCTAGGAAGGGGACTTCCGGCACATAATTATGGATGAAGCCCATAACTCGGCCTACTCCATCCACCCAGGATCCAACAAGATGTATATGGACTTAAAACAAAAATACTGGTGGAAGGGAATGAAAGCGGATATTGCATGGTTTGTCGCCCATTGTGATATTTGCCAAAGGATCAAGGCCGAACATCAGAAGCCAGCAGGATTGTTGCAACCCCTACCCATCCTGGTTTGGAAATGGGATGAGATAGGAATGGATTTTGTAGTGGGTTTGCCCAAAACACAGAAAGGACATGACTCCATATGGGTAATAGTGGACCGACTCACTAAAGCGGCTCATTTCATACCCGTACGGACCAATTACGGTGGAGAGAAGCTAGCTAAGCTTTATGTGGAAAACATAGTGAAGTTGCATGGTGTGCCTAGCAGAATTATTTCAGATAGAGGGACCCAATTCACCTCTAGGTTTTGGAAAAGTTTGCATGAAGCCATGGGCACCAAATTGGATTTCAGCTCCGCTTATCACCCACAAACGGATGGCCAGACAAAAAGGGTGAATTAGATTATGGAGGATATGTTGAGAGAATGTGTCCTTACCTATGGCAAGGATTGGGAGCAGAGTTTGCCCTATGCAGAATTTTCATACAACAACGGTTATCAAGCAAGCCTGGACATGTCACCATTCGAAGCTCTTTATGGCAGAAAATGCTGAACTCCCCTGATGTGGTCAGAAGTTGGAGAACGTGCCCTAGTCGGACCTGCACTCATAAAGGAGGTAGAAGAAAGAGTGGCCGAGATTAGAGAAAAGCTGAAGGCCGCCCAGTCTCGACAGAAGAGCTACGCAAACAAGAAGAGACGAGAAATAAGCTTCAACCCGGGAGAGTTCGTCTACCTTAGGGTTTCACCCATTCGAGAAACTCGAAGATTTCAAGTGCAAGGAAAGTTGGCCCCTCGGTACATTGGACCGTACCAAGTCCTGAAGAAAGTCAGAGCTGTGGCATACCGACTGGAGCTACCAGAAGGAATGTCGGATCAAGGTTTTAAAAAAACGCTAGACGCTAGGCGAACGCTTGCCTATGGTTTAGAGTTTCTTGTGATTAAACGTAGATTGAACATGATTAAACGTGTGTTGTGATTAAACGACACTGTGATTAAATGCAACGCTTGGCCACCGTTCAGCATTTAATCAAGATTAAACGATGTTTAAAAATGTTTTTTAAAACACTGTGTCGGATATACACCTGGTGTTCCATGTGTCCCAGCTAAGGAAATGTTTGAGAGTACTGGAGAAAGAGCATGTGCCAGAGGAAGAGATAGATCTACAGACAGACCTACGGTACCAGGAAGTACCTGTCAAGATTTTGGACACTGTCACTAGGAGGACGAGAAACTCCGAAGTACGGATTTGCAGAGTTCAGTGGAATAGACACGGAATAGAAGAAGCTATATGGGAACGTGAAGATGCCCTGAAGAAAGAATTTCCCCATCTGTTTAGGAGCCAGCCGAATCTCGAGGTCGAGATTCATTTTAAGTGGGGTAGGTTTGTAACATCCCAAAAATTCACCAAGATAACTCACGCGCTAAAATGTTTCAAAATTATTGTCATCGTTGAGCTCAAATCATTTTTCCGCCCGATCTCCCAATCTCCCGAAAAACTGGTCCCGACATCCGAATCCATCGCTGTCCCGTCTCCCTGTTCGCCCTTGTCCCGCGCATCACGCCCGACCAGCGCACGTGCGCGTGCAGTCGCGGTCGTCGCCGCGATCGGCGCCGGCGCGATCTCTCTCTCTCTCTTTCTCTCTCTTTTTCTTTTTCTTTTTCTTTCCCCTTTTCTTTTCTTTTCTTTTTCCTTTTTCCTTTTTGCCCTCTCCCTCTCTCCTTTCTCCCTCTCCTCTGCCGCGCGCCCCCGAGCGCCCCTTAGCTCGCCGCCGCCCTTGCCCCACGCGCTGCCGCGCGCACCCCCGCTCCCATCCACGCACGCGTGTGCGCTCCCCTGCACGCCGAGCCCCTCACCGCCTTGACGCAAGCCCTGCCCGTGCGTGCGCACGCGCACCGTGTGGCCGTGCCGCTCACCGCGCCGCATGCCACTGACGGCTGCCCCGCCCGCCTGCCCACACGCCGCGTTCGCGCAGCACGCGTTCCACGCGCCCCCGAGACTCGCCGCGCCGCCCGTCGCTTCGCCTGGCCGCACAGCGCCGCCGTCTCACCGCCCAAGCCGCACAGGCCGCGCGCAGCGACGCCGCCGGCCGCACAGCGCCCCGCCTCGCCGCTCGAGCCGCGCAACGCAACGCCTAGCTGAGCAGCCGGTCCCTCCACGTGCGCATCCTCCCCTGCATGTTCTCCCTGCCCGAGCCATCGTGTCGCCGCCGCGAATAGCACGCCACTCCGCTCCACGACGCCGAGCAACTTTAAAGCCGCCCCGCACCGCTCGCCGGCCTCCCCACCGGCCACCACCGCTCCGCCGTCTCTCTCGGCCTATAAATAGGACACTACGCCGCTTCCTCAACAACACGACGCCGACCACCACCTCTATCCTCCTCCCCGAGCTCCCAACGCCGCCACTGCACACCATCGCCGCCGAGCCCCGCCGGTCACCGCGGAGCCATCTCTTCGCTTCACCTGTGCCCAAGGTAAGGGGCGCATTAGGACCCCCTTGCCTCCCTTCCCTTTTTCCCCCCTAGCTCCGGGCCGCCAAGTTCCGCAGTGGCGTCACCACGGTCGCCGTCGACCGCCGCCGCCCGCCGCCGTGGCCAAGCCCCCACGAGCCACCTCCGCTCGAGCCACGGCCGGGAATCCACTCCTCGTGCCGCCCTTTTCCTTTTCCCCCTCCTCCCGAAGCGCTGTCGAACCCCAGGCCGCCGGCCTCAGGCCACCGCTGGAGCGCCGCCCCCTCCCCTGTTCCATGAGAAAGGAGAGGAAGAAGACAGGCGTTTTTGCACAAAACCCCTTGCCTTTTTCTCTATTCTTTTAAGAAACCTCCCACCTCTCTAATACTTTTGCAAAATAAACCCTCTCCTTTATTATATTCCAAAATAAATCCTTCCCCCATATAAACATATTTCTAAATGAACCCCTGACCTTTTCATAATAACCCGGGTATTTTCTAAAATACCAATCAAGCCCATGTCTCCTCAGAAATAATTACAAACAGGTCCCTGACTCCTTATTTAACCCATAAACCTCTCTATAAC
Source organism: Panicum virgatum (assembly GCF_016808335.1). Taxonomy (NCBI): domain Eukaryota; kingdom Viridiplantae; phylum Streptophyta; class Magnoliopsida; order Poales; family Poaceae; genus Panicum; species Panicum virgatum. Next base: position 63,474,016 of record NC_053146.1, read on the forward strand.
CTATCATTTCATGCGCCAAACAATCTCCGATCGACCTGAAACTTTACCACGCCATTTCTAATATAGTTTTGGCCATGCCATTAGGAAACCAACCAAAAATATTACTTCTATCTCTATATATTAATTGTTTCCGATTCGAGCTCAACGATAAAACCTTTATTTCTTTTTCTTAATTGGTTGTTTGTTTGTTTACATCGTAGATCACGGTGTGAACGAGGGAGAACCCGTCGACGAGCGGTACGGCGAGCAAGTGAACAAGGACCAGTTCCACGATCCCGAACCCGAAGGACAATGCCCCGATCAGGACTTCTCAGAAGGCTTTGAAGACGTTAAGTTCAATCCCGCCCTTTGATGCATATTTTGTCCTAGTTTTTATAAACACAACCTATTGTCCTGTTTTACAAAACTACATATGTTTTGCCTGCTGAAAACATGGTTGAATAGCCACCCCTTGATTTGTTATAACCATTCCTTGACCACCTAGATTAATGTCTGAATGTGATGTGTTTGGACGTTAATCGCTGCTAGAATGCTTAGGACCTTAAACACGATACTTGTTTTATAAAAATAAAATGTGTGGGTGTGTGTGGGAAGGGAAAATGTGAAATTTTTGAAAGATGAGTATAGACGGGATGGATGGCACTTCTATGTGAATTGCCAAATGGTGTGCTCATACCCGAGTGGTAGAGCAAGGAAGGGAGATATCCATCCTGTCACAACTAAGGACCGAGTTGGTGTGTTATCTCACGTAACTCCACTATCGTGCAAACCACTCGACCGTTGAATGGGCAACGGCTTAGCATAAACCCCACTAGTTAGTCTGATAGCCATCTGGAGAGCTGAGAGCAACGGGTGACCAAGGAGAAGGGATATGCTCTGTGTGACTTATGCCCCGGTTATACCTCGGTGATAGGTCGATGACCCCTTGGTAGATCCCGTGGTGGCTAGTCAGGTCTAGCTAAGGTGGGTAATGGCTTTGTTGGGATCTGCACCGACAATAAGTTGATCGTGTTGTGGTGCCTCGCTTGTGGGTAAAGTTGCACACCTCCGCAGAGTTAAGAATCTATTTGAATAGCCGTGCCCACGGTATTGGGCGAGTTACGGTGTGGTCAATTAACTAGTGTTTCTTTTGGGATTGGATGGGTTGGCGTGAGTTGTTTTGGAAAAGTGTCCGGCAGTTGTGCCGTGTGCTACGGCGGATGAGGAGTCCGGTAGCAGCTTAAAACTTGGATTATGTGTGGGTCAACACTACGTGTTACCCAGTACAAGGAAAAATTGCTTTGAAAATCCTTTCTTTCAAATGAACCCCTGCATAAAAATTTGCTTTCCGCAAAATAAACCCTAGCCTTCTCCTTGATTTACCATGTGCATTATATTCTATTTATACCCCCTCTGGGTTTGGTTGGACTTGCTGAGTATGTTTGTACTCACCCCATTCTTAATTTTTACAGAGGAAGATCCAAACTTCGTTCCCGAAGATGTTGAGTAGAGGTTCCGTCCTGCACCCAACTTTGCCTGTGGATAGGGTCACCCGCAGGAAGTTCTGTATGGCGCAAGACTCTGATGACCCCTTCTTCGTAGTTAATATCGTTGTGTGGGTGTTAGTTGTTATTCTCGCGATAGTGGCGCTTCACTGCCCACTTCCGCGTAGAGTTGTACGGTGATGTACCATCTGATGTAATAAAAGTGTTATCGGCCTCCTGGGACTGATATTGTATCACTTTTAGGTCTTCTCTTATAGGGGACGCTTCACAACCGCTCCTCTATCAATAACTCTCTTGATCTTGAGCCGGCTTGAATCAAGGAACCACTCCACACCTCGATTCCACTAAAGTTGCTCTTCACCACTCCGGTGTGGTGAGCACAAAACCTCTCACAACTGAAATCGGGGCTCCTCAACAATCTTCTTGGAGGTGTTTCACGAAATCCACTTCTCCAAGCCGTCTAGGGAGCGGCAACTCCCAAGAGTAACAAGTCGATGACGCTTGCTTGAAGTTTTCCTAGTTCCACAAAGCTCAAACCCTTGATACAATGCACTAGGATGCTCTCCCACTCTCAAGAATACAATCTCTAAGCAAGTGTGTGTGAGAGAGGTGTTGACGCAAAAATCAACACACTGGAATCCGAGGGCAAGTGTTCGCCGAGTCACGGAAAAGTCAACCAAGCGTGCCAGTCAATTTGACCTGAAATTGACAAGGGAGAAAACAAAGTCAAATTCGAGAGCGTATCGGCAGGTATTCCAAATATCTCTAAGATGAGCGTATCGGCAAGCTTTGCCGATACTATAGACGATAAAAAGATATTAAATGTAAGCGCGTAGTAAAGAGTGCATCGACAAGATCTAAGCTACGAATGTGTAACTTAGATGATGCGAAGCTAAAAACAGATCTAAACCGTCTCTTGAGATAACGAAAGTCTTACTCCAAAACCTAAAGCCGATCTAGTATGTTTTTAGATGTGATAATGGCCAAAAAAGCATAGGAAAACCTACAAATCTAGCCGATATCGATAATTGGTGAATAAATCTAGACGAGACGACAGCGATGCGCCCGGAAGTCAAAGCCTAGATGAACTCGATAACTTTTGAATAGATTTGAACGAAGCCAGGGCGATGCGCCTGGTAGCTAAAGCTCAAATATACTTGGTAAAACGAAAACTCACCAGCAAATCAAGTCGCTCGAATGTGAGACGTCCTTGATCAACTTGAAAGAACTCGTCGAAAAAAGTAGAGAAAAGGCGAAGTCGCCGAAAAAGTACAAAAGAATTGTAAAATTTGTTGTGTTGGATGTGTATCAAGTTTTTCCGGTCCCTTACAAAGCATGCTCTAGGATTACTGTAAAAACGTCTCGTGTAATCTTCAGAATCGGCAGGCAACTTAATCTCAACCCAGAAACTTGTCTTTATGATTTATTGCTCTAAGGGCGACTCATATCGTGTCGGCCATGTTACAACCGATGCATCCTACTTGTAAATCGGCTTTCACATATTTTTTGCACTAAAGGCAATACTTTTTAGTATTGGCTATAATTTACAAAATCCGATCGATACTACAATCGGCCATACCTCTCTTTGATCAAGACTCATCTGAAGAATCTCCTGACTTCACCGATGTGACTTCATAATCAGCCATCCAAAAGAAATCCTTCTCCCTTGCTTGACCAGAAAGACAATTCATCCGATCATAACTAACTATATGGTCTTCAGCCGATGCCACGCTGAATGACGAATCGGCCGATACTAATTCAATAGTATCGTCAACCCACTAAATCAAACATTGATGCATAGTAGATGGAATACAACAATTTGCATGTATCCAGTCCCGACCCAACAGTAAACTATATGAACATTTGCCATTAATAACGAAGAAAGTAGTGGGAAGGGTCTTACTGCCAATTGTGAGATCGACGCATAATGCCCCTAAAGCAGGAGATACGACTCCTTCGAAATCCTTAAGCATCATATCAGTCTTCGTCAGATCATCCTGATTCTTCCCAAGCTTGCGCAACATAACATAGGGCATTATATTCACGGCTGCACCTCCATCAACCAACATCTTTGTAACAGGCTTGCCATCAATGAATCCTTTCAGGAACAGTGCCTTAAGATGCTGCCTCTTATCATCTTCTGGCATCTCAAATGTTGCTGGCAATGGTTCCAAATTTAACTGTGCCATGGCTTCCTCTAATTATGGTTCATGATCTTCATCATCTGGCGCCATAAACTCTTTCGGCATTATGAAAACCATATTAATTGGCGCAGCCGATGATCCAGATTTTTTATCACTATCGGCTCTGGGTTTAGCACGCCAAACTTGTGACCTGATCCCTTTCTTGTGCAGATTCTGTTCTTGTTCTTCCTCAATAATCTCCAGCTGGCGTAACCTCTGAACACGTCGCTTTTGAGACCTGGTCAAACCCCCTGGGCACCATTGAGATTGATCCGTGCGATCAGGCTCACATTCTGGATCTCTCCGCATCGGCCGATCATCTTGTACTCTGTCATCGGCCACCTGTTCTAGCCGATCGTGTACAGGCACCCTTCTCCCAGCAGGATCACATAGCATTGTACTGCCCCCGGTCGATCATGCACTGATATCCTTTTTCCTAGCCGATCATGCACAGGAGTGCGCTCACATCGATAGGGCTCATGACGCGACCTTTCATATGATCGGCTGCCTTGACCATTGCATTCGGGACAATCATATGCCGATGGCAATGTCAACCCTTCTTCCCAGCAGTAGACAAAGAAAGGACACCTCCAATGATCTTACTCACGTCGCTCCTCTTCTTCTCTACGCTGTCGCCTTTCATGATCACGCCGAAACTTGTTCAACATCATTTGAGACGTCACACGTCTACGTGGTGACGATAAACGTTCAGCATCCCTCATCGAGCCCTTTCCTTTGACCTCATCGGCCGCTATCTGCGCTTTAGGATCAACAACTCCAGATTTCTTGGTCGATGATGACGTCAGAATCTTAGCTTGAGAAGAACCTTCATCTTTGGCCACATCAACCATATTTGTGGCGAAAGGATGTCCGTCGATCTTCATCGTCTTCTTGGAGCCTCAAACTTCAATCTCCCTTGTTCGAAAGCCATCTGAATCTGCTGTTGGAAGACCTTGCACTCATTTATATCATGCGATGTGGTGTTGTGCCACTCGCAGTACTTTATATTCTTGAGATCGTCCTCCGATGGAATCTTGTGATATGGCTTCAACTTGATCACCCCTTCCGACAATAACAAATCAAAAATCTTGTCGGCTTTGGTGATGTCGAACCCATACGCCTCAGGCTATTTCTTTCCAAACGGACACGTCACCTGCTTTTTACTGTTCTGTATCCACTCAGCCGATGCGACCGTTTCTTGCTACTCTTCAGACTCATCATTAGCAGTATATTCCACATAGTTGATCTTCTTCTGAAAAGGCTTCTTGGACTCGTAGGATCGAGTCTCTCCTGTCATCCGACTTGTAACAAAATAACAAACAACAACATAGCCTTTTTTCCTGTCATCCGACTTGCAATCTGGCTAATACTTTCAAACTCTTGCGATGCATATTTATCTTTAATGTGCGGCAAGAGTCCATTAAATGCTGCATCGGCCAACTGTTGATTGAACAGAACCAAACTGTAACATCAGTTCTTGACATCTCTGAACCTTTGGATAAATGCAGCAACTGATTCATCGTTTCTTTGTCTCAAGCCGGTCAAATCGGTCAACTTTAACTCAGTAATCCCAGAAAAAAGAACTGATGAAATTGTCTTTCTAGACGGCCCAATATAATATGGAGTTTGCCGGCAAAGTAGTGAACCAAGCAAAGGCCGATCCAGACAAAGACAAGGAGAACAAACGGACTCTGAATACATCCTGGTTGCCCGCTTCTCCCAACTGTAGAAGGAACCTATTAACATGTTCCATCGTAGAAACTTTTCCCTACCCGGAGAATTTTGTGAAATCAGGCATCTTGTACTTGTGGGGGAGAGGAATATGATCATAAGCCGGAGGATAGGGAGTCTTGTACATGACGGATTGTTGATTTGGCCTCAAACCAAATTGCTCCCTCATCACTTCAGCTATCTTTGTGCTCCAATCAACTTGCGGTTCAACTATTAGCATTTGCCGAGGGGAAACTGTGCTCGCTGCATTGGTCATTATCGCAAGATGCTGAGCTACATGGTCCATCGGCTGTCCAGCCGATTGCATCTGTTGGGCTTGCTGTACTATCCGATTGGGTGTTTGCTGAGTTATTGTCGGCTGTGTAGCTGATGGGTTAGCTGATTGTTGACCAGTAATATCTATGTACGGCACATTGACATATCATATCTGTCCAGTTGCTTGATTGTGGAATACCCAGTTGATTCCCTTCTGATGCGGAGATTGCGACAATAACACTTCTGAAGGAGACTGGGGTTAGAGCAGAATAGCAAGACGCTGCTGTAGGGTCATCGGCGGTGGCGCCGATGCATTAGCTTGTGCCATCTGTTGTGGACTCCATGCGCCTTGTGCATTCAGCTGTGTTGCCAATGCATCTTGCTGTGCACCCATCGGCTAAACGGCCGTTGGATCAGGCTGAGAGGCTATCGGCTGAGAAGCCGATGCATTAAACTGCATCTTGGGTGGTGTAGAAAAGAAATCCGGATGCATACCATACCCAGTAGCAGGAATCCATCCTTTAGGAAATACGGATGCAGATCAACCTTTCACAGTTGTAGCAATCGGCGGCGTGGTTGAGTAGATAGGATCTGTTGTACCCGCCGATGCTGCAGTAGTCATCTGAGGTGGAGTTTGACTGTTGTTTGTTCCTGCCTGGCTATCTTGAGCCGACAGGGCTACTGCCATAGACACCTCCAAGGGAGTATATTGCATCTGATCTGGTTGTATATAGCAAGGACCCATGCGCCCTGGTAACGTGCCTTAAGTAAAAGTATTGACCACTGCATTGTGCACCGTGTTGCCCATGACTGTTGCACTCTTGATGAAGGCATGTGCCACAGCCTGGCCAATTGCGTCTATCATCTTGCTTTCACATTGAGCCTCTGTCAATGGCTGGAAAGATGGAAGATTAAACTTCTTGATCACCTCACTAGATCTGTTAATGCTGTACGACTTGAGGCATTCACGTTTGAATTTCTCCACCAGCTCTTCATATTCCTTCTTTTGTTCTTCTTTGAGCTTATCTTCAGGAACAGGAATCTAGTTTTCTTCACTAACTGCAGATTTATCTGTGAGTTCCACCATGTTGAAGCTTTCGTGTCCCACCGACCGTGCCAAAAGATGTGTTAACGCAAAATTCAACACACTGGAATCCGAGGGCAAGTGTTCGCCGAGTCACAGAAAGTCAACCAAGCGTGCCAGTCAATTTGAGCTGAAATTGACAAGGGAGAAAACAAAGTCAAATTCGAGAGCGTATCGGCTGGGATTCCGAATATCTCTCAGATGAGCGTATCGGCAAGCTTTGCCGATACTATAGATGATAAAAATATATTAAATGTAAGCACGTAGTAAAGAGTGCATCGGCAGGATCAGCCGATACACTAAACGATAAAACCGGCTTTGAATAGCCGATCGTGTATTTATGACAAGATCTAAGCTACGAATGTGTAACTTAGATGATGCAAAGCTAAAAACAGATCTAAACCGGCTCTTGAGATAACAAAAGTGTTACTACAAAACCTAAAGCCGATCTAGTATGTTTTTAGATGTGATAATGGCCAAAAAGCATAGAAAAACCTACAAATCTAGCCGATATCGATAATTGGTGAATAAATCTAGACGGGACGACAGCGATGCGCCCGGAAGTCAAAGCCTAGATGAACTCGATAACTTTTGAATAGATTTGAACGAAGCCACAGCGATGCGCCCGGTAGCTAAAGCTCAAATATACTCGGTAAAACGAAAACTCACCAACAAATCAAGTCACTCGAATGTGAGACATCCTTGATCAACTTGAAAGAACTCGTCGAAAAAAGAAGAGAAAAGACGAAGTCGCCGAAAAAGTACAAAGGAATTGTAAAATTTGTTGTGTTGGATGTGTATCAAGTTTTTCCGGTCCCTTACAACTGATATATATATATATATATAGCCTAGTGCTATCAAGTCCTAGCCGATTATGGCAAATATTACTTGACTTAAAAGAAAAGACTATCTAAAGATAAACTACTTTAAATACTACAACCTAATCATCAAGATTCTCGTAGAGTCCGGATCCTCTCCTCATTCGTTGACTTCAACGGCAACTCTCCATCGGCCGGATACCAGATCTAGCGGATCAGCATCTTTAAAGCATATTCTTCTGGCCCATCGGACGGACTCCATCGGCCGATTCCAACACTGTGCAACTTTTTGTTTCTTCTTAATCGGCCACCTCTTCTTCACAAAAATCACCTTCCTTGACACGTGTCAAAAAATGGTGTCAACAAGAGGGATGCCTTAGCTCTATATTGTCAAGCATGCAGTTCAAATAGCCAAGAGAGCCTCCCAATGGCCGGGCATTGGGTATATATAGGCATCCCCTAAAAACTAGACGTTACACTCTTTTCTGCGAAGTCGCGGACCGTCCGCGGTTCAAAAACCGGATCGTCCGGCGTTATAGACCAGTGAGTCAAAGTGCAATGATTGTGTGTCAGAACTAGCCGTTGGAGCCCTGGCGGACCGTCCGCGCCCCTGGGGCGGACCGTCCGCAGTTATGTGTTCCACACCACCAGAGACGAACATCGTCTCTAGTACAACTTTGAAATTAGCCGGCGGACCGTCCGCGCCCCAGGGGAGGACCGTCCGCCGTTCAACCATTAAGCCCAAACCAAAGAAACAACCTCTCTGGTACAAAACTTGAAATGAGCGGTGGACCGTCAGCCGTTCAACTTGCTTTTCCACCAGAGACACCACAAGTCTCTGGTACAAATTTGATTAGAGTAGCGGACCGTCCGCCCCCCTGGGCTGGACTGTCCGCCAGCCAATTCGAACTCCCACTAGAGCCAAACATTCTCTCTGGTGCAGGTGCGGACCGTCCGCGCCACAGGGGCGAACTGTCCGCACTTGTGCAGTCAGCTCTCAACCTTAATCTTTTTCAAATCTTTTCAAAATGACGTTAGCCCTCATGCATGCATCTAGACATTTTGAGCAAAATGGCGCTAAAGACCCGTCAAGCACGAGTACACAACCCCTCTTGATAGTACGACAATCTATCCAACAAATCCGGACACATTTCATCCACTAATCGCCTTGTGACCGGTAAAATTGCAAAAGCCCTATTTGATACCTTTGCCTTGAGCCCGAGCTTTGCATATCATCTCCAAACTCCACACGTTCACAAATAAATCCCTTTCATCTGTGGATCAACCTATGCTCATTATCTCAAATGAAATCGTTAATCCACAAACTGTTGTCATTAATTACCAAAACTCGAATTAGGGGCCTAGATGCTTTCAGCTGCCCGTGAGCAGGACCGCTGGCGGTGCACAGGCATGTGAGGAGCTGGCGAGGCATGAACGCTGGCTGTGACGGCTGCTCAGGCTGAGAGAAAAGAAGGAAAGTGAGAGGGATGCTAGGGTTCCGACCAGCCTTCCTTTATTTATACGAAGCATCTATGTTTTCTCAGCCATTAGATTCCGATGGACGGCTGAGATTGATCACATTCGGGTTTTGTGGGCGGTTGGGCCGAATTGGGCTGAGCGCCTGTAACACCCGGTTTATAAAAGGACATAAACCGAGCAATCATATACGTGCTAGGATCAAGTCACACGTATATACAATAGAATGAACAGTATATCATAGCATATATCACATAAAAAGATATAATAAAGTGAATATGAATGTTTTGCTTCATAAAGTAATTAAAATTTATCTTAGGTTCAACTTGTTTGTGCATTCATGCTGGTGCATGGTTTTCATTTTGTTTGAGTGCTAGGGTTTTGAATTCAAATATGAATTTGAATTAAAATAGTTTTGAGTTGAGAGAAAAAGAAAAGAGAAAGAAAAAGGAAAGAAGAAAACCCAGCCCAGCAACTAACTCAGCCCGAGCCCAGCTCCTCTTCTTTTTCCGCGCGGACCCAACAGAACGCCCAGCCCAGCTCCTTCCCTCTGCCCAGCCCTTCTCTCCCTCTTCTCCCACGCAGCCTACTCCCCTCTCTTCCTGGGCCGCTCCCACGCGACCGGAGCATCGCTCCGCGCTCGCCCACCTCCGCTCGGCCCGCTCCACCCGCACGCCACGCGGGTTGCCCACTTCCTCTCCTCCGTCCACCGAAGCAGCTTCACCCCGAGCCCAGGACCGTTCCCGAGGCCGCTGCCCTCGTCCTCCGCCACGGCCACGCCAAAATTGCCTCTGGAACCGCCGCCGTGGGTAAGTCGACCCGCCGCCGCGATTCCTCGCCGCCGGCAACTCCTGAGCCCCCCTGACCCCGTAGCATCTCCGCAACACCTCCAGGAGTCAAACCAAGGGGATCTGAGGGCCAGAGACGCCCAGATCGTCGCAACTTCTCTCCTTGGGCTTTTCCATTGTTGCTAGTAGATAAGAAGAATGGCTCGAGCGAATGTGTGTTGATTATCGGGAGCTGAACGCAGTTACTATCAAGAACACGCATCCACTGCCCTGTATTGAGGATCTCTTCGATCTGCTTCAAGGTGCTCGTATATTCTCGAAGATTGATCTGCGTTCGGGTTATTTTCAGTTGAGGATCCGTCCTGGGGATATTCCGAAGACGGCATTCACCTGCAAGTACGGGCTGTATGAGTACACGGTCATGTCTTTCGGCTTGACTAATGCCCCGGCTTTCTTCATGCACTTGATGAACATGGTTTTCATGGATTATCTAGATGTCTTCGTGGTGATCTTCATTGATGATATTCTGATCTTCTCCAAGACAGAGGAAGAGCATGAAGATCATCTGAGGCTCGTGTTGCAGAGATTGAGAGAGCATCAGCTGTATGCTAAGTTCAGCAAGTGCGAGTTCTGGATTGACGAGGTTCTATTCCTCGGTCATGTCATCTCCAAGGGAGGTATTACAGTTGATCCGAGCAAGGTGAAGGATGTGCTTAAGTGGGAGACACCGCAGACGGTGAAGGAAGTCCGGTCATTCTTGGGCTTAGCAGGATATTATCGGAGGTTCATTGAGAATTTCTCCAAGATCGCAAAGCCTTTAACTTCCTTGCTAGAGAAGAATGCGGCATTTATATGGACTGATGAGCGTCAGATGGCCTTCGATGAGCTGAAGAAGAGGTTGACTACGGCGCCAGTCCTTACTCTGCCAGACCAGAGCAAGAGGTTCACGGTGTATTGTGATGCTTCGAAGGGTGGTCTTGGTTGTGTTCTGATGCAGGAGGGCAAAGTGATTGCTTATGCTTCTCGGCAATTACGTCGGCATGAGCTGAACTATCCTACTCATGACCTTGAGTTGGCCGCAGTTGTGCATGCTCTGAAGATTTGGAGGCATTATTTGTATGGGCAGCAGTGTGATATCTACACTGATCACAAGAGCCTCAAGTATATTTTCACGCAGAATGAGCTGAACATGCGGTAGAGGAGATGGTTAGAGCTGGTCAAGGATTATGACCTGGAGATTCACTATCATCCGGGTAAGGCCAATGTTGTGGCAGATGCTCTGAGTAGAAGAAGCTATGTCAACATGGTCGTTGCTTTCCAGATGCCTCAGGAGTTATGTGGGGAGTTCGAGCAGTTGAGTCTGGGTTTCTTGCATCATACTTTGAGTGCGACATTCGAGGCAGTGCCCACTCTAGAGGCAGAGATCCGGCAGCATCAGAAGGAAGATGAGAAGCTGCAGGAGATCCGTGAATTGCTCAAGAAAGGCAAGGCTCCTCATTTCAGAGAGGATGATCAGGGTACCTTGTGGTACAAGAACCGGATATGTGTGCCAGATGTGAAGGATCTCCGGAAGTTGATTTTGAGTGAGGCTCGTGATACAGCTTACTCTATTCATCCGGGCAGTACCAAGATGTTCTATGATCTCAAGGAATGTTTCTGGTGGTATGGGATGAAGCGTTCAGTGGCAGAGTACGTGGCTATTTGTGACACCTGTTAGCGTGTCAAGGCTGAGCATCAGAGGCCAACAGGTCTGTTACAACCTTTGAAGATTACAGAGTGGAAATGGGAGGAGATCACTATGGACTCCATTGTTGGATTGCCTCATACTCAGAAAGGGTACAACTCTATATGGGTAGTAGTGGATCGTTTGACGAAGGTTGCTCACTTCATACCGGTGAACACTACTTACTCCAGTGCTAGGCTTCCAGAGTTGTATATCTCCCGTATTGTCTGTTTGCATGGTGTGCCCAAGAAGATTATATCAGACAGAGGATCTCAGTTCACTTCACGGTTCTGGGAGCAGCTTCATGATTCCTTGGATACGAAGCTGCGCTTCAGTACCGCCTATCATCCTCAGACAGATGGGCAGACAGAGAGAACCAACCAAGTGTTGGAGGATATGCTGAGAGCTTGTGCTATTCAGTATGGTACTAGTTGGGATAAGTGCCTGTCATATGCTGAATTCTCCTATAACAACAGCTACCAGGCCAGTCTGAAGAAGTCCCCCTTTGAGGCATTGTATGGTAGAAAGTGTAGGACTCCTCTCTATTGGGATCAGATTGGTGAGAAGCAGCTCTTTGGCCCTGACATTATAGAAGATGCAGAGCAGATGGTACAAGCTATGTGAGAAAATCTGAGGATTGCACAGAGTAGGTAAAAGAGCTATGCAGATGGCAAATGGAGAGACCTAACTTTCAGTGTTGGTGATCATGTATACCTGAAGGTGTCTCCGATGAGAGGAATCCGCAGGTTTAATGTCAAGGGGAAGTTAGCACCTCGGTATGTTGGTCCATTCAAGGTGCTATAGAGGAAAAGCGAAGTTGCTTATCGCCTGGAGTTACCTCCCAGCCTCTCAGGAGTTCACGATGTCTTCCATATATCTCAGCTGAAGAAGTGTCTGCGAGTACCCGAGGAGCAGGCACCACTGGATGGAGTAGATGTGCAGGAAGATCTGACTTATACTGAGCATCCGGTGAAGATTCTGTAGACATCAGAAAGGGTTACACGGAACAAGCGCATCAAGATGTGCAGAGTTTAGTGGAGTCATCACAGTGAAGCTGAGGCTACATGGGAGCGAGAAGATGAGCTGAGGAAGACATATCCAGATCTCTTTGCTAGCCAGCCCAGCTGAATCTCGGGGACGAGATTCCTATATGGGGGTAGGGTTTGTAACACCCTAATTTAAATTCCAGCATTTTAATAATAAATTTAATTGGCTTTATTTAAATTTCTAAGGTTTATTGTTTTAGACTTGCATTTAATCTAAATTTTATTAAACAAGTAATTAAAAATTTGTCTAAGTTTAAAATTTTGTGTTGCATTCATGCTGGTGCATTGTTTTATTAATTTGAGTGCTAGGGTTGAATTCAAATTCAAATAGTTTGTGTGGTGTTTGAAATAGGAAATAGAAAAAAGGAAAAGAATAGGAAAGAAAGGAAAACCCTATCGGGCCTCAATCCAGGCGACCCAGCCCAGCTCCTCTTTCCCCCTCTCCCCGCGAAGCCCAGCACTGCGGCCCAGTTCCCACACAGGCCAGCCCAAACCTTCCAGCCCAGCTCGGCCTGTCCCCGCTCCCTCCGTAGGCCCACCACCGCCAGCCTGCCTCGCAATCCACCAGGGACCAGCGCACGCGGCCCAGCTCTCCTGCGCGTGAAGTAGCAGCCCAGCGCCCCGTCTCCCACACTCTGGCCGTGAGTGCGTCGCCCACGCCCCCACTGCACACCTGACCCTACCTGCCAGCCTACGTGCGGTTCCCCGCTGACCAGCTGGGCCCGCTTGGCAGGGTCGTCTTCCCCGCGGAACGGCCAGGCCGAGATCTCTGGCCGAAACTCCCGCAACCTTCCTTCCCTGCTTCCACCCCGAGATCTCCGGCCGTCTCCTTTAAACCGCCCGCGGAACCCCTGCGCTCCTCCCATCCCGCAGCCCAAACCCTAGCCGCAGCCGCCCGCTATCCCGGCGCTCGAGGCAGAACAACCGCCGCCGCAGGTGAGCGATTCCTCGAGCAATTGCTCGCCGCCGGTTATGCTCCGGTCACGCTGACCCTTCCACCGCCGCCGCAGGAGCACCCTGCGCCGATCCAAGGAGTCCAGGAGCCTGGAGCGACCCCGATTCGACCTTCCTCCGCGAGCTCCGCCACATCCCGCCGCCGGACTTCGCCGACGACCTCCTACGTCGCAACTCCGGCCACCACAAGCCCTCGGTGAGCATCAGCATAGTCCCTCCTTCTTTTTGCGCTAGCTACCATAGCACATAGGGCCGTTCCTAGGTCGGAACACCAGCGCCAGCGTCCCGCCGCCGCCGCTCCGCCATGGCAGCACCCCTGTAGCGCAGCACGACCCCGCCCTAGCCCCGTTCCACCTTGCCTGTGCACTGCGCATGCGCGCACGACCGTTTGCAACCGCTCCTGTGCTTAGAGTCGCGCACGAACGCGCACGCCGACGACTCTCGCCGCGTAGACCCGCCTGCGCCATGGTGCTCGCCGCCCTGAGCCTCGCCGGCCCTTGCTGTCGCCTCAAGTGGATCACGCGTTCAACGCTGATCCTCCACGACCAAACCCCGGCCCCAAACCGAGCCCTGTAACCCCCAGATCACCTGCTCCGGTCGAGCGCCGCTGTGGGAGCTCTGCTCCGGCGAGCTCCACCGCCGCCCGGGCACCCAAATCCCCTGAGCCACCCGATTAGAACCCAACGGACGCGATTAGAACATATCCAGACCTGATCCGGGCCTTCAGATCCAAAACCGGCGGCCCAGATTAGAAGATACCCCTTCGCGCTGCTACTTTTGTTAAAGAGCCCCTCAATTTTTCTTTATTTAACCCGCGGTCCTAGGCAGTTCAGAAATAATTATAGTTTAGTCCAGTTTTTAACGCTTAGACCCCCGAACTTCATTAAAATGGAACCCGCAGTCCACTAGGCCGTTGCCCTTGGTCTTTTTGCACGCTACCCCCTGTGTGTACCCTTTATTTATGTTTACGTCCCTGGTTTTTTGCAAAAAAACCCCCATAAACTCCGTTTTTCTTACAGTTAAGTCCTTGGATCTTGTTTTAGGCCTAGTTTTCGCGTTCTAGCTCCGTTTTAGGCGTTCTTTATGTCCACGCGATCGTTGTAACGCGTAGAATAGTTCTAGCTTAGTTTTGTTTGCTGTTTTCATGTATTGTTGTATTGTTTCATAGTATTAGCTCTTGTTTGCTTGTATGTTTATGTTATTGCCTTGTTTTTGGCCATGTGTTTGTGAGTAGACGTCGAGTTACCGGAGGACCCTCAGTACCAGTACCCAGAGCATCCATCTTCAGATCAGTTTGAGCAGCAGCAGGAGAACTTGGAGGAAGGCAAGTATAACATGAACAACACCTATCACTTTAAATATATTTTCATACTGCATTTTAATACTGTATGCCTATAAGGATTTTCCTAGCCACTTTATTATCTTATATATATCCCTTGGGTTGCATTTTGGTTAGTTGTGCTAGGTTGCTGTGCTATAACACACTTGGTCCTTTTTAATTAATTTGATTAATGGTATATGCAACTTAATTCTGAGAGTGGCCCATTTGAGGGGCTCACGTCTCGTTAAAATTGGTTTTTGTTAGAAACATGGTTTAGGGGGCCAGCACGGTGCTTACTACTGGGTTGGCCACTCTCCATAAGGACCGGTTCATAGAGCGACAACCTGGGACAATAGCGCTACCACAAGACTGGAATGGGACGGTCTTGGCGTAATAATTAGGTCTTTTTGGTTTGGAGTAACTTACCTGTGGGGCAAGGGTGGTAAGCTTCTATGGCCCTCGTACTGAGTGGCCTCGTCTGTGGTATTCTTGACGCCCACTAGACCTGCTCCATAGTCGCCGATCCAACCCTCGCGGTTATTCCTTACCAACGAGATTCTTTGTAAAGGCCTCGTAGTGTGCTTGCTAGCCATCTCACCTAAGGAAGTGTGATGAACAACTAGCGTAGCTCACGACTTGTGGGTAAAGATGTGCAACCTCTGCAGAGTGTAAAACTGGTATACTAGCCGTGCTCACGGAGTCACGGTCATGAGCGGCCCGGATCCTCCTTTTGATTAGTGGGGTTATCTTCCTTTGGTTAGGAGGGTTTCCCGGGTGGTTGGTTTGGTTTGGTTCTCAGTAGCATCTTGATTAATTTTGATTAATTACTATATATCTGGGTTATGGTAATTCATCAACTTGTAGTAAATAGTCTTAATAAAATTTTGCCAAGATTAAAAGCTAAAGCAGTTGAGTCAGCCAACCTTAGAGCCTCATAGTTTGTGTTATACTTGTTGAGTACAAGTTGTGTACTCACTCTTGCCTACTCTACCCTTTTTCCTCTTGGGGATACTCTACTGCTGCTCAGTTCTTGCCGACGCGAGGGAGTTCACTCAGAGCTACCAGGAGTACGAGGACTTCTAGGCGTTCGTCTCCCAGTCAACGTCCCTGTGGTGCCCAGCTTCCGAGAGGCTTCGTTTATGATTTACGCTTCCGCTGTATCAGACATTTTGTCATTATTGTAATAAATAACATTCGTATTCGCTTTATTATATCTTTTTACGTGATATATGCTATGATATATTGTTCATTCTGTTGTATATATGTATGACTTGATCCTGGCACGTATATGATTGCTCGGTTTATGTCCTTTTATAAACCGTGTGTTACAGCGCCACTCTTGGGCCGCGCTACTAGGCTGGGATGATTTAAAATGCTTTGTTTTATGAGCTTTTAGCCCACTTTAATGTTTAAGATCTTGTAATTATTGTTTCTTATGTTTTAAGCCTTGTACTCATCTAATTTAATGACATAAGCTTTATTTGGCTTATTATTTATATTTAAAGGTTTTATTTAATTACTGTTGCACTCATAATTACCAGCCTTATGTTTATTTAATGCCCATGAGTATTTATTTCATATTTGAGATATCTATTGTTTATAATTTCGCAAATAAGTTTATTGCTTAATTTATCTATGATATATATTTCTCAATTATGAATAGTGATATGAATGACGTTATAAGTTTAACTTAAGAATAATTGTGAGAAATTATCATTGATAAAGAGTTCATTTTTTGGGCTATTGATGAGTCTTATTTTCAGCACAAATAATTCATAATGTCAAACGTGCTTGTTAAATGAGAAAGAATCTATAGATTAATGAGCCTTATAATTTCAGTGCAATTAAGTTTAATAATATTTTATGCACTGATTATATATGGTAAAGTTTAAGGTTTTATGAGGCTTTTATTTATAGTGAAATTTGATCTCTTTATGATTTATGTGTTATTTCACTGTTTAAGTTTGAGTTTAAAATTCCAGAATAAGTGTATTTGCCTTAATGTTTCCATTATGCTTTATTGATGAACATTGCATTAGTTCGCATTGTTTAAGCTGAAAAATTATATGTTTTCCACCATGTACAATTAAGACGCTCTCTAATCAAATGGAACCATCGAGAAGTTTGATTAGAGTACACTTGTAATTAATTCCGACCCTCGTTGTTTTAATTATGAGTTAATGATAAGTTTCATTTGTTTTCCCCATCGGTGATGCAAATTGAAACTTATGGCATGATTTTAATCAGACCATCGTAGGTTTAATCTTGTGCATCTTATTGTATAAGATTACTGAGACATCATTTTATAATTTTTCAGTTAGTTATAAGGACTTACTAAGTTCCGTTGAGCCCTTTAATGGCACCAACTTTCCTAAGTGGAATAAAGAGGTGCGTGTCGTTCTCAAAGTTTTGGACTTTGATTATGCACTTTATGAGGATAAACCTGTTAATACTTCTATAAGTACTGAGAATCATAATGAACAATTAAGGGAGTACAACTCCTTGTTGGAGAAATGGCAAAAAAAATCCAACAAATTTGCAAAATTAGTTATAAAACATTCGATCTCAGATGTCATAAGGGGAGAATTTCCTTATACGAAGGATGATAGGGAACTAAGTGTGAAGGAGTTTATGAACTCCATTGAGGAAAGTTCTAAAGTTAATTATTCCAACTTCGTCATAAATAAGCTGTCTACCTCACGTTATGATGGGCACAGTGGACTAAGTATACACATTAAGAGCATGTACAATATGGCTGCTGAGTTGAAAGCACTTGGCAGTTTCATCTCTGATGATTTGCCAGTGCAATATCTTATGGCTTTTCTACCAGAGAATTATAATAAGCGTGCTCAAAATGTGGATACTCCAGTAAGATATAAGTTCTGTGAGTCACTTCATTAAGTGCAAAAGAAATGTAATAAAGTTGTCTCATAAGCTCTTTTAAGTTAAAGTTTCCCCTAATTTTGGTGGATTGATTGAGATGCATTCCCAGTAGGTCATTAAGTCTAACCCATAGATCAGGGGAGTTAAGGGGAGCAAAGTCTAATGATGATATAAAGACAAAGATGTTAAATGCTTCGCATTAGTTTTATGTATTTAGCCATATTTGTTTCAGTAATAAGTGATTCTGAATATTTTGTTAAGTTTTGAGATAATAAGTACATCATCATTGTTGATTTTGCTATCTTGTCAAGGAATTATTTTATATATTTCTTGCATATTGTGTAATGCTTCAATAAGTTGTTGATGAGACCATGTCGAAATTGTGATATTATTAGTTAAATCACATTTCGAAGGGGAGAAATGGAATGTCTCATCAAGTATAAGAGATACTCCAGTTGTAATGTCTCATAAGAATGAGAGATACTCCAGTCATTAGATGTAAGACAACAAACAGCTATAACTTATCACCATATTTTATTTGCCCATAAAGATTGAGATTCAAAAGGCTGAATTAGAAAAATCGGCTCATATAAAGGGTGAATATGATGGAGAACGCTCTAAAAACCATTGTGATAGGAGAATTACTCCATAGTTGCCAATCGTCTCAAATAAAGTTAAGTGTGACCTTATTCGTTATTCTGGCCATCGTTGATTAATGGATACATGTTCACAAAGTTTTGTTGCTCTAGTTCATTTTAGCCATAGCTATTTGACTAGTTCAATGAAGCTCGAGACTTTTGAAGTATGGCTTATATTTATTATTTCTGGCCATCGTTGTTTGGTAAATATTTGATCATAAGCTTTGCTGCTCTTGTTTATTTCTAGCCATCGCTGATGTGGGCTTGATCAGTAAAGGAAGTTGATCAATGGTATACTAAAGATAAAGAACTTACTTATGTCGTGATGAGCCACCATTTATGGATATCCTAATAAGTCTGAGGGGTACCATTTCTACCACTATAGTTGTCTCAACTATTGTGTTTCTAAAGGAATGCAAAGATTAGTTGTTTCAATTGTTGTGTTCTTAAAAGAATGCACAGATTAGTGGGAGTCAGTGGGAGCTAACAAAGGAGGAAGAAATGATTTGAAGAGATGTGGTCTTAGTTTCCCGCATCGATGATTCGAGTAAGAGATTCTCATAATGTTTAATTCATGCCATCAATTTAGTAAACCTCCATATCAAACTACCATATATTTATTGAGTGTTTTCATAAGTTGACTAATCCCAACATGAATATGTGGTATATATAATAACGTTTGATGTTGGCATAAAAGAAAGAACCTCATTGGTTTTGAAGGTCACTATTAAGGAGGCCATAAATTGAGTCTATGAGCTTTAGTATAAATTTTTTATGGAATCAAATAAGTACTTTGCCTTGAGTCTGATTCCGAAAGAGAATTAAAATACTAAGCTTGTAGTTTACCATGATTCTAAATGTTCATGGATAAAAGGTATGTACTGAGATTAAGGTGGAAAACTTACTATCCTAATACTTAAGTGGATGATGCTCTACTAAGTAAAGTGGCAATTAGAATATGCCACTAAGGTTGAGAGTGTTTCTATCATTCAATTAGATTTAAATTAATCTTGGTGAAAACCTCTTATACTTTGGGCACTAATGTACACTAAGATTGGACCAAAGAGGTATTAGGATTACCACTAGAGACGTAAACTGTCTAAAGTGGTAAATGTGAATAATGTTAAGATACGTTGTTCTATTTTGCACTAATCATAAGAATAAAGTTAAGATAAAGAAAAAAAAGACGTTCCTTATGCTTCAGCTATCTGAAGCTTATGCATGGGTCTCTAAGTGATTGACCTTGCATTTGTGAGCCGGAAACCTTATGTGTTAGTATTATCCAAGAGAGGTCCACTGGATATGCACAAAACACTTAAACATGCTTGTTTATTATGAACTATTCAGTTAGGAGTTCTGTATGAGTGTATAGATGTAAAAGTGCACATTAGATTATGTCCTTCACTCTTGCAGAAAAGAGCAATAATATTGAGAGCTCTAAGCAAACTTGGCATAATGAAATCTGAGATTGTATAAGGCATGTTTTAATTTATGAAGCTTAAGAATTATATTCCGGTATAAAGTTTGTGAACAACAAATTTGTACTGCTATGATTGCGGTATTTATTCGAGTAACAACATAATTATTGATGATGTCTAAACTACTGATGAGTAAGTATTATGTTGTGAAAGAAAGGTCTCAAGATCAAGTTATTAAAGTTGAAGAAATAAGTTTGAGTTAATGCTAGCAAATCTTGTTAAAGACTTGTCACTCATCCCATTTAATTTTTCGTGAAATTAAGTATGGGATTTGTGAATAGTCTTGGATCTGATTCTGGGTACATTATCATTCTCAAATAAGTAATAAGCGTTCTATCGAGGTATTGCAGTGAACTGTGGGTAATGGGGTCCCGGTAGTGAATTAAATACTACTGACGACGCATTGGTCCGGTCTTACTGTTGTACTTAGTGTGAACATAAGTTTAAAGCGAACTTATGTTGTTAACCGTTCGATCAAGTGGGAGAATATTGAAAATTTGTGATCTCAGGATAACAATCTAGATCTGCATGGCAAATAATTTCCACAAATTAGATATAACATACCAAATAAGTCATGTACCGTGATTGGCAGGTACACCTAATGTTTCCATCTATAAGTCGGCCCCGGTCCCACAGTGCTGTCTATAAATATGAGACAGAGGGGTACCCTCTGTAACCCTAATTCCAGTCTAATCGCGAGATTAGCAAAACACCAATCAATTAGGGCACTGGAGGGGCTGGAAGCGCGACTTCCTCATCTACTTCGTGGCAGGCATCGACGGGAGTTGCTGCTCGCCATCGACATCAAGATCTTCATAAACAAGAGATCTAAATCTCTTTAATTGGTGAAGATTAAAGTCTACTTCATCTACATTAGCCCTAATACTACAACTACAGAAGCGCTGGTCAGTTTAATCTAAGTTTTCCGCATTAAGTTTAATTAGTGATCATGATTAGATTAAGCTAAGATCATGTTTATGGATAATTAAATCTAACACTGTTGATGAAAAAAAGCTCAGGCGCTAATGGAGTAAAATGGTATTGATGTAAAAAGAACTCTGAGGGGGTGTTTAGTTTGTGAAAAAGTTTGGATTTGGCTACTGTAGCATATTTCGTTGTTATTTGACAATTAATATCCAATTATGATTTAATTGACGTCATTAGATTCAACTCGTAGGAATCAGTTAGACTATGTAATTAATTAGTTTTTTTTAACTGTATTTAATGCTTCACGTATGTGTTCGAAATTTCGATGTGACGGGTACTGCGCAAAAAAATTTTGTGATCTAAACGCCCCCTGAATGGTAAAGGGAGCCCCAAGACGAATCTGCCAGGTATAGACAAACAAGTTGATCCTACTGAACTGAATGAAACTCTGATACTGGTCAGCTGAATGTCAATCAACTTGAAAGGTTGCTGGATCTTCAAAGCATTTACTCTGTTTCGGCGACCCACGCAACGAGTCGTCTTCAACGTGCGGTGTCCCCACGTCGATGCGCACGTGCGCGCCGGCGACGAGCCGACGACTCCGTCCTGATGAAAAACGTATGCGCTGTTCAGATGGCTGGGATCGGTCCGCCTCGCTCCGGCGGGGTACGGGATGCCGGTGATTGAGTGACGCAAAGGATCAGACGTCTGGACGGAGCTCGGTGCGCGCCATGTTTTCCATGCCGTGGCGTCCCGCCGCGCCTAGCACCCGCCTTGGTGCCCCTTGTCCTCTACAGACCAGCTATTACACCGGCCGTAGAAGCGTGGAGCGTTGCTCCGAGGTGCCCGCGTGAAGGGGAAGGAAGCGAGGGGCAGCCTGAGCGCGGCGGCGCTCCGGCGAGCCGCAGCATGAAGCTGCGCCTGCAATTCTCAGAGTCGGAGGCGCAGCCCAGGGTGGACGGTATGTCAGATACCGACCGGGTGGACGGTGTTTCAGATACCGTCCACCCCTTGGGTACTTAGCAACCGTCCGATCTGACCTGGACAGTCTAAAATAGCCGCATCGCAGGAGCGTCTTCCTCGTCAGGCTCAGATGCTGGAGGCCGCGGTTCTCCCGCCGTGCCCGTCCCAGCCTCCGACGAGGCGCCGTCTGTCTGGACTGGGGAAAATCAGAAGCTGATCGGATGTGGATCGACGCACGAGGAATAGGCAAGACCGCAAGAACCCAACATGGTGCGGCACCAGCGACGAACAGATTTGGGCGGTGCGGCAGCGGTGCTCCTGCGAGCCAGGACGTTCTGGGAGAACCGATCGCCGGCACACTTTCAGTCCCTGCCGTACTGGGCGAACCTGTCGCTGGCGCACGGGCGTTTGTTCGTCCAGGATTCTTTGTCTGGATTCGAAGCTCTGAGGACGGATGACATGATCCGCGGCGCGCTAGTGCACTACAGAACCAGCAGCCAGCAACAGCCGGAGGCCATGGACGCATGTTCGTGGCTTCGTGCTACCCACACGCCGCTTGGACCTGAGGCTATCTAGCAGGACCTCACCGGAGCTCCGCCCAGAGGAGAAACCTGATGTGCTTGACATGCAAGCAGGCAGTTGATCAGGTTCAACCTGACACCCGGGAGCTTTATAATTATTCTTAACCTGATAAATCGTCGAGCTCACTGAGCTGGGTTCAATCAAGAATTTGTCAAAGCCTGAAAGTTCTAGCAGCAGATCTTTCTATTAGTGTTGATCTCGATCTCGGACTGGGCTTTTGCCCAACGGCAAAGCCCAGCTCCAACTCGGTCTTCCCCACGCGCCCTGATCGGGGACGCCCAGCCTTCCTCTGGCTGGTAGGCCCCCATTGCACAGCGCCATAATAAATAGGGGTGAGGGGCCGGGGCGCTCGGTACGAGGTTCACCGCGCTGCCAACACCCTCACCCACAGAAACCCTAGTCCGATCTAGTAGGGGGCGCTGGAGCAGCGGGAAGTTTCACCACCACCGCAGCCAGCTCCGTTCCACCGCCGCCGCCACCGTCATCGACGCCATCGTGCCGGCATCAAACTCGCTGCGTCACTCGTCGCCGCCTTTGAGCGGATCTCCATCAACGAACCCGAGATGGCCGGCTCAAGCTATTCTGGTGGTACAGAAGGTCTCTCTCCCTCTCTGTGTACTCTCTGTGTAGATCTAGGAACCCCTCTTGTACTCAGATCAAAGAAAAAAAGAATAGAAATCCTCACTGATCTATGTTCTAGAGATCCTAATAGTCTTACAATGGTATCAGTCGTCTTGCTAGCGCATAGTTCCAGTAGGGAAAAGACAGATTCGAACTCGAATCGAAAGAATCAGAGAAAGAACAGAGAGAATCAATGGCAAATCGAACTCAAAAGTTGAAACCCTAACCCTAAGTGAAAAGGGCAGCGGGGCCTTACCTGGGTCCAACCGCCGGCTCCATCGCCGGCCACCTGCCACGCGGGAGCCCAACAGAGGGCCGGCTCGCCGGCACACAGATCGGAGCCGCCACTCGTGGACTCGGGATGCCTTCTCCACGCGCGGGCTCGGAAAGGACAGCACCGCCAAGCTGCTCAACAGCGGCGTGCTCCCACACGGGGAGCACGCGCGCCGGCGAGGGGGCCAGCGGCGGCGCCGCCGCTACCTCCTTCGGCATCCACCAGTGGTCGCCGCCGCTTTGTGTGGAGAGAGAAGACGGGCAGGGAGAAATGAACCTAGGGTTCGGGGGGGCGGCGTTCGCCGTTTTGATTTGCCGAGAAGGGCGGAGAGCTGTCGGATCCGATCTGACGGCTCACAGCACTCGCGAACGAGCGGGCCAGATTCGGCCCAAGTGGGCGCCGCGCACGAGCCGTTTTGGTGGCCCAGGCCCAGGCTGCGGCCTGGGCGCAGAAGGTGCTGCACGCGCGCGCCGAGCGGGCTGGCCGATTTCGCGCCTGGGCCGCCTCAACAGTGAAAGTTTTAAATTGTTTTTCTATTTTCAAGAAGCATTTTCAATAGTATTTTGAATGTTTTTGTTTATAGTTTGATCTCTATTCATTTTGGCACCAACGTGTACATTGTTTAGAGATAAAAGTCCATAGTACTGCTTCTAAAAATAGAAATTTAACATGTTTCCGCTGCAAAGTTTAAAGTAATTGCTCTCTAATTTAATTCGAACCAACGGGACAATTAAATTTAAAGAGCATGTTTAAAGTGATTTTTGAAGTGAATTATGATATTGTTATTTTCTGACCAACATTGTTAATAGCTATAATTTTTGTATAGTTCTTGTTCATTTATTTCTATTTCTGCCCAACGGTGATATAGATTTAATTGCATAAACAGTTGTATGTTCTATTTTGACCAACGTTGGAATTATTACATGCAATTATTGTTATTATGTTCTCACTATTTTTTGAAATTTTCAGCGGGGATGAACTTGCTGGGATTCATCAATCACATCCCGACCTTAAAAGGAGACAACTATGGCGAATGGATCAAGAAGGTTGATCTTGCTTTCGTCTGTGGAGAGGTGGATGAGATGATCACCACTCCAAAGCCCACTGAGCCACCGGCTCCAGTGAGAGGGGAATCTGACACTGATGCTGAGTGGTAGAAAAAGGAAAGGGACTATGCTCCCTTAAAGATGGCTTATGATCTCAAAAAGACAAAGTGGAACAATACCAACAAGAAATGTGTGGCAGTGATAAAGAACACAATTGATCCTAACATTTTAGGTTCAATTGGAGAGTGTGATTCTGCTGCTGAATACCTTAAAAAGATAAAGAATCAGTTTACTGATTGTTCAAAGACTTATGCCACACAGGTCATAGAGTAGTTGGTCACAAAGAGGTACTATGGCAATGCCGGTACTATAAGGGATCATATCATGGGGATGTACGCCTTGAACTCCAAGCTCAAACCAATGGACTTGGATCTCAAGGAAGAGTTTCTTGTGCACCTGGTGTTCGCCTCTCTTCCAAAAGGGTTTGCAACATTCGTTGTAAACTACAACTCACAGCCAGAGAAGTGAAACATGGAAAAGGCAACAACAATGTGTGTGCAAGAAGAAGAAAGATTGAAGCGCCAGAATGGTGGTTCAATTAATTTTGTGCAAAACAAAAAGAAAAGGTCCTTCCAAGCTGGCCCTTCCTCACAGTCCAAAGACAAAGCTCCTATGCCACAAAAGTATCAGCAACAGCGCCCTCCAGCACAAGATGAGTGCTTCCACTGCCATGACATGGGGCATCGTAAGGCAGATTGTCCCAGGTACTTAAAGATGGTAATGGCAAAGAATGGTGAGAATGTAATTTCATTTGTTCATGAATCCATGTATATACAGTTTTCTAAATCTACTTGATGGATTGACTCTGGTGCAACTGTACATGTTGCAAATTCTTTACAGTGATTCCGTTCGACAAGGACTACGCTAAGAAGCGAAAGGCACATTAAAGTTGCGAACGGAGTACAAGCAGAAGTTGAAGCTGTTGGCGATGTCTCCCTCGAGCTAGTTAATGGATTTATGCTTGTATTGAGAGATGTTCTATTTGTTCCTTCGCTTCATAGAAACTTGATTAGTGTGTCACGTCTAGACAAAGATGGTTATGGTTATCATTTTGAGAATGGCAAATGTGAACTATGGTTTGATAATAATTGTGTTGGTGATGCTTTCCTTCACAATGAGCTTTATTTATTATCTATGCGTGATAAAGTACATTCTGTGTATGATGCGAATGTAAATGTGATAGCGTCCTTGTCAGTAAATGCGAACAGGAAAAGAAAGAGAACTCAAGTTGAATCATCGAAATTATGGCACTGTCGTTTAGGCCATATTTCGAGGGGGAGAATTGAAAGATTAGTAAAGAATGAAATTCTTCCTCCACTAGAGTTCTCTGACCTTGAACAATGCATAGAATACATTAAAGGAAAGTTTGTAAAGCAAATTAAAAAGGGTACCAAACGAAGTGCAGAAATTTTAGAGATAATTCACACAGACATTTGTGGTCCTTTTTCTGTGCGAAGTGTGGATGGTTGTGACTCGTTCATAACATTCACAGATGATTACTCCCATTTTGGATACATTTATCCAATTAAAGAAAGATCAGAGGCATTGGATAAATTTAAGATATTCAAAGCCGAAGTTGAAAATCAGCATGATAAAAGAATTAAAATAGTAAGATCCGATCGTGGGGGGGAGTACTACGGTCGGCATACCCCGTATGGACAAGTTCCTGGGCCTTTTGCGAGGTTTCTACAGGAAAATGGAATAGTCGCCCAGTATTCCACACCGGGCGAGCCTCAGCAGAATGGAGTAGCTGAAAGGCATAACCATACTCTGATAGATATGGTGAACAGTATGATGAGTTACTCAACCTTGCCATTGAGTTTATGGATGGAGGCGTTAAAAACCGCCATCCATATTCTCAACAGAGTGCCAAGTAAGTCAGTGCCCAAAACACCGTACGAGCTGTGGACAAGAAGAGTACCCTCACTAAACCACCTGCGTGTGTGGGGGAGCCCGGCTGAGGCTAAAGTTTTTAACCCAAATATTGGGAAACTGGATCCCAAGACAGTGAGCTGTCATTTCATTGGCTATCCAGAAAAGTCAAAAGGTTTTCGTTTCTTTTGTCCAGACAGACACACAAAGTTTGTAGAAATGAGACACGCTATTTTCCTAGAGGAAGAAATGGTCAGGGGAAGCATGGTAGCTCAAGAAATTGATCTTGAGGAGAAGCGGGTGTGTGTGCCCACTCCGATGATTGAAGAGCCATTTTTCTCACTACCTGTTGCTGCTGCACCCACAATACCTCATATTGTGATGCCAACACCTGTTGTGAGTTCTCCAGGTGTGGAAATAAATGTTGATAGGGAACCTGTCCTTGAGGATCCGACAGAACCAATTGGCACAGATGAGGGGGAGCCACAACAGCCCCAAGAGGATAATGTGCCACAGGTTGAGGTACAAAATGTACCAGAAGTTGAGACCCCTAGAAGGTCTCAAAGAGTCAGGAGGTCAGCTATTTCTAGCGACTATAAAGTTTATAATACAGAAGAGGTTCATATGGAGAGCGATCCCACTTCATATGAAGAAGCCATGAGAAGTGTTCACCCATCCAAGTGGCTGGAGGCTATGGAAGATGAGATGAAGTCGATGAGTTCCAACGGTGTTTGGGATTTAGAGGATATTCCTAAAGGGGCCAAAACAGTAGGCTGTAAATGGGTTTACAAGATTAAACGTGACTCCAAAAGGAATGTAGAAAGGTTTAAAGCACGACTCGTGGCAAAGAGTTTTACGCAAAGGGAAGGGATAGATTATAACGAAACCTTTTCTCTGGTTTCGTATAAAGATTCCTTCAGAATTATAATGGCTTTGGCGGCACATTATGACTCAGAGTTACATCAGATGGATGTAAAGACGGCATTCCTTAACGAAGATCTATATGAAAGTGTTTACATGGCACAACCGAAAGGTTTTGTCGTGGAAGGAAAAGAGCGTATGGGATGTCGCCTAAGGAAATCCATTTATGGATTAAAGCAAGTCTCTAGGCAGTGGTATTTAAAGTTTGATGAAACCATAAGGAAATTTGAGTTTAAAGAAAATGATGAGGACAATTGTATTTATGCAAAGTTTTAAAGTGGAAAATTTATTTTCCTTATCCTGTACGTGGACGACATTTTACTTGCTAGCATTGATGTCGGTTTGCTACTGGAGACAAAGAAGTTTTTGTCCTTAAATTTTGATATGAAAAATCTTGGTGAAGCTTCATTCGTTCTGGGAATTGAAATTCATCGAGATAGAAGAAAGGGGGTATTAGGATTGTCACAGAAGGCTTACTTGGAAAAAGTTCTAAAGAAATACAGTATGCATGCTTGTAAGCCTTCACCTGCTCCTATAGTCAAGGGCGATAGATTTGGGAAATTTCAATGTCCCAGGAACCAGTATGAGATCGATCAAATGAAAGCGGTTCCATATGCTTCAGCTGTCGGAAGCCTACAGTATGCTCAAGTGTGTACATGCCCTGACTTGGCATTTGTTATCGGGATACTTGGCAGATATCAAAGTAATCCAGAACAGACACACTGGATAATGGTAAAGAAAGCTTTGCGTAATGTGCAAGGCACAAAAGGCCTCATGCTAACCTACAGAAAATCCGATTCTCTGGGGATAGAAGGGTACTCAGATGCGGATTTTGCGGGGGACATTGATGACTGAAAGTTCACGTCCGGTTATGTGTTCATGCTCGCAGGGGGAGTTATATCGTGGAAAAGCTCCAAACAAAGTGTCACTACATCATCAACGATGTATGCAGAATTTGTTGCATGTTATGAGGCCTCGGGGCAGGTAGAATGGTTAAAGAAATTCATACCCAGTTTAAGAGTGGTAGACAGCATTCAAAGACCACTCAGAATGTACTGCGACAATGAACCTGCAGTGTTCTATGCTCACAACAATAAGTCAAGTGGTGCTGCCAAACACATTGACATAAAGTTTTATGTTGTGAAAGAGAAAATCCAGGATCACTCCATTACTCTTGAGCATATAAGCACAAAGAAAATACTTGCGGATCCGCTCACAAAAGGCTTACCACCCAGCGTGTTTAGTGAACACGTAGCCGGCATGGGTTTAAGGGAAAGCCTATGATTCCTGGACAATATAGGGCCCAAAGGTTAAAGAATTGTTTCAGAACAGTGAAGTGTATGGTAGCTGTTGAATCTATCGGCAACTGGCTGTGACGATGAAGTATGCTCTATGCACTAATCTATGATGGAACGAATAAAGTTAAAAGTGTTGAAGATAAAATATAAAGTTGAAAAAGTAAAGTGAGATCAAGGAGGAAAATGTTAGTGTTGATCTCGATCTCGGACTGGGCTTTTGCCCAACGGCAAAGCCCAGCTCCGACTCGGTCTTCCCCACGCGCCCTGATCGGGGGCGCCCAGTCTTCCTCTGGCTAGTGGGCCCCCGTTGCACAGCGCCATAATAAATAAGAGTGAGGGGCCGGGGCCCTCGGTACGAGGTTCACCGCGCCGCCAACACCCTCACCCACAGAAACCCTAGTCCGATCTAGTAGGGGGCGCTGGAGCAGCGGGAAGTTCCGCCACCGCCGCAGCCAGCTCCGTTCCACCGTCGCCGCCACCGTCCTCGCGGCCGTCGCGCCGGCATCGACCTCGCTGTGTCACTCGTCGCCGCCTTTGAGCGGATCTCCATCAACGAACCCGAGATGGCCGGCTCAAGCTCCTCCGGTGGTACAGGTCTCTCTCCCTCTCTGTGCACTCTCTGTGTAGATCTAGGAACCCCTCTTGTACTCAGATCAAAGAAAAAAAAGAATAGAAATCCTCACTGATCTATGTTCTAGAGATCCTAATAGTCTTCCACTTTCAACTAACAATCAAGAGCAAAATGGTGTACCGCTGCTAACTGCTGCGACTATGCTAGTATGCTCTGTACTAGGCGATGCAAGTTCTGATTTTCAAATTATCGCAAAAATATAATTTTCAACCTTCAACTACAAATCGGATAACATAGTCCATCCAGCTGTCAAAATCGAGCAAATTTGGCCCTTAGGTGGTTTCAAATGTGGTTTTATATTTTTTAAAAATGAAATTTTAATTAAATCTAATAATCCAAACTAATTATAAGTAATCAAATATTATGAATATAGAAAAATTGGATCTGAATAAATGACAAGTATTGTGCTAATAGATAGGTTACCTTTTTAGAAAACATTTGGTACCCATTTTGTATATTTTGATTTAAAATAAATTACTTATAAACTTTTAAGTTTAAATTGGATATTTTTTATTCTCACGAAATGGAAACCCACCTTCGAAACCACCTAAGGGGTCAAATTTACCCGGTTTGAACTGTTGAATGACATTTGTTATACAGTTTCATAGTTAAAGATTGAAAATCAGACTATTATGATAGTTCGAGGAGGTAAACCAGACTTTTCTCAAAACCTACGACTAACGAAAACATTACTTTGGAGCCTGAAGTGTATTTGCCGATTAAGCATGCTGCACGTAGATGGACATCTTTGGTGCCAGAGTTGAAACCTGACTGACTCACTGACAGAATCGGTTTGGTTCCAAATTTGCTTGTGAAATGGCTTTCAAGTTCTGATCCCATGGCAGAATCGTTTTGCTAGGTAATTGGAACTGGTCCAGAAAGGCACATATTGCATGAGCCAGCTGCTAACCTGCTACAACTTTCAGAAGATACAACACCCAGCCAACTTTCAGAAGATACAACACCCAGCCAACTTTCAGAAGATACTTCACCGCCGGCGTAATGACACTTCGTTCAGATGATGGTGGCAGCAGTGCCGAACAATAATGGGCCGAGCTATCAAGTTATCCTCGAGGCCGAACAATAATGGGCTCAGAATTGTCGATCATACCAACGAAAAAAACTGCCCTGCAAATAGAGAGGACAAATTGGACCAAGAGGAAGAGGAAGGTTTTTCTGACTGAAGCCCATAAGAAGACAGAAATAGAAAGAAAACTTTTGACTCTCCACAAACGAAATGATGAAAGCACGAAACTACGTGAGTCTGGGGGAAATAATATCGATTGTAACTTTCAGCATCGTCTATAAACCTACATGTAACTTTCAGGCTCTAAATATTGGTATTATATCAGACATATGGACAATACTAATTAATGGCGGCTTTCCTGCAGGAAAAAAAAAACTGTTTTTACTCTAGGATCTTTGTGACGTGAAAACGATGGCAAAGTCGTTCTACTCTCCGCATGGTCTTCTCATAGTTTGCTTTCGAGTTCTAATTTCAACCATACCGGCGCCGGTGTAGCCGGCTAGTCCCATAGCTGACATGTCAGGCTCTAATTGTTGGCATTAGATCCAGTGAGCACTAATCTACGGCGGCTTTCATACATAAAAACTCGTTTCACTATAAGGCATCCCTGTCCTAAAAACGATGCACAACTTTCCTACTCTTCCTCTCTTGTCTTCACGTGTATATACGTAGGAATTGCTCAAAAAATATATATGTAGGCACCGTTGCAGCCGTCTAGTTTCATTGTCTGAAATGGACAAATTAAGCTAGTAGTGGCCAGTAATCATGGAGCACTTTGCTATCACGTCCCTGTCTGCCAGTGATTTCGTTTAGTTTCCCACTCTGATTAGGGCTTGGATTTTGTATTGTTGTGCTGATGAGCCATTTTCAGACTTATTTTTGAGAGAGAGAAGAAATTCAATTCTCTGACGCGCTTTGTGTTGGACTTAATCAGTTGTCCAAATCTCTCTTGATGCACGTCACCTATTTTAAAATGCAGGATTAGGACTTTGTGCGTGAAACGGCTCCGTGTAGCACAATTATTTGTTGTGTCCCACGTTTTGGGTAGAGGTTACTGTCACCCATTGGCATCCGACTTCATGCGATTTATAGAAGAAATTGATCTTTATTCGGACGCCCCAACCCCTGCCAGTTTTGTCATTTGGGTCAGCTTCCCGTCATTTGATTCGTTTATTGGACCAAATACGCCGAGATTCAACGGCCTTTTGCATCAGCGGCGCATTTAAAATACCACCGATCTTGACCTCTTTGTATCGTACGAGTAGCTAGATTGATGAGCAGTGGGTGAGCAAACGGCGACACTCTTGTCTTGCTCCTTGGTCGAATCCTACCTGTCGCCCATCCTGAAGAAGCACTACGTGTTCAGCAAAATACAATAAGGTGCAACCAGTGACACCGTGACAGTAACATTGAACCTTGCTGCCATGAATCTAGCCAGAGTTTCAGAGCAGCTGTCCCCGATGTCAACCGTTCACCGATGATACAAACGAGTGAGCATCACGTAATGAACATGTCACTATTTATGCCATTTCGCGTGATTTTGGTGATCGAATGACAACACAATCAATGGGACTAATGTGATTGTTAAGATGATCATTCTCAGACTTTTAGATCCAAGTGATGACAAAGATAGGCGTAGCTCTTCGGTCAGTAGCACCGAAAGAACCGACGCATGAGCATCGATGCATCCGATGGTTGTCGGAAGAACCTACGCCATGGTATTTTGGTGCAGAAGGGAATCGAAGCCAAGTCAGCTTATAGGCACCGGATGAACCAATAGTTCAAAAAGGAGCATCGGTGCATCGGGCATACTATATTCCAGAGACGATGTCAAGCGCCCAGGAAAAAATTCTTCAGCACCGGTTGAACCAGTGAAGCATCGGTGCATACCATCGGTGTAATGACGTCAGCAGAAGAGAAGAAGGCCAACGGAGTGCTGTGAGTGACCGGTTTAACCGACGTTCAAGCATCGGTTCAACCGATGATCACTGTGTCAGCTGTCAGGAGTTCAACGGCTACTTCGGATCTTAGAGTGACCGGATGAACCGACGATACCCCTGCCAGAGGCATCGGTTCATCCGATGATACGCAGATTTTCTGCTGACCGTTGGAGCAACGGCTACAAGACTTGGTGGCCTATATATACGCCTCACCCCGGCCATTTGAAGGTTGCTGCAGTGGCTAGACTTCCCACACATACTCAAGAACATCTCCAAGCCATACAAGAGCATCAAGATTATATTCTTAGCCTTTAGCACACTTTGAGAGTGTTGTGTAAAGGATTAGCTCTTAGTGAGTGAGATTGCAAGGCTTCGAGCCTTTGTGCTGTGGTTCATTAGCAAACCAAAATAAGAGCTTGGTGCGCCGGCACCTTGGAGCGTGAAGCTCGCCGGCAACGTCATCGACCCTCCGACTTGGTGTGGAGCGGCGACGACACTTTGTGCGGGGGACGTGGAGACCCCCATCCTTTGTGGAGAAACTCCTTAGTGGAACCCGGGGCCAAGATGACCGTGATTGTGTTCATGGAAAAGACTTGGTGGCCGAGTAACAATAATCTTAGTGAGTGCTACAACAACGTGAATGTAGGTGTGGCTTTGTGGCTAACCGAACCACGGGATAAACACCCGCGTCAAGAGTTTGCTATCTTCTATCCCGCTCTTTAAACTTCCGCATTTAATACTTGCACCTTTGTGCCTTTACTTTCATAGAATAGTTTCTTGTTAGGAAAAGCTATAGGGTGCATAACTCTTTTGGGATAGGGGTTTCACATTAGAACAACCTAGTTGCACATAAAGATAGATTGAATTAGTTTAAGTTTTGTGCAAACTAATTGGAGCCATATGTCAAGTTTTTTATTAGCACCTAATTCACCCCCTCTCCCTCTTAGATTAGAGCACCCGATCCTTTCCATCACTAGAACACCGTAGCTTGTGCTCCACCGTGATCTCGGAGGTCGGAGCTTTGAGTGGGAAAGGAGCTGAAGCTTGGAGTCATATTTTCCAGCTCGTGCGTTGACCAATCTCGGTGATGGGCCAGCGCGGTAGGTTGGGCTGGGAATCTCGGACCTCCCTTTTGACTTGCTCACTTGATGAAACCATGGCCACGTAGAAACAGCACACCAAAACCTTTTCGGCCACAACGTCTAGTTCATTTCTTCCCGGTTCCGGGACCCCTACGGCTCGCATCAATTTTCCACAGCAGATCTGACTTGCACGGCCTGCAAGCAAAAGGTGAAGACCACCGTGGTCACTGCTTGGCCTTGACTACCACGAGTTCAGTGTGTTCCTTCGCAGTCCAGGAAGCAGAGGGCGCCAGAGAGGACAAGCAAACCTGTTGAAAACAGTGACTGTTACAGGCGAGAAGCGTCGATTGACTGACGTGGTTACCGGACTGACCGTGCATCCATCTGCGTCTCGTTCGACGCTCATGGCACCGATCGTCGCCGACCGGTTAATTTTTCCTGGATGCCATGAGCTTCAGGTAAGCACGCGGGGTTGGAAAAATGGGCGTTTTTTGCGGCCTGAAACTGAAGCCATCCAGTGGTTTGGGTTGTTAGCTGGCAGCGCCATCAGCCTGGCCGTCTCTTCACTGACTCACACCCTCGTCATCCATCCCCAATCAATGCACACGACTCTTGCAGTTGCAGTGATCTCCTCCCGTTGACTTGTTGACCTGCACCGGCGTGCTAGTAGTAGATAGTAGACTAGTAGTAGAGCTGGAGTGCGCTGGACGAATTCTGCAGCTGGTCAACCAAACGGCAAATGATTTGGTTTTGCACGGAGAAAAAAAAACGTGGAGAAGGCGCCTATTTAATTATGCTGTGAAGCTGATGCAACGAAGACGGCATCAGATCAGATCAGATCAAATAAAAAGTGATCAGCCGTCTTCTCTGAACGGGGAAGATGCATGGATCAGGATCAGGCAAACCATTTCTCGGCCACGCTCTACCGTAAGCTAGGGCTGATGCGTACCACACTAGTATATTCACTTGTGAGAACTGAGAAACGCGCCGCCGCAGCTCTCGGCGACTTGGGTACCCACGTGCGCGCGCGCGGCGTCCATGTCGGCCTGCCCGCCGCAGCCAGGGGGTCAGCGCAGCGTGCGCACGGCAGCCTTCACCCGTGCGATCCGGCCTGGCACGACGGAGACGTACGCGGGTTGTTCGTTCCTTGCCAAGCGCCGGCCGGCCACGTCGGCGTCGCACTCCCTCCGCGGCCGAACCGATCGCCACCCGAGGCGCGATCGGGTACGGACGCGGACGACGTATCGGCTAGCGCGTTGCCGGCCGGGGGTCAGAGACCGCGCCGCGCGAGAGCCCCTCCCGGGGCTTTCCCCATCGGTGGTCGCCGGGGACCAGCCCGCGGTGGCAGTGGCTAGCCTGCAGCTAGCGATGATGGAGAGCTGCTGGGACCACTGCGGCCAAGCGACGGGGACCGAGGGCGACGTCCATCCACATGCCCTTGGAGTGGCGGTCTCGCTCTCGCTCTCGCTCTCGTACGTGCCGCCAAAGTCGTCGAGTCTACGCGCGTGACGGGGAGGCGGTCTCCATCGCGTCGTGGCCCGTAGCCAAGGGCGCCCCCCTGCACTGGCCCTGCCCTGCCTCCCCAAGTTTCTGTCCTGGCAGAATATTCGTGCTGCATGTGTACTACGTATTTGCGGATCACTTCTTGATCCGGAGCCCCATCTATAGAAGCACTCCAGTGCCTCCATGGCCTGGACCACTGGAGGCTACTAGCTGATCGAGCATGGGAGGTCGGCTCGGGCGCTCGGTCAATGCGGGCTCGCAGCGACAGCGACGAAACGGTGCCCGACACTTGCCGCAGTCGGCCGGGCTTAGACTGTCCACAGCGAGAAGAGCAAATGAAGGAGCAAATGTACTGTTTGGCACTGTAGATGTACTGTTTGGCACTGTAGACAGAGGGGACGTGGAAATCGAGGAGGAGATGCTCCTGAGTTTGCTCGGCCCGTTGTGGACGGCCTTAGCTTGTGAGGATCCTGATCCGGCGATCCCCTCTCTCTCTCTCTCTTTTTTCTTTTTTGAACGAGATCCGGCGATCCCCTCTCGATCGCGTGTCCTTGTCCGCCGGCCGGTCGGTTTCCACGACATCCGGCGGTGCAGATCCGCACGGTAACTCGGCCGTAGAGACAGGTCTATGAGCCCCGGCCGGAGCTATAGTTTACAGCTCCGGATCACTCTGATACGATTCAACGAGAATCCGCCGCGCCGACTACTAGTCTTCGGTTACGTTGGGGCAGAAAATTGTGGACTGATGAAGCGACCCAAATCATACTTTAGGAGATTCCTCATGCGAGCCAATTACGCGTGTCCACTTCATGACAGTTGCTTAGAAAAAAATCTAGAGAATTGTATTAGGCATGCTATTCCAGATTTCATTGTTCTGTTTAGGAAGTTACCAGCAGGTCATGGTCCTGCACAAGCTAAATTCGGTAATTACTAATTATAAGATATAAAATGTGGTTATTAGCTTGGTACAATGCAAGATAATGCAGATTTACACATGCACATAGGCTGATGGAATATGTTGATCAGAAAAGAAAAGGCCCCGTTAGGTGGATTAGCCGGAATGTATATACTGGTTAAATCGTAATTAAGCTGGAACTATTATATTATTAGTACTAGCAAACTTGAACATGTAACTTGCACAATTCATCATCTACCACCTGTCCTGTTGCAAATTGCACTACCCATTTGATTGTTTTGACGATATGATGGCATTGGATACTCCACAGAGAAAAACAAGTTGAATCATGTCAGCTGACCTATTTCTCTTGCAACTTGGTTCAAGTACTAAACTAATCACTTGGTCCTTTATTTGGATACATTTTATTACACAATCATGTAGCCATATAGTTTTTTTTATGGTTTTGGTCATGGAGACATCTAGTCCAATTGACTCAAAGCTGGCAAATAGGACAACAATCCGACTTAATCTATTATATTATTAAAGGAGTGTTAAAAGAAGCAACTACGTTCGCCGAAAGGGTCTAGAAATTCCCACGTTAATCTAAAAAAGAGAAGAATTTGCAACATTTGATTTTATGAAGATCTAACGTTTCAAACTAACTCAAGAGTTCATATCAAATACGATTAATAAATAGCTAATTTCAGATTTAAAAAATTAACGAAAATTAGGACATGGCAAAGAGTCCATGCCGAAAACTATTAGCAAATAGTTTATTTCGGAATTTAAAAAATATGAAAATTAGGACTTAACCAAAGAGTCCATGTTGAATACAATTGCTAAATAGGAAAATTATGAATTAAAAAATTAAAAAAATTAGCATTAGCACTCGACAAAAAATTAATATTAGCTGAATAGCTAAATTACTCCAAATTAACGAAGATCTAAATAGTATTTGTGTATAGGATTTACACCATTCGATTTAATGAAGATCTAACGACCTAAATTGAACAAAGAGTCCATGTCCAATTTAATGAGATGCAATATTCTAAACTACCCAAAAGTATCTGTGTCTAATTAAAATTAAATGCAGAGTCCGCATGACATAAAAACTCATGTTACCATCTATGTCTCGCATTAACCCTCCTTAAAGATGCAAAAAAATGGCAGCAACATAAGCGTGACAACGCGACCATAGTTGTATTGTATCGGTATTATTGAAAGAGATAATTGCTTTAAAAAATCTTTGGAACGCCCTGCACTATGACGCAACCATAGTCTTTGCTCGAGATTCCGAATCACAACTTTTCGAGTCTCAAGAACGTCTTGTAGTACATGCAGTTGCATGAAGCACATTGGATTCTACTCAAAATCATTTCCGAACTCAATCAATCAATTTCTTCTAGAGCAACCAAGCGTAAAGATAGGGATGAAAAAGATAATGATGATGCGCAATTTCAGATATTGCAATCTTTTGCAAGACCATCGGCATCTTATGATTATCAGTGTGGGCCAATGAATACGCAGGCGAATCAATGTGAGAGAAATATCCGCTGAAGAACCAATGCTTTCTCCAAACAAGGATTATCATCATAAATATTGCATATTTCTGAACAACTTTAGTTATACAAACTAATTTGATGGTGGTCAACAAAGAATCATGATTCTCTGGGCATATAAATAGTTCCATAGAAGTAACAATCGCTGGGATAAAGAGTAAAGCACCGAAACCTACAAATAAATGTGACTATTATTAGCTCAATCTAAATAGATGCATGGGAAAATCAGGGAGTTAGTCGTGTGTGACGAATCAAATAGCATATATAATTCTTAACATTATTATGCCCATTTAATCTTCTATAAGTACACACTAGGCACGGAACACAGATGTGATCTATACCTCTAAAGATGTATAGAGAAAGAGAAGAGAAAAGAATAAAGAAGCACCAAGGTTGAACGGGTAAGGAAAGTAGAAAAATGAGAATAGAAAAAGAAGGCAGGAAAAATGAGAAAATGAGGGCAAAAGAAAAAGACAATAGTGAATTTATTGGTTTAGTCTATAATTAATATCATTAGTCAATAGTATGTTATTTCATCTGAAGTTATGTTATTACGAAATCATATTATAGATGAGAAAATATTAAATTATAGCCATGTCGTGTTGGACATTTGACAACTTCCATATATTCATAAAAAAAATAGGTGAAGCGGTTCTACCGAACGGTTTTCAAAACGGCTCTATATCCATAAGAGAAGTTGTTCCATCAAAGAAGCCACAACTGGAATTATTTCAGCCACAGCTACAGGCCTGAAGTCCAGCTAATCTATCCCAAATTCGATTGCCTACAATACAAAACTAATGATTCAAACAAATGTACGTTGTCGCTGCTCCTCTTCGCTTAGAAAAAAAACCCTAAGGCACAATACTAAACAAGAAACTTCTCCATTAGATGCTTCGGATGCGATACACACTAATCGATTTCAAATATACCAAGGAACAAAATAGAAGACGGATAAATCAATAAAAACTACTAGAGAAAATGGAAGATAAAGAAAAGAGTTAAAAACAACAACAAAGATATATATATGGAACTATCTATCACCGAGATGACAAAACTCTAAAGTAGGCCAATTATGCAGTCATATGGGCTAAAAACTAATAAATTGTGCAGTAACCAAAGTGAGAAAATAATAATAGGTTCGGTTAAATAAAAAATTTAAAACATATATGCATTAACATAGCACGCATATATATAAATTTTGCATAACATTTATTTACCAAAGCCAGCAGGTGGCCCCAACTTATTTTTAACATAACTTTTTTTTGTCTAATCCATGATCATTTTTATTTCGCTCCCAGGATGAGTCAGATCTAGATCTGCTAGATGCTACTTAAGTGTTCTAACAACTACACTAGATATATGTTCGCTAAATAATAATCAAAATATTGCAAGATACAAATCGAACTCCAACACCTAAGTTACAGATTGTTGGCAAACATAACTAACAAATACATATAAATATATTTCATAATTATAAAAAAACTTTATATGAATACAAATATGTACAATATGCATCCATATTCAAGGTGACCCAAAATTGAATTCAATCCTCAAATTTAGATTTGCAGGTTTAAGTACTAAAATATGCAACTATAATATAGAACAAAGCAACATAAAAAATGATTATTGATATGACGTCCTATGCATAGAAAACTGCAGGTAGTATTCAACAAGAGCAAACGAGAGGTAAATAAATTATCAAATACATCTCTTCTGTCAATATAAATATTTTTAAAAAATAAATAAAAAAACTAGCTACCCGCGCTATTAGCGCGGGCCACCTTGCTAGTTTTTCTTAGATTAAGGATAAAATCTAGCCTTCTATGTCCACATTGTGGATATATAAAACCAAAGGTTGTAAAGAGGTTTTAGACTCTAATCCTCAACAATGAGGAGCTCAAAAACACAAAAAGATAACTTTAAGACAAAGAAAACAATTAGAAGACTAGCTTCATTCTTCTTCTTTGTCCATGTGTCATTCTTGCATTGTCTTTATGCATCTTCAATCCATTTCATCGTTCGTTTGCTTAGAAACTTAATATCGGACTTCCAATACTCATCTTCTAACTCTCCCACAACAG
Source organism: Panicum virgatum (assembly GCF_016808335.1). NCBI lineage: Eukaryota > Viridiplantae > Streptophyta > Magnoliopsida > Poales > Poaceae > Panicum > Panicum virgatum. Next base: position 63,513,166 of record NC_053146.1, read on the forward strand.
ACTCCGCTTTAGGTGATGAAGGTTGGGCCAAAGGATTTCCAAAGCAACGCCTTGAATAAGGACACGGCGTCTAAGATGCTGTCGTCGCCCATCCAACTAATGACACCTGAATAATTCATACATATAAAATCAGTTTTTGAAGAATCCATATAAAATCATATCACGGAACCCCATGAGCTGTCACAATACCTTTCATCTTCCAAATGATGCATGCATGATGGAATTCTAGAGAAGGCCATTATTAACGATAAAAAAAACATCTTTTTGATTCACATAGGCAAGCATTTTCAGCACATCTTGTACACTGAAACGATCCATTCAAATTGCTGGTCTCATTTTATCTTCCACTTTCTGGCTTCCGTTGCCCCAGGAACAACATTTTCAACCTGCAGGGCGAGGTTTTTCAACTTTTTTTAATATAAAATGAAGTACAGTAGATTTGATTACGTGACTATCGTTTGCTGAGGTAATCTTTACCCGGTGTCATTGACACATGTGTATCTGACACATGGACGTACTTGCAATTGCAAGTTGCAATTACTTTACTATAGCCACCAAGGCTTAGATATGAATAGGAATAATAGTATACAGGATCGCACCCACACATATGCACAAACATTTATGGAAGATACTTGGGATAATAAAAGGTTGTATGGGCTAGGTTTAGATTTATGCTGGCTAATATTAGCCAGAGAACATACAAGCTTGCAGATGATAAGCTTGTGAAGAGCTACTAACAGATTTTCATACATTCATAATTTCAGGTTCAGAAATGTCATTGATTCATCACACTGTTCTGTTGCTAGCTTGCAGATGATTCATCACACTGTTCTGTTGCTAACTTGCTCCTCCATAGAAAAACAGCTTGGGACCAGACAAATGCTAGCTTATTTTTCTTGAAATTTGGTTCAAGTCACATATTCTAACCACATAGTATTGTACGTTTCATATAATCATCTAACCATGATCTTTTAGTTTTTTTTGTATTAAAAGTACCAATCTCAGTCTACCAAAGCTGGCCAAGGACAATTAGTTTACACCGACTTTCAAATAAAGATATGTCTATATAAACAACGATTCATTATAGATGTAATCGAAAGAACCCCGCCCACGAGCTGCAAATAATTTTGGTTGTAGGATGTAATTTCTATCTGAACCCTTGCAAATAGTTTCTGCTGCCTGGATTTGTGTTGGCCTAATGCAAGAACAACATTTTCAAGCAATAGTCAGTACAATAGTAGATGTCTGTCGGTAATAGCCAGTGCCGCTTATCAAGCGCATATATACCTGACTTGTGAACGCACTTGCAAGTTGCAGTTCACTACTAGACTACTATTGCACAGTGCACAACTGCACATGGCCGACAAGAGAAAATATCTCAACGCTTGAACTGAGCTTGATCGTTTAGAAATTCTGCTACGGACCAAGAGCACATGCTACAAGCCGACACAACAACGGATTACTACAAACCTTGGAGAATATCACCAATATTTTTTTACAGAAACAAGCTGTTACACCGACTCTCTCTAGATGCTGGTGGTGTGGTGGCATCACTTTGGCCAATGCAAAACAAAAGAGTATTTTTTGCATGGGTACTGAAAAGTCCGTTGTAGGCTGCACTTTTTAGGGCGACCTCTTCCCCTCTTCTTGGATGCAAATCCAAAAGAGTGCCATTTACAACTGACAAAGCGAGGCCGAGGGAGATCAATCACTGATCCACGTTTACCGTTTGTTTTATTGCCACTTGCACTACCTAATTCAGCTTGTCAAAGCAGCCGCTGTCCCCATCTGGCCGAGCTCAAGAAACGCGGCGCCAGACAACCACCAACGGGACCCGGTGGCGTCAGGGGTCAGGACCCAATGGTCATTCAGCAGTGCAGACGGGGGGATACAGGGCACACGTCAACACCGGTGACTCTGTGAGTCTATGCAAATGCAACCGGAGGAGCGGCCGGCATCGTGGCCCACATCAACGGCGACTGCCGAGTGGGCCCGTGGACCTTTCCAGTCGGCCGTTTTGAAACTTCTTGGGGCGGAGCCGGCTGGGGGTGCTCGGATCCTGCCTGCCTCCCCTGTCTATAAATTGCATCCCATGTGATAGAGCACTGCACTGTCTTCCCTGCCACATAGAATCGAGCTGCCTTGAGCACCACTGAACCATTGGCGTTCTCCGCACAGCAAAGAGAGCAGAGCAAGAAGCCGCCGGCGATGACTTCCGCCGCGCTGCCGGAGGCCGTCGAGCCCAAGAAGAAGGGCAACGTCCGGTTCGCCTTCGCCTGCGCCATCCTCGCCTCCATGACCTCCATCCTCCTCGGCTATGGTACGGACACAAACTTGTTGCTAGTGAGTTCTCCCTTTCTGTTTGCCGTGCTGTGCTTTTGCATGGGCTCATCATGAGGTGCTTTTGCCGGCCGGACTTTGCAGATATCGGAGTGATGAGCGGAGCGGGGATGTACATCAAGAAGGACCTCCAGATCAGCGACGTGAAGCTGGAGGTCCTGATGGGCATCCTCAACGTGTACTCGCTCATCGGCTCCTTCGCCGCGGGGCGGACGTCCGATTGGATCGGCCGCCGCTACACCATCGTCTTCGCGGCGGTCATCTTCTTCGCGGGCGCCTTCCTCATGGGCTTCGCGGTCAACTACTGGATGCTCATGTTCGGCCGCTTCGTGGCCGGCATCGGCGTCGGCTACGCGCTCATGATCGCGCCCGTGTACACGGCCGAGGTGTCCCCCGCGTCGGCCCGCGGCTTCCTGACCTCCTTCCCGGAGGTGTTCATCAACTTCGGTATCCTCCTCGGCTACGTGTCCAACTACGCCTTCTCCCGCCTGCCGCTCCGCCTCGGTTGGCGCGTCATGCTCGGCATCGGCGCGGCGCCGTCCGTCGTGCTTGCTCTCATGGTGCTCGGCATGCCCGAGTCGCCCCGGTGGCTCGTCATGAAGGGCCGCCTCGCGGATGCCAAGGTCGTGCTGGGGAAGACCTCCGACACGCCAGAGGAGGCCGCGGAGCGGCTCGCCGACATCAAGAAGGCCGCCGGCATCCCCGCGGAGCTCGACGGCGACGTGGTCACCGTGCCTAGGAAGGAGAGCAGCGAGGAGGCGCGGGTGTGGAAGGAGCTCATCCTGTCGCCCACCCCGGCCATGCGCCGCATCCTCCTCTCGGGCCTCGGCATCCACTTCTTCCAGCAGGCGTCCGGCATCGACGCCGTGGTGCTCTACAGCCCGCGCGTGTTCAAGAGCGCCGGCATCACGGACGACAACAAGCTCCTGGGCACCACCTGCGCCGTGGGCGTCACCAAGACGCTCTTCATCCTGGTGGCCACGTTCCTGCTCGACAGGGTCGGGCGGCGGCCGCTGCTCCTCAGCAGCGTGGGCGGCATGATCTTCTCCCTGGTCGGCCTCGCGACGGGGCTCACCGTCATCGGCCACCACCCCGACGCGAAGATCCCGTGGGCCATCGGCGTGGCCATCGCGTCCACCATGGCCTACGTGGCCTTCTTCTCCATCGGCATGGGCCCCATCACGTGGGTGTACAGCTCGGAGATCTTCCCGCTGCAGGTGCGCGCGCTCGGGTGCGCGATGGGCGTGGCCAGCAACCGCGTGACCAGCGGCGTGGTCTCCATGACCTTCATCTCGCTGACCAACGCCATCACCATCGGCGGCGCCTTCTTCCTGTACGCCGGCGTCGCGGCGCTGGCGTGGGTGTTCTTCTTCACCTTCCTCCGGGAGACCCGCGGGCGGACGCTGGAGGCGATGAGCAAGCTGTTCGGCGCCACCGACGAGGACGACCTCAAGCCCCAGGACGGCGCCACCAAGGACAAGAAGCAGCTCGAGATGGCCGGCGCTACCAACTAACTCGCTCCAAATTACAGGACCTCAAGGGGTTTTCCATGCGAAAATCTTGTGCAGTAGGCACGCGGCAGCTAGCTAGCTGCCATTGTTGCCGTATATGAGCTAGCAGCAGGCTGAAGTAACGTGGCAAGATTCGCTGATGATCCGGCTGACGGCCGGCAAGCTCAGGCCAGCTCGTCGCTCTCTTGATCAGCCTCTTAGTATCTCCTGTTTTTAAGCACATGGACTGTGATTGGCTCTTCGGTTTGTCCGCGAGAGATTGTGAACTAGTAGTAGCTAGCTGTTGAAGTTGCCAAGGCCAATGCCAGGTTGCCAGTAGAAAATTGGAGGTGGTTCGAGGATTCTGCCGAGGGAGTCGAGCAGGCCACGGAAAAGGTGTGTATAAGGAAACAATATCTATCTACATCTATCTAAAGACCTTGTCTTTCTGCGATCATGCATGCCGGGATTGTTTATTTACCCCTAATCAAATTGTTAACGGTTGGTTAACGCAACAATTTGATCTTAATCAACTCCGCTCACGGGCGAGGAATCTTGGGTACCTCACAGAGGTCTACAACAGATCAATGCAGCAGTAATTAACTTGTTGGTGTAGTTTGTCCGTGCTCGAGACTCAAGAGTCCTTACGTAGCTTGTCCAGGAACCTGGATTACCCATGCTGACTGGGTGAACTTTTTTTTTTGAAGGTCTGGATGAACTAATAAATAAGTTTACGAACATATGTATATGGCGCGCGCGTGGGCAGTGATATTTTTTTAGAGAGAATGGGCAGTGATAATTGCCGTGCCATGTGACGGATCGGATCTCGTGGAACTTGGAAAGACTTGTTTCATAAATAAAATTATTAGAAAAAAGTCCAGTTTACATCTCTAAATTGTCAGTACAATTTTTAATCTATCTATCTATTATCTTAATACAATAGTGTTAAAAGAAGCCACCATATTCGCCGAGACGGTCTAGAAATTCTCACGTTAATCTAAAAAAGAGAAGGATTTGCACCGTCGAATTTTATGAAGATCTAACGGTTTATATTTTTCTAAAGAATCCATATCACATAAATTTTAGATAAAAGGTTTGTATTTCCTGTGTCCATAATAAAAAAATAAGAAAACATCACATCCATAATAAAAAAAATAAGAAAACATCACATCATAAATTAGACTCGCACATCAATTAGACTCTGACTCCATTAAGGAAACAACACATCACCGTTGGATTTTATGAAGATCAAACGGTCTGGATTAATCTAAAGAGTCCATGTCAAATAAAACTAATAAATATATAGACTAACCTAAGGAGTCCTACTAAATATTTATGAATTAGAAAAATAGAAAATAAATGTACATGTCCGTTACAACAATAAGAGAGAGACTAGAAATTATGTAAATATTATTTCCTAATTAGATTACATTCCATGTTGATGACGAGAGAGGAGGCATGCAATTATATAAACTTATTTTCTGGAAAAAAATTCTCCGCGAAAATTTCTCCGCGGAACCCTTGAATTGCGCGCAATTTTCTCTGCGAAATTTTTTTCAGAAATGCCCCTGCCGCCCCGCTGCCGGGCGGCCAGGTCCCGGCCGCCCAGCAGCGGGGCGGCCGGGGTATATTCCTGTAAATTTCCAAATCGAAAATATATTTTTGTAAAAAACAAAAATAAAAAATAAAAAAACCGCAGTTGATCGTGGGGCATAATTGGGCCATTGGGCCGTCGGTTAGGGGTGGGATAGTATCATTTTTGGGCCGAAGGAGAGAAGGAGGTTGATTGGGCTGCTATTACATGTCTTTTTTCGATTTTTGAATATATACACATGTTATATACTATATGTATAAATTTTTATTACCAAAATAATGGGTATTCAGTTGAATACCCTTGAATTGAGGTGGGCCCGCCCCTGTATGCATCCACTCAAATGTTCGCAGTAATGTGCTCAAAGAATAGGGCAACACCTCACCCTATTAGCACTTCCACACCTTCGGGCACAACTGTTAATATCTCAGACACCATTGCAGATGGTGATGCGACAAAGAAGTGACTCTAACTGTAGTTAGATTGCTGGCAATCTAACTTTTTGTGGAGTAATTCTAAACTAAAAGAAAATAGGATAGTGTGCAATTTAGAGAGAATCAGGACAACCATGCATGGATAAAAGCACCATAACTTGATAACAAAAACTTACAGGGAAAAAGTATTACAAACACAAAGGGAGAGAAAAAATGCAGGATTAGTCATATTATTCTGAGAAGGTGATGTCAACTACGAATGATAGGTTCGCTTCGCAAAGAAAAAGTGTAGCTTCATATAGGAGCAAATAGAAAATAAATACACAACAGATAGAAGGAAAGTAGCAATAACTAAGAAGAGACTTCAATCTACAAAGCGATGAGAGTCGTTAGACTTAGAAATTAAGCACAATGATAACCGATTACGGAGATAAGGATCAAATGATAGCACTACATCATAACCACGGCACGATCTCAACACAGTTGTTGGGACAACTATCACCCTAATTTAGCCTACACTGTCATTGCCATTGAGGTATGGTGATTACCACTAATAATAATGAAAAGCAGCGAGATGGTGAAATGTCTTCCTGCATAGAATTGTGATCAATGGTTGCCCGAGAACTAAAAATTTAGAGAACAAATGATAAATGATAGAGCTGCAATTGGGTGTTTGGGAAGGTACAGACTATAAATGTGAAGTGTCTAGAAGAGATTTTTTTTGCAAGCGTAACAACAAAATTATTGGTGATGGTGCACGATTCTTGGTGAGGAAAAAGTATTGCAACTATGAGACAAGGGGAGCTGTATGTATGGGGATGTAGCAATTGGAGCTTGGAGAACAAACAAAATAGAAGAGATATTTAGATACGTGACTTCAGTGGTCGCATCCAATTCTTATTAATGTTTCGATTCAAATTCAAAACTAAATTCTAATGAGATCGGAGCTTTTGCACACATCAAACAAAGCAATTAACTCTCTCGACTCTTATATTCCCCCATCTACAGTTCAGAGCGCGGCGAAGTCGGGCGATTCTTGATCCCGCGCCCATTCCTCCCCGATTCCTCCTCTCCGACGGCCTCGCCGGCGTTTGAGAGTTGGGAATTGGCTTGAGAAGCGAGCGCGGACCTGTGTATAGGTAGTTTTTCTACTAGTTTTAGTTTTCTCAGTAGATTAGGGTTCCTGCTGCCGGCTCCGCTGGTGGCAGTTAGCTTTCCGGTTGGTGGCCGTAATGTGCCATCTACTGGCGCTTTTGTCCCTCCGAGGCTCCTCCGGTGGTTGTGGCGGTGACGACGCAGCTCCTGGTGAAGCTCTTGTGAGGTATGTTCTACACCAACTTGTGCTGGGTTGGTGGTTTGGGATCCCCTTTTTGGGTCTTCTATTCATCAATTGGAATCGGCCGGTTCTTGGTTTTGTTCTTCACGGGAGTTGGAGGACAACCGAACGGTTGCTACGGTCGATGTTGATGAAATCCATCGGGGGCACCGATGTTGTTGGGCTTCGTCGCTATCTGGAGGTCACTCGCCAGCGTCGACGAAGATTTGCTAGAGCGTTCATTGATCTACATGCACACGCTGGTGTGCTGACTCATGGAGCATCAAAAAAAGTTTCTTCGTTGAGGTGCAATCTCGAGTTCTCGTCGACGAGCGCGAGCTCTGGGCTCCGGCGAAGACAGCAACCGGGAGGCTTTTACAAGGACCACGATGTAATTTTTGTTTTCTTCAGGGGTGTCTTTGTAAGGCTGCTGATGTAATCTTTACCATGAATAAATAAAACCCATCCCGGCTTTCTAAAAAAAAACTAAATTATAATTATTATATACAGTAGACCCTCATCTAGATCTTTTTAAAGCCCGGGATAATTTATCACCATAGTTAAAAAATAAAAAATTTACATAGCTAGCCAATAATTAAAAATTATATTTATATTTAAAAAATAAAATATTTATTTTAAAGTAAAAACTCAAATGTCAGCATAAAAGATGCTAGGTACCCGTGCTATTTGCACGGGCCTCCTTGCTAGTTCTTAATTACAAAACCGACTAACGAAGGCCATCCAACTATCGAAACCTGATGAGTTTGGACCTTAAAAGCTTTCAAAGATGGTTTTGTATTTTCTAAAATTAAAAAAATCTAATTGTTGGGGGTGCGCCTTGGCTGCCACCTAAGGCTAGGGACCCCCTTTGTGGAAAAGAGTCTAAGTTAGAGGGTCTAAGGGCTAGCTTATGAGCTCTAGGGACTTATTTGCAGCATTTAGAGACCTGTTTGTAAACATCAAGGACCTTCTTGTAATATTCGGCCCCACCAATGGAATAAATATAAACAGACACCTCCTCCTCCCTATAAATAGCCCCCATGGGGAGGGGGTGGGGGACTCTTGGCCCCTTGCTTGTTTGCTCTCTTGCTTGTTTGAATTGCTGGTCCTCTCATTCTATCTCATCTCTCGTCTATTCGGAGGTAAAACCCCAACACTAATTATATAAAAAATCAAAACGAATTCATTTTAAATCATAACATTATGAAATTTTTTTCTATAAATATAACTTATCTATTATTGATCTATTTGAATCTTATTTATTAAAAAATAATAGGAATAACTACAAGCAAATAAACACTAGGACTATAAAAAATTGGAAAGTCCGAATAAACTGAGAAGTAGAGTGCCAATAGATAGGTTATATTTTAGAAAAAAAATTGATACTAGTTTCATTTTAAAATAAATTAATTATGATTTTTAGTTTAAATTTAAATATTTAACTTTTAACAAATGAAAAACCACCTTTGAAACCAACCTAAGGGCAAACTTGCACGATTTCGATAGTTGGATATCTCCGTTGTCTAGTTTTGTAGTTGAAAGTTAAAAATTAGATTTTTGTAATAGTTCATAAGTTTTTTTTTTGAGGGAGTGTAATAGTTCATAAGTATAAACTGGAACTTCTCCAAATCTTTACGGGCAGCTGAGCTGGCTTATTTAAAACAGCGTGTTTTATTCCGGGCTTCCACGAGCCAGGCCGAAGCCCACGGGCCCGTAGCACGAAACGTTCCACCGCCCGTTTTGTTTTCCTTGCTGTCCTCCAAGCAGATACTTCCCGGATTCGTGACCGAGTTGCTTAGCTCCGATTTGTTGAGGCATCACACTACTCGACCGAGCTAGTTAATCAGCAAACCACACCGCATGATTGAAGTAGGACGAGCTCTTTCCTTTAGATGATTAGATAATAGTTACATATGTTTTATGTAACGACCCGGCTCGGGATAACAGCTAAGATCTATTCTATATGTTGAGTAAACCACACTTGCTAAATAACTCTCTTACGCTTTCGTCCTCGGTTCGCGCAAAAGGTTCGAACCGGAGTTACTAGCTTCCCAGGGACCGGCTATTTAAGCTGGTTCGGCTTCCTCTCTGTTTTCAGTTCGGGACTAAGGAGCTGAGCACGATCCCATATGCCACGTCCGTGGGTTCACTGCCAGCAGCCCATGTGTATCTGTCCACATGCTGCTGGCATCTGTGTTCCCACGCGCACAACGTGCTCATGTACGCGCTTCAGCACGTACGTGGCGTGAAACCGCGAGAATATGGCGCGCACTTCAGCACGTACGTGGCGTCAAACCGCGAGAGTATGGCTCTGATACCCCTGTAATGACCCGGCCCGGGATAACGGCTAAGATCTACTCTACACGTTGAGTACACCACACCTGCTAAATAACTCTCTTGCGTTTTCGTCCTCGCTTCGAGCAAAAAATTCGAACCGGAGTTACTAGCTTCCAAAGACCGGATATTTAAGCTGGTTCGGCTCCTTTTGTTTTCAATTCGGGGATAAGGAGATGACCCCCCGTGCTACAGTAGCTCTCGCTACAGTAACCCACACGGCCCCATCGGCGCATGGGCCGTGACATTTTCTTAGACCTTATCCCGTGTCTTGCTTTGACTCCCTCGGTGGATCCTCCAAACACAAGGTCCAACAACAGTGTTACCTAGGATGGACATGGCTGCCAAGCAATCATTGGAGATTGATTCCTCCGTTGTGCGGTTCTTACTCAACAAAAGTTCATGATGTAGAGTATGTTGGAAGATATACGCAATCGCAAAAAATGTGAAAAATACTATAGTACTTAATCTAGTGTATAAGGCAAAAGAATCTTTTTCGTTTTGCTGAACAAATATGACTTCTACTGAAGTTATCTGCATGCTGGTGGAGTGATGCACACTGTATACTCTTTCCATCTTTCGCACTAGATCTTTGTCTGTCTGGCTGTCTATACTCATCTCCAATGGCTAAAAGCGTAAGGGCGTGATTGGTTTGCGTATGACGGCAGCCTGGCTCGCATCTCGCATGCAGGCCTGCGTTGGCCAGGCTCGTCACATACATGATACAACAGCCTTTTGTTTGCTTTCCTATATCGAGGCAGCTAGACCAGAGGCAGCTAGACCAGATGCAAAGTATGATTGGTTGCCTGTGTCTAACTATCAGTTGATCCATTTTCCCTCACAGAACACATGGCCCGCCACCCTTGCCTGCATCGCGTGAGCCAGGCCCACGGGATTCGCCCGCTTGCCGTGTTTCTGGCGAGCCAGGCTCTGGCCTCCTTTTTCACCGACGCAGCCTGGCTCTCACGTCAACACAGGCAACCAATCAAACCTTTCATGCATCCCCGGAGCCTGGCCAGCGGGTATACGGGCAACCAATCAGCCCCTAAGATGCCGTGAGGCCCGAGAAATTTCGATATTTGATATCGAATACGAAGGTCTCACTTTTTTTAACATTAAATTCGCAAGACTTTCAAAATATGACACTGGGCGTGCGAATTCTTTCGAAACGAGAGATTTCGGCTCTTTTTCTTGATTTCGTGAATTTCGTTAAAGTTTTTCTTTTCCTAGGCACATGAAATACCCATTTTACCCCTGATCGGATTGGATTGATCTGCAGTCTCGTTCTTCTCTCCCCTGCTCACGTCTGTCTTAATCTGTTCTCTGTCGTGTTCTTCTTTCTCTCTCTCTCTCTTCTCCATGCCCTCTCTTCTCTCGCGGAACAACCAGGACCGGTGCTGCCGGAGCGCCGCTGGCCGCTGCGACCCCCGCCCGCCGGGCCCGCTGCTGGAGCACCCCCTGCCGCTGCAGGTTCTTGCCGCCCGCCGTCTGCTGGAGCACCCCTTGCCACTGCAGGCCATGTCGCACAAATCGAGCTCCAGGGGGAGGGGGGATCGTGCGGCCATGGCCGTTGCCATCTTCCTCTGCGGCACGGCGTTCGTGACCAGCAACTCAAGGTGTGCCTTGATTGCTAACAAAAGAAAAATGTGACCATTAATAATGCCCTGTAACCACATCTCTACAGGATGGGGTACGCCTTCTCCAGGGACCGCCCGCCTGCCCGCCGGCGCCGGCGCCGGCGCTCCTGCAACTGGCGGTCCGGGGGCTGGCGGCCTACTGGGGGCGGCGACGAGTAAGCCTGCAGGGGTGGCAGGATGAACGGGATGAACTGGAGAGATAGAGAGATAGATCACGGGAGAGAAGGATTCGATGTGGATCAGGGGGTAAAATGGGGATTTCATGTGCTCAGGAATGAAATCATTAACAAAATTCGTGAAATCGAGAAAAAGAGCTGAAATCTCTCATTTTGAAAGAATTCGCACGTCCAGTGCCATATTTTGAAAAGCTTGCAAATTTAATGTCAAAAGAAGTGAGACCTGCATATTCGATGTCAAATATCGAAATTCATCGTGAGGCCCTGCACTATCAGATCTTCTAGCTAGCACCATCTCCTCTTACAGTCTCACGTTCTCTGCACATATATATATATATATATATATATATATATATATATATATATATATATATATATATATATATATATATACACACACACACATCTCCAGCAATCCAAGAATACACTAAGCACTGGACCATATCTAAACGATGGCTTCTGCTGCGCTCCCGGGGCCGTCGAGTCCAAGAAGAATGGCAATGTTAAATATGCTTTTACCTGTGCCATCTTCGCCTCCATGGCTTCCATCGTCCTCGGTTATGGTACGACGGCCCATACCTTTTTTTTCCCTCGAGTCGACAAAAAATTAGATATGCTGGCCAAGGTCACAAACATTAACCCATGTAGACTTTGGGGTGATGAGCGGGGCGTCGCTGTACATCAAGAAGGACCTCAAGATCACGGACGTGCAGCTGGAGATCCTGATGGGCGTCATGAACCTCTACTCGCTCATAGGAGCCTTCGCGGCCGGGCGGACGTCCGACTGGATCTGCCGCCGCTTCACCGTCGTCTTCGCCGCCGCCATCTTCTTCGTCGGCTCGCTGCTCATGGGCTTCGCGGTCAGCTACGCCATGCTCATGGCCGGCCGCTTCGTCGTCGGCGTCGGGGTGGGCTACGCGATCGTGATCGCGCCCGTGTACACCGCCGAGGCGGCGTCCCGCGGCCTCCTGATGTCCTTCCCGGACTTCTTCATCAACCTGGGCATCCTCCTCGGGTACGTGTCGAACTACGCGTTCGCCCGCCTCCCGCTCCACCTCGGCTGGCGCGTCATGCTCGGCATCGGCGCGGCGCCGTCCGCCCTGCTCGCGCTCATGGTTTTCGTCATGCCCGAGTCGCCCCGGTGGCTCGTCAAGAACGGCCGCCTCGCGGACGCCAGGGCTGTTCTGGAGAAGACCTCGGGCACGCCAGAGGAGGCCGCGGCGCGCCTAGCCGACATCAAGGCGGCGGCGGGCATCCCGAAGGACGTCGACGGCGACGTGGTCACTGTGCCTAAGGCTCGAAACAGCAACGAGACGCAGGTCTGGAAGGAGCTCATCCTATCCCCGACCCCCGCCATGCGGTGGATACTGCTCTCGGCGCTGGGCATCCACTTCTTCCAGCAGGCGTCAGGCATCGACAGCGTCGTTCTCTACAGCCCGCGCGTGTTCAAGAGCGCCGGCATCACCTCCGACAACAAGCTCCTGGGCACCACCTGTGCCGTGGGAGTCACCAAGACGCTCTTCATCCTGGTGGCGGTGTTCCTGCTCGACCGCGTCGGCCGGCGGCCTCTGCTGCTGTGCAGCGCGGGCGGGATGATGGTCTCGCTCCTCGGCCTCGGGACGGGTCTCACCGTCGTGGGCCACCACCCTGGCGCGAAGATCCCATGGGCCGTGGCCCTGTCCATCGCGTCCACATTGGCCTACGTCGCCTTCTTCTCCATCGGACTCGGCCCCATCACGGGCGTGTACACCTCGGAGATCTTCCCGCTGCAGGTGCGCGCGCTGGGCTTCGGCGTCGGCGTGGCGTGCAACCGCCTTACCAGCGGCGTGATCTCCATGACCTTCCTGTCCCTATCAAAGGCCATCACCATCGGCGGCAGCTTCTTTCTCTACGCTGGAATCGCGGCGCTCGGGTGCGTGTTCTTCTTCACGTACCTCCCAGAGACTCGGGGACGGACGCTGGAGGAGGAGATGGGAAAGCTGTTCGGCATGGCAGACTCGATCATGGCGGATCAAGGCACCCGAGGGTAGGAGAAGGTGGTCCATCCAAATGGTCGCAAACTAGATGAAATTCAAGAAACAGCTGCCACTGCATCATTGTCATAACCGATGTAATCTGATCTGTACCTGACTCTGCCGGAGAGCGACGGCAAGGTGCTAGCCAAAGACTCCGGGCCCATGAGCCACAATTTTCTCTCTCGAAGGACCAATAGTGGTCAATCTTGGATGGACAATGTCGTGCGGATTGATTACCTCTTGGCTCACGATGTGTAGGTGCACGATGCGATATGACGGTCAACTGCATGCAGTGAAGATCAAGTATAGGGTTCATGGCGATGGACAAAGGGTGGCGAAAGAATGAACGCAAGTAGAATTGAACGGAGGGACATGAGGAGTCCGGAAGAAGTTATGAACATCCACGTGATGCACTGAAGAGCGAGAGTACACGAAGTTATAGCCGATGCACTGAAGAGCGAGAGTACACGAAGTTATAGCCGATATACTCACACTTTTCATTAAGAGAGCAAAAGCAGAGGGTTTGTTGAGTGGTGTGGTGCCTCATTTGGTAGATGATGGGCTATCAATACTATAGTATGTTGTTGATACATTCCTCTTTATGGAATATAATCTGGAGCAAGCTCATAGCATGAAGACTATTTTTTGTGCTTTTGAGCAGCTATCGGGCTTTTAAATTAATTTTCATAAGAATGAAATTTTCTGCTTTGGAGAGGCAAAGAATTATGAAAGTCAGTACATTGAACTTTTTGGTTGTAACACAGGATCTTTCCCAATCCGATACTTAGGTATTCCAATTCATTATAAAAAATTGTATAATAGCGATTGGCTGTTGATCCAAGAACGGTTCGAAAAACGTCTCAGTAGTTGGAAAGGTAAAAACCTTTCAACTGGAGGTCGTTCAACACTCATTAATTCTGTTCTTAGCAGCTAGCAGCTTGCCCATGTACATGATGTCCTTCTTTGGAATCCCAAAAGGAGTTCATAAAAAGTTGGATTATTTTCGATTTAGATTTTTTTGGCAAAGTGACCAGCATAAAAGAAAGTATCGGCTAGTAAAGTGGGACATCCTATGTCAACCTAAGAATCAAGGGGGACTAGGGATTCACAATTTGAAATTAAAAATTATAGCTTTACTCAGTAAGTGGCTATACCGCCTGTTAACAATAGACGGTATATGGCAGCAGATTTTACGCAATAAATACCTAGGGTCTAAACCGTTGGTACAAGTCCAATGGAAGAGCGGAGATTCACATTTCTGAGCGAGCCTGATGAAGGTAAAACGATATTTTTTAAGATTCAGAACTTTCATAATAAAGAATGGATCCCAAGTAAGATTCTGGGAAGACATTTGGTTAGGAAATAGTCCTTTACAGGATCAATACCCACAACTTTATAATATAGTCAGAAAGAAGCAGGATATAGTGGCTGATGTTCTAAGTACATAGATCTCGAATCTCTTCTGGTGTAGAGTTTTAATTGGCAATAAGTTGATGATGGGGAATAATCTTGTCTCACGTATATCAACTATCGATCTAAGCCAAGAAAGGGATGGCTTCAAATGGAACTTAGACCAAACATGTGTTTTTTTGGTAAGATCACATTATCTGGGATTAATCAATCAGAATATTCCTAACCTAAATAAGAGAATATGGAAATTAAAAGCCCCACTCAAAATAAAAATATTCCTCTGGTATCTTAGACGTGGTGTTATTCTTACAAAGGATAATTTTGCAAAAAGAAATTGGCAGGGGAACCAACCGTGTTGTTTCTGTTATGAAATGAAACAATACAATATCTATTTTTTGACTGCCGATTCACGAGAATGATATGGGCTTCGGTCTTTGTGGCCTGGGGCATACCAAAACCTCATAATATGCCTAGTATGTTTGGGAGCTGGCTCAATGGAATTTCTAAAGAATATAAGCTACTAGTACTTCTGGGCGCGGCAGCCTTGTGTTGGTCTGTTTGGCTATGCAGAAATACTGTGGTGTTTGATAACAAAAACTATTCTTTTTTATAGGTTATCTACTCAACTACGCACTGGTTCCGTTCGTGGGTTATCCTTCAGAAGTATATATTGCAGGACAAGTTTGTAGCGGCATCTCATTTCTTGGCACAGGTGACCAAGGATTTTTTTTTTTGTCCAGGCACATAGGTGGCAGTCTAGTCTTATGATTGACAGTCATTAGTGTGGAAGGTTATTTGTCAAACTCTTTTAGGTTGTGTACTGGTTATATAGAGGTCGGGAAAATTTCAAGACGATATATCACCTTGATGTATTATACTTGAAATCAATAAAATTTCCCAATTCAAAAAAAAATGGTCGGATGAAGACGTTGTTGGTGGAGTCAAACGGGACAGAGGCGTCAAAGGCTTGGCGGAGGTGGACATGCGTCGGTGGCATCGAGTGGTTCGCGTGGCGGCCAATGGACCTCAAATCTGGGGTCGCATCCAGTGTGCCAGATGATCGGATCAAAGGGCATGTGGCGGCATTATGAAGCTTGCATTGAGTCAAAGCAACGTTACGAAGACAATGTGTTCGTTCGGTGTGTCTGCAAAGAGTTGGACCAAAATACCGTTCGTGTTTGCCAAGAGTTGGACCAAAATACCATTCAATGTGTCTGCAAAGAGTTAGACCAAAATACTCCTGCATAGGTAGTTATCTTAGTTGTAATGTTAGGGGTATTTTTTGTCTTTTGCGGTGAACCTTATAAATGGAGGGATGGCTGGTTGGAGATGTGCTTTTTCCCCTCTTAAAAACCATAATTTTATTTTGTGTGGGCTAGCCAAGTGCTTTAATGAGAGAGGAGAATGAGAGGAGAGAATGAGCATATATATCTCTTGATCTTTGATTTCCGTAGGGTGGATGAAGGGAGGAGGTCCATTTACTGTATAAATGAATTTCTTGAGAGTAAATCGAATCTTGCTTGCAAATTCGTGTTCCATTTTTATCTCCTTCTAGTCTCATACTCTTTGGTAGTTTTTTCTTTTTGCTATTTTCGGAGCTATTTCTTCCCGAATTTCGGATCTAGCGGTTTGTGATGTTTTGGTGTGATTTTTTGGGGGCAAATCGAAGCTAGAACATGTGCCACATCATCTAGGGTGATGATCCCTTGCAAATCCTTGCAAGAGCTAGACGGGTATAGAGTTTCTTATCAAATTTTGAGTTCATATATTCTTGATTGAGATCCACAAAATCCATAGTGGAGTCTTGATTTTTCAAGGAGAATACAACGAAATCAAACAGCAGGCTGTTCCTACATCCAGAAGGCTACAGGGGAGAAAATGACGAAAGATGCTTTGACACTGGACGGGACTTGCTGGTGCGGCCGATGGTTCGCTGCTCTCCCTTTGGACTGTACTTGAGGCCAAACGTGTTTTTTTTTTGAGGGGACTTGAGGCCAAACGTGGTGACGTGGAGCATGCAACCATCACGGTTGTTTTTAGTTGCGGTTTTTTTATTTTTATTTTTATTTTTTACAAAAATATATTTTCGATTTGGAAATTTACAGAAATATACCCGGCCGCCCAGCTGCCGGGCGGCCGGGACCTGGCCGCCCGGCAGCGGGGTGGCAGGGGCATTTCTGCAAAAAAATTTACAAAAAAAATTACGCACAAGTCCCTAGAGGCCGGTCGCCCGACAGCGGGGCGGCCGGCCTCTCTCACGCGTCCGCTTCCGTGCATGCCCCACAAATAAAGAATGTGGAAGCCTGTGTGAAGCATATCATCAGGAGCAGAGAGGACAGAGCGGTGTGGTTTTTTATTCGTTGGGGGCATGGACTGGACCATCGTGGAAGATTCCCGAGAGAGGTCTGGTTGGCGTTGATGGGCTATCGAAGGGGCAGAGTTGCTGTGCATGAGACATGGCCTCATACTGCTAATGGGCATGCTGGTTGGAGTCAGCTGTTCATGGACATGACTTTATATATGCCTGATGGCCATGCTGGGCAGCTCGCCAAGACCATCTCCGCGGCGCCTTTCCAGTGCGCGGTCACCTTGCCGGTCGCGTTGTCCCTGATCATCACGCCGCTGCACTTCTTGTCGGAGTTGAACGCCTCAACGTGCAACGCCTTGCAGCTCCTCTTCAGCGCGTCGGCGTCCATGCCGAGGTCCGCCACTGCCCAAGACAAAAGTGCTTTCTCCGTCAGGTACACGCTTCCGGTGGTGTTGAGCCCTGCTCCCTGGCGCAGCAAGCTGGCGACGGCGCTGGTGACCTCCACCTGCTTTGGTCGGTCGGAGCCGACCCAGAACTCCGTCACCTTCATCTGGTTCGGCGTGAAAGTGCCCGTCTTGTCGGTGCAGATGGCGGTGACGGAGCCCATGGTCTCGCAGGCCGAGAGCGTGCGCACCAGCTAGCGCGTGCTCCTTGACCATCCGCTTCATGGAGAAAGCGAGCGGGAGGCCCTCGGGAATGGCGACCACGATGATGGTGATGGCCTGCTGGAAGATGCCGACGAGCGCGGTTAAGACGTTGTTGAAGGCCGGTGACGTGGTGCCTGTCGAACATCAGTTTGCCCAGCTCGTCCCTGGTGCTTCCCGTGAAGTGGCGCGCGGTGAGCACGGCGAAGACGAGCACTGCGACGGCGATCCCGACCTTGCCGATGCTGGATGTGAGGCGCTCCTGGAGCAGCCAGGGCCGGCCGCCCCGGGCGACCGGTCCCCAGGGACCTGCGTGCAATTTTTTTCGTGAAATTTTTTTCAGAAATGCCCCTGCCGCCCCGCTGCCGGGTGGCCAGGTCCTGGCCGCCCGGCAGCTGGGCGGCCGGGGTATATTCCTGGAAATTTCCAAATCGAAAATATATTTTTGTAAAAAATGAAAATAAAAAAACAAAAAAAACCGCGTTTTTAGTTTGGACTGAGCAGCACGGCCCGGGGTAGGCTTCCGGCCATTAGATTCGTAACAGGACGTACAAAGCCCGAGTCAGCTCAGTGGAGGCCCAGGCACAGAGGCAGACTTCAGCGGTGTTTTTTTTACTGGGCTGGCATCGGTACGTGTATAACTTCAGACTTGCTGCACAACCTTGACGGCCCGCACGCACGTCCAGCGCCGGTGTGCTTCTGGGTGTTTGTCTACGCTGCAAGTTTTCGGCATTTGCCCCTTTTTCTTCCTGCCCTATCCATCCGTGGTATTATCTTCAATAATATTAATAGGTAGAATAATTTATATTTATTTTCTATTCCCTTTCTTAGCGCAAATATATTTGAACTAGCAAATGATGATGGCAACGTATCTAGTGCAAACCAAGGACCTCGTGCAAACCCGTGCAAACCTATTAAACAAAGTTTCAAAAAATTCTGAAAAAAATCATGAATGTGCTTCTCAGCTTACCTCATATATATATAAAATTTCATGGTCAAATTCGTCTTACTCTAGAAGTTACAAAAAAGACAAATTTTCTGACAACAATAATGGTTCAAATGCATCTCAAATTTGTCTTTTTTGTAACTTCTAGAGTAAGACGAATTTGACCATGAAATTTTATATATAGATGATGTAATCTGAGAAGCACATTCATGATTTTTTTCAGAATTTTTTGAAACTTTGTTTAGTAGGTTTGCACGGGTTTGCACGAGATCCTTGGTTTGCACTAGATATGTTCCCAATGATGATTTCATAAATTCTGTGGGTTTGGAAACGTTGAAATGTATCGCAGGCAAATTCTGTGCAGTACCTTTTCTCTGATTTGTCCATTTCCACATAAGACTTTCTGTAACGGGCCAACTTGGATCCATCCATCCCACAAGTTTCATAAGCAAAATCTGTCTCTGATATAATGACATATTCAGTCCCTTAATCTTGGTAATGATGGACAACGAAGCTGCTGCTAAAATTTTAATCTGTTGACACCACGTGATCACCGGACAAGGAACATGTAATTTTCCTTCCGGGCAAAATCTGGAAAATCCAGGAGTTTCTAGGTAAACTAGGAGATCCAAAGCAGCGATCCTCATGTACACAGCATGGAACATATGGAAAGCAAGGAACCGTCAAGTGTTCGACAACCTGAGGGCAACACCAGCCCAGGTAGAAGAAGAGATCAAGCGAGAGGTCGCGCTGCGCAAGAGAGCTCTTGGAGAGCGAGCGGAGTTTATTTTGTTTCCATGATTAAGTACCTTTGTTTTGTTGAGTTCTTTGAGTTTCCTAGTTTTGTTATGTAATCAAACTTTGTATGATCTTGCTTGGTTCCTCTCTTAAATGATATAACAGTGCTCCTGTTGTTTCCTTCAAAAAAAATACATTGTACTGTACCCCCTTTCGTCAGTTGCTCATCCTGATTACATTTTGGGTTCCCCTCATGTTCACATCGCTTGTAGAACAAACCAGCAGGGGCTTTGCATCTTGCGAAGTACACGCGAGCTGACACCAATAATTCACACCATCCAAAGCTCACACACAAGTACACGACGAACGGGACAAACAAAAGGGCACAAGAAAATTGATGTCACAGTGAGCCCAGAGTCTTTGGATTCGTCCTCGCCGACACTATCCTGAAGCACCACAATCTTTCTTTGTTTGAGATGTGAGCAGAGCACCACATCTTGTAGACGAATCTTGCCACGCTACTACTTCATCCACAACCATGCTTGATTCACGTCTAGTTCGTGCGCATTTCCACTACCTTGTGCTTGGCAGCGGCGCTCTCTTCTTCAGCCATGTCACTATCTTCCATGCCGAAAAGCCTGCCCATCTCCTCCAGCGTCCGGCCGCGGGTCTCCGGGAGGCGGGTGAAGAAGAACACCCACGCGAGCCCGGCGATGCCGGAGTAGAGGAAGAAGCTGCCGCCGATGGTGATGGCCTTGGACAGGGACAGGAACGTCATGGAGATCACGCCGCTGGTGACGCGGTTACTCGCCACGCCGACCGCGAACCCCATCGCGCGCACCCGCAGCGGGAAGATCTCCGAGGTGTACACCGACGCCATGGGCCCGAGCCCGATGGAGAAGAAGGACACGTAGGCGAGGATGGACAGGATGCACAGGGCCACGGCCCACGGGATCTTGGCGCCCGGGTGCTGCCCCACGACGGTGAGGCCCGTCCCGAGGCCGACGAGCGAGATGATCATCCCGCCCGTGCTCGTCAGCAGCAGCGGCCGCCGGCCGGCGCGGTCGAGCAGGAACGTGGCCACCAGGATGAAGAGCGTCTTGGTGACGCCCACGGCGCAGGTGGTGCCCAGGAGCTTGTTTTCGTCCGTGATTCCCGCGCTCCTGAACACGCGCGGGCTGTACAGGACGACGGAGTCGATGCCGGAAGCCTGCTGGAAGAAGTGGAGGCCGACGGCCGAGAGCAGTATGCGCCGGACGGCCGGGGTTGGGGACAAGATGAGCTCCTTCCAGACCTGCGACTCGACGTTTCGTTCCTTGGGCACGGTGACCACGTCCCCGTCGAGGTCCTTGGGGATGCCCGCCGCCGCCTTGATGTCGGCCAGGCGCTCCGCCGCCTCCTCTGGCGTGTCGCAGGTCCTCTCCAGTACGGCCCTGGCGTCCGCGAGGCGGCCCTTCATGACGAGCCACCGGGGCGACTCGGGCATGGCGAACACCAGGAGGGCCAGCAGGGCTGACGGCACGGCGCCGATGCCGAGCATGACGCGCCAACTGAGGTGGAGCGAAAGGCGCGCGAACGCGTAGTTGGATACGTAGCCGAGCAGGATGCCGATGTTGATGAACACCTCGGGCAAGGACGTGAGGAAGCCGCGGGCTGCCGCCGGCGCGATCTCGGCGGTGTACACGGGCGCGATCATGACCGCGTAGCCCACCCCGACGCCGGCCACGAAGCGTCCCACCATGAGCATGGCGTAGTCGACGGCGAAGCCCATGAGCAGCGCGCCCACGAAGAAGATGGCGGCGGCGAAGACCACCGTGAAGCGGCGGCCGATCCAGTCCGACGTCCGCCCGGCGGCGAAGGACCCGATGAGCGAGTAGACGTTCAGAATGCCCATCAGTATCTCCAGCTGCACGTCCGTGATCTTCAGGTCCTTCTTGATGTAGATCCCCGCTCCGCTCATCACCCCAATGTCTGCAGAATGAAAAGAGTATACAATAAGCATCACCTACAAACTCTTGGAACACAGAAATGAAAGATCTCTCGACAAGAACTTGATCTCTTAACTTGATTACCATACCATAGCCGAGGATGATGGAGGCCATGGAGGCGAGGATGGCGCAGAAGGAGGCATACTTGACGTTGCTCTTCTTCCTAGGCTCGACGGCCTCTGCGAGCTTGGCGGAAGCCATCGTTAACGGCGGCTACTCCTTGGACCTCTGGTCAGAATGATGAAGAGTTGTGTGTCCTCTGTTAGCTACTGAAGGAGATGGATATATACACACGAGGGGGCCAGTCTCATAAAACTATAGAAAGATACGGACTATGATCATTTGGACCCTCTTCTTGGTGACGTGGCTTTTGTCCGCGACGAACAGCTCCTTCCACCATCCGTCCATCGCAGCAGTCACCGGTGGTGTGCGAGGATCCGTCAGATTCACCTTGCAGCAACATGCACCAGCCTGCTGCAGTCTTGCTCTCGGTCGTGTGCTAGCTAGGCCCATCAGTCCATGACTACTTGTCATGCAAGCGACCTCCTGGATGTCGACAGGGCCTATCTCCTCACTGGACCATTATATAAAAAAAAAACTTCGCTGGAAACTTGAGTTGGACACATGGTCTATTGTTTAGTCTGATGCTAAGGTTTCTATCCAACAATTAGCTAACAACATGAATCACTTCGATCAATGTGAGAACAAAATGTAATTTTAGAAATATGGTCTGATGCCAAGATCAGAAAAAGATTCCGGGTTGTAAAAGTACGTATATTATGTGTGTTTGTCTAGTTTTTTTTTTGTCTAATAACCAGCGGTTGTTTGGCACTCTACCTAGCCTCAATGAACATCACATATCCGTAGAGCTCTCTGAACATAAAATTCAGAAATCACAACCGTAGCTTCTCTGTGGAGATTTTTTTTTATTTTTGATACAATTTTTAATAAAACTTATGTATTAATACTCTAGATTTGAGAAATTACAAAACTAGAGCACAATTGTCTACCCGGTAGACGAAATCCAAATTTCGTCTAGCTAGCAGACGAAATTAAGAGAAATTGTCTACCAGGAGGATGGAAATGCACGAAAATAGATTTCGTCTATTCAGTAGACGAAAATAGATTTCGTCTATTCAGTAGACGAAATCAATTTAAAAATGTAATTTTTGGCAATTTTTTTCAATTGTGCATGGTTTTGCATAACAAAATCTAGATATTGTCTACCCACTGGATGAAATCTAGATATTGTCTACCCAATGGACGAAATTTAGTAAATTAACATTTTTACCATTATTTGTTGTGTGCTCCATGTTTTGAATCTATTTTACAAAGTATTTTAATATAAACTTTATTTCTTTTCTATTATAAATGGTGTAGTCGTAATGTGAACTATCAATGTACTGCAATTATTAGTATGACAAATTAGGCATGAGTCATAAATTCCTGGCTTTCATTAAGATAACGATCACAAAGCAATGAGCCATTGCGTGTGTAGTATAATTGCAGTACTAATTTATTGCAATTCTAGTACAGACGCAATGGCATGTTGCTTTGTGATCGTTATCTTAAAGAAAGCCGGGAATTTATGGCTCTTGTCTAATTTGCCGTATTAATTGCAGTACATTGATAGTTCACATTACGACTACACAATTTATAATAGAAAAGAAATAAAGTTTATATTAAAATTTGCCATATTAATTGCAGTACATTGATAGTTCACATTACGACTACACAATTTATAATAGAAAAGAAATAAAGTTTATATTAAAATAAACTTTCTAAAATAGATTCAAAATATGGAGCACGCAGCAAATAATGGTGAAAATGTTAATTTACTAAATTTCGTCCATTGGGTAGACAATATCTATATTTCATCCAGTGGGTAGACAATATCTAGATTTCGTCATTCAAAATCATGCACAGTTGACGAAAATTGCCAAAAATTGTATTTTTAAATCGATTTCGTCTACTGGATAGACGAAATCTATTTTCGTCTTCTTGCTAGACGAAATATTTGTATTTCGTCCTCTTGGTAGATAATTTCTCTGGCTAAACGAAATTTGAATTTCGTCTACTGGTAGACAATTGCGGCCTAGTTTTCTTAGATCCAGAGTATTAATACGTAATTTTGATTAAAAGTTGTATTAAAAATAAAAAAATCTCTCTGTGGATGCCAATGCCATCCTGGGGAAAGACATAGGATGCTTGGATCCAAGTGCTAATGCTTAAAAGTGCTAAACTTTAGCACTACTCCATCTAAATAGAAGTGTTAGTAAGGTGAGTTAAACTTTAGCTAAGACTTAAAAACTTTAGCACGGGTGCAAATGCTAATAGGTGCACGTTCTGTGTCTTTTTTTATATAGTAGCACGCTATGTGCCCTGAAAGCAGAATTTTCTGAAATATAAGACTGTCAACCTCTTTAATCTAAAGTTGAGGAGAGACAGATTATGTATTTCTTAAAGATCTATTTATTTACAGTTCCAGTAATGAGTAAAAATAAGGCACTACTAGTATTGACGTTTCTTGAATTGAGGTCTAATTTTTATAAGTACTACAGGCCCTGAAGAGCAATACAATTGTCCATCATACACTTGTGTATCGGCGAACAAAAGACACTTCATCCCAGGAGTCTCGAGCTGCTGCTGTCCGTGTCACGCCGGGCGGCGGCGTCTTCTGCTTCGGTGCTCGCAACTGTTGCCGTGCCGAACAGCAAGCCCATCTCCTCCAGCGTCCGGCCGCGCGTCTCCGGGAGGCAGGTGAAGAAGAACACCCACGAGAGAGTGACGATGCCGGCGTAGAGGAAGAAGCTGCCGCCGATGGTTATGGCGCTGGACAGCGACAGAAAGGTCATGGAGACGACGCCGCTGGTCACGCGCGGTTGCACGCCACGCCGACCGCGTAGCCCAGCGCGCGCACCCGCAGCGGGAAGATCTCCGAGGTGTACACCGCCGTCATGGGCCCGAGGCCGATCGAGAAGAACGACACGAACGCGAGCGTGGACGTGACGCACAGGCCCACGGCCCAGGGGACCTTGACGTCCGGGTGCCGGCCCACGACGGTGAGACCCGTGGCGAGGCCGACGAGCGAGGCGACCATGCCGCCCGAGCTGCTCAGCATCAGCGGCCGCCGGCCGACGCGGTCGAGGAGGATCGCGGCCAGCAAGACTATGACAGTCTTGGTGATGCCGACGGCGCAGGTGGTGGCGAGGAGCTGGTCGTCGTCGGTGATGCCCGCGCTCTGGAACACGCGCGGGCTGTAGAGCACGACGGAGTCAACGCCGGACGCCTGCTGGAAGAACTGGAGGCCGAGCGTCGCGAGCAGGATGCGCCGCACGGTCGGGGTCGGGGACAGGATCAGCTCCTTCCAGACCTGCTTCTCCTCGCCGCTTCTCCGCTTGGGCACGGGGACCACGTTGCCGTCCACGTCGTCGGGGATGCCGGCGGCGGCCTTGATGTCAGCCAGGCGCTCGGCGGCCTCCCCCGGCGTCTCGGCGATCCTGTCCAGGACGGCCCTGGCGTCCGCGAGGCGGCCCTTCATGACGAGCCAGCGGGGCGACTCGGGCATGCCGAACACCATCAGCGCGAGCAGGACGGACGGCGCTGCGCCGATGCCGAGCATGACGCGCCAGCCGAGGTGGAGCGGCAGGCGGGCGAAGGCATAGTTGGAGACGTAGCCGAGGAGGATGCCGACGTTGATGAACACCTCCGAGAAGGAGGTCAGGAAGCCACGGGCCGACGCCGGGGACACCTCGGCGGTGTACACCGGCGCGATCATCAGACCGTAGCCCACGCCGACGCCGGCCACGAAGCGGCCGAACATCAGCGTGGCGTATTCGCCGGCGAGGCCCATGAGCAAGGCGCCGGAGAAGAAGAACGCGGCCGCGACGACGACGGTGAAGCGGCGGCCGATCCAGTCGGACGTCCGCCCCGCCGCGAAGGAGCCGACGAGGGAGTAGAAGTTGAGGATGCCCATGAGGATCTCCAGCTGCACGTCCGTGATCTTCAGGTCCTTCTTGATGTACAGCGCCGCCCCGCTCATCACCCCGATGTCTTCGAATCCCAACAGTGGTCAGATCTTTGCGACCCATATGTGGAGAGAAGAACGTTGGCTAACGTGAGGTGAATCGTGTACCATATCCGAGGATGATGGAGGCCATGGAGGCGAGGATGGAGCAGACGAAGGCATACGTGACGCTGCTCTTCTTCTTGGGCTCCACGGCCGAAGCCATCGTTGACACCTCCTTGCTCTCTGCTTTGAGCGTTGCCGTCTATCTGGAAACCGTACTGATGGTCTAGTGATTCAGTACAAGGTTTCGATCGATCTACTGTCGACTGAAATAATGGCGGCTGATCAACGCATCCGTCTCGTGCTCATATCAGAAGATCCGGAAGGAGAGCCATTTTTAATTTGGGTGTAGCTTGTGCGTGGAGTATTGATTGACTAACGGATCGGATCAAAATTTGGGACAACTTTAAAAATCCCCACACTTGACGGGTGATCAAGGAACCTAAGCAATGTGACAATTTAATTAAGGATCTGGGTACGAATTGTTTCGTATGGGCTGGAACCACTATGACTTTCGTTTCACGTTGAAAACATCGTCGGGCTACGCTGTGGCGTCACTAGTCAGTGTCACCCTTTGTTCTTAGGTGAACGAGATCGACTCCGATAGAATTGAGAATCAGACTCACGGTCATGGCCACGGACGCCCCAAACTCAGCCAATGCTTCTTCGGAGCCAGGCTGGCTGGAAAATGCAGAACATATAGCCCAATAATAAGGGCCGCTGATACTTGGATGAAACTTTGGCAAAATTCCTGAATGTCACTTGGTCCAAGAAATGAAAAAAAAATGCTTGTGCAGATTAGACACGTATCACTCACGCAGTTCGGATTAATTAACCTAACCAAAACCAACCGTGAACCTAGAAAAACTGATTCAGCAGGACTCCCACCTCACCTTGGAGCCAAGAAGACGACCGCATGCGAACAACATGAAAACCACGATGACCGAATGGCACATGATCAGGTTTCCGTACACCGCGGCGACCTGGTAAACCCTCCGGAAGCTCGACAAGATCGCCGAGGTGACGGCCTTGTTCGCCGCCGCCGCCGCCGCCCGTAGCCACCGCGGGCACCCGCGCGACGACGCGTCCGCCCACGGCGCCGGGCCGAGCGCGATCCACACCAGCGCCATCAGCGAGAGCAGCATGGTGGCCGACAGCCCCCTCGCCCACTTCTGCTGCTCCTGCCGCCGGGTCACGCCGGCATGGCTGGCTGGGCAGGTGCGGTGCGCCGCGTGCGACGGCGCGCGCCGCCGCAAGCCACTGGCGAGCGCCCTCACCAGCAGCCAGCAGAGCTCCACGAGCACGAGCGACATGGGGAAGGACATCACGACCACGAACCCGAACACCGCCAGCGCCCTCGGCGTCTGCGCGCCGGGCGAGACGCCGGCGTCGCGGAACGGGCGCTGCACGTACTGGAGGATGGACCCGATTCCGGACGCCTGCTGGAAGACCTTGGCGACGAGCGCGGTGAGGACCGCGCGGCGGAGCGGCTCCGTCGGGCGCGCCAGCAGCTCCCGCAATGTGCCGAACTCCTCCCTCCACCGGCCGCGCGTCGCGGATACTGCCACGGGCGGCTCGTCGAAAGATCCGTCGTCGTCGTCGTCGCCGAGGTGTTTGCCGAGCTCGTATTTTATCTCGAGCAAGCGCAGCTCGGCCTCCTCCAGTGTTGCCGATGTTCTGGACAACACGCGCCGGGCCTTGCTCTCCCGGTCCAGGGCCACGAGCCACCGGGGCGACTCGGGCATGAGGAGGACGGCGGCGCCGAGCAACGCCGGGATGGCCGTGCCGGAGGCTACGGTCACTCGCCAAGCGACGTTCGACGAGAGCTTCGAGAATCCCATGGAGTAGCAGAGCGAGCCGAGGATGCAGCCGAGGTACACGAAGCCGTCGGGGTGCGACGCGAGCACGCCGCGCGCGGAGGTCAGGCTGAGCTCGGCGGCGTAGGCCGGGACGACCATGAGCGCCAGGCCCATGCCGACGCCGTTGGCGAAGACACCAGCCGTGAAGGCCGCGAAGCCGGCGGCGAGGCTCCGGGCCAGCGCGCCGGCGCAGAGCACGGCGGCGGAGAGCAGGACGGCGCGGCGGTCGCCTATGAGGCGCTGCGCTCCCGCGGCCGCGATCGCGCCGACGATCAAGGAGAGCGCGATGACGCCCGCGAGGAGCCTCAGGTCGCCCTGCGCCGTCACGGCCGTGCAGTACACAACGGCGAGGTCTGCATCAGAAATACACGCGAATCTTTACATGCAGGCTGCACAAATGAATTGATGAGCAGATTTGGGTTGTACAGGGAAGGAGTGCCATTCCATTGGAGATCAGCAACTCGAAGTCCACAAGAGATCGAATCCACCCGGCATACAAGTGGACGAGAATGATGGTTACCGTATCCCAAGAAGAGCGGCGTGGCCGATGAGAGCATGGCGGTGGCGGCGGCGTACTTGTTGGGAGGACGCCTCGTCGGCTTCACCGTATCCAGGGGACGCCCGTCCCTCGTCTTCTTCCTTTGGCCGAGCATTTCTGCATACCGGTGAATTCAGGTGTAACGATGGATCAAGAATATCACGAGCTGACTTTCAGCAGTTGTACGATATCTTGAAGGAGCATTGGCAACAGGCAGCTGCTGACCAAAACCAAACGCCAGTGCAACTACTTGCAGAGTTTCAAATCCCAAAGCAAATCAACCGGCTAGTTTCAAAAGAAAAGTGATCCCAGTTCTGAGTTCTGACCAACATTTTCCACAAACCTAGGTGCAGAAGAACAGAGGAAAAGGCTACATATGGAACCCATGTACCTGATGAAAATTGCTCAGCCATCAAGAGCAAACAAACTTACCTGGCGAGTGATCTCTCCACGCCTCTGTTAAAGAAAATCTCTCCACCCCACAATCAAGAATCTGCTCTCCACTTTCTGCAGGTTGAAGCACACTAGTTCCCCTTCATCTTCACTCGATCTACAGGTCACTGGAGTCCCCGATCGATTGCAAAGATGATTGCTAGGGTCTGCAGGGCGGACTGATCGAGGCAGGAAACTGGAAGAATTCTAGGGGATTGGGCGTTTTCTCATCCATGGAATGGAATTCGACGTGATCAGTCGTTTCTCGTCTATGGGACGGTTCTATCTCGCTGGTAGACGCGGTCGCTGCTGTAACGATCGAGGAACAAACTCCACAGGAGAAACTCGTGACGCCAAGTAACAGACGCCCAAGAAACTCTCGTCAGTTCGTTGAGCAGCGGCAAGCCAGTAACAGCTAGCATCGGATTTACCGGGAGCAAGTCATCAGTCTGAACCGCGAGCCTCGTTCGCAACAGCAGTGGGTGCGCAAACAATTGGCGAAGCCATCTTCGGGGCAGGATACAGTACTCCTGCTACTGCCTTGACCAGGAGTTTTTGGATCAAATACATTGTAATTCAACATGTGCACATGCACATCGATTCATGCGCTCCTTTTTTTTTTGGTTGAAACAAGGCATCGATTCTTGCATTCGCAGTGTCCTTAAGAACACGTTCAAAAGTCAAAGCTACCCGCAAAGTCCAAAAGATACGCAATTGCTCACAGACTCAAAGCCTCTGTATACCTGTAAGGAGCTGCTAGGCAAACCAGTTGACTAATGTAGAAGTACCAATAGATAGATTCCTCCAGGTTGACCATAGGAACAGCAAAAATAACAAACCCAAGAACACCCCAAGAGGCGATAAATCGCAAAAAGACTGGAATAAGCCATGGCATATGAAGATATAACACGAGCTATAACTTCGCAATATGTATTACGGAATCATCTTTCCTATCACCGAGCGACTTGGGTTACCCAGTTACCCCTATGTTACACATATATTGTCACCATATAACTTAAACTTCTCCATTTCACCATAGTACTACAATATATTATAGGGTAGCATCATAGAGTACCAGCTATGCCATGCACTTTTGTTTTCTAAGTGACAAACTGCATATATCAACCATGTTCCTCCACTTTACCGATATAATCTGTAAGTTAGGTGAAGAACCATTCTCAGAATAGACCAGCATTTGAGGCAGTCCTGATGATCTGAAAGAGAGCTGTATGGAGAAAAGAGTAGAGAATTCAATTTCCTATTAAACGAGTGCATAAAGAAGATACTAAATAAAGAAATAATTATGTTCATGCTTCATAAAACTGTGATACTGCAAGCCTAAACCTCTGAAAGTCATCCAATTAGCTATGGTGACATCAAATCACTGCCCTGCCATTTTTATGACTCTTCTATTCTAATCCAAGTCATTCTCATATTGGAATAGCTAATGCCCACTAACATTAGCTGTCACCAACCCGCATCTAGAGTAAACCATGTAACCATTTTGGGATCAATCAGTGCATTCCAATTCTGAATCTAAGAAACATGTTCCTAATTGAATTTGAGGCACGGAAGTGCCTAAGTAGAAAGTACTTTGCCAGAAACACTCAATATTTTTAAACAAACTGGCGCTACAAATGCCCACGAACAGTTGGGCAAGGGGAGAAAACCCCACTGACAGTTTAGCAAGCACGAGTTAGTTGAACTACGTACAGAAAACACTGCTCTTCAAAATAATAAGCATGCCACTGTAATATGAAACAAACCGAGGAGAACCTGTCTCTGGGTTGATGATTAAGATATTTGGAACAGATGGTCCAGAGCTGATTTGGTCAGTAAACAGATGCGCTGCACTACCAAATGATAAAGGGTATGCAGGAAGACCAGCTACTCAACCATAAAACATCAGAGACACAAGGACTTACATGATCCAACAACAATGAAGACGAAGAACCCAAGCAGAATAGGTCCAAAAGGATAATCATTTGCTTTCTTGATTGTCTCAGGAACAGCTCCCCTCTTTGTGACATTCTTCTCAAATCGTGCAATTTTCCTATCAGCAAGACGCCTTGAGGTAGTCTGCAAAAAAAAAAAAACATACCCAAAGAGATGTTACGAAGAAACACTACATTGGGTTAGTGCAGTACCAAGGAACTGAGGCATAGCAACCTTTATATGGAATGATGAACACTAAGTTGGAGATAATACACACATTCTATTTGAATAATCAGTCCAAGTGGTTTATATACCAACTTCCCAGCTACACGGGGGGAAGGACAATCAATGCCCTATGGTGGTGTCGCCAGATTTTGACCATTTACCCTAAATGGATAATAACTATTTTGATATTGGAAAGTTTAGGGTTTGAAAGCTTAACCAAATTTGTATTCATGGTTAAAAGCACTCAGGGGAAGGAGAAATATAATGCAATTATTATAAGAAATGACAGCATGTAGCCCGCCATTTGGTGTACCCTATCAAGTATTAACACGTAATCCATCTTGTCAGCAGCAAGGTTCAAGTTCAAACTATAATGAAGTCCTAACCAACTGCCTGGAGAATTAAAATCACCTCTGGAAAGTACCCTAAAGCGACAAGCATTAAGAACTTGGTAAATTCTGAAAGCGCTCAATAATATATCACAATCAGGATGACTAAACCATGAAAATGCACAAGGAAATAAAGTTGTCCTATGAAAATAATAATAATAATTAAGAATCACATGTTTGCATGCAAACGTAACGTAAAACTCATCTTGCACCAGCACACGTCAGGCGTTTGCATGCAAATGTAACGCAAATCTCATCCTACACCAGCACACGTCATTCATGATTAGAAAATCGACACCTGGCTAATCGGTATCCCAAACGGCCAAACCTGGCAGTTTGCTAGCCAGCAATGACCCACCACAACTTGCCCGCCAACTTTCTAACCCTTGAATGGGAAGAACGCGGCAAGCATAATACGTAAATCAACAATTTAAGCTAAAGGAAATGATGAACATCATAGAACACAAATTAAATACATAAATGACATTCATACAAAATTTGGAGGCAGATCTTAATGCAACATTGCCAGATAACATGTAACCACTCTCAATTCTCAAAGAAGTATCCAGACCTTGGAATTCTAGCATGGATTTCTTTGCCGTCCATGGAATCAGAATTGACCACGACATAAACAGAAAAAGGGGGTAAAAAAGGTAGAGGATACCTGAAATCTTTTTTTGTTGTTGCAAAGGCTGAATCCCTTTTAAAAAGCTAGATAAGATTCTTACGGACGAATCTTCCGATCTTCCTCAGCAGGAAAAAAAATATTACATGCTAGACAGGACCTAGATTCTACATATGCATTACAATATTCACGCCAGGTGCCGTCGAGCGGATCGCCGGCGAAATACGGCGACTCGGCGTCTTTACGGGGAGCCAGGATCGAATCGCGCAGATCTGCGCGAACTCGTCGGGGAGCAACGCAGGATGCTAACGCGGATTCTCCTAACCAGGCCGAACAGGCATGTTTCATCCCTCCCATCCCACCGCAGATTCTTCCATCAAAAAAACAAAGGACCAAATACGCGACTGCAGAAGGTCTGGAGTACGAGGTAGGGCGGACGGGGCTCACCATGGCGAGTGACGCTGGTCGGGTCGCCGGCGCCGCAGCCGACGCGGCGGGCGGCGGAGACGAGTGAGGGGCGCGGAGAGAATTGGGAAGATGGGGACGGGAGTGCGCGAGGCGAGATGGTGACTGGGGTGTCTGAAGCCGGCCGGACTGGCCCCCGCGTCGTCGGGTTTTGTTGACCCGGGCCCGGCCGAACCCGCTCGCGCTTCCCGTGGGCCACCGCCTGCGCCCGACTCGTGAGCCGTGGCGCGCCACGGTGTGATGGTGGTGGTGGGACGCAGGCACGCAGCCGTGCCGTGATCCCGTCCCGTCCAAAATCCGTTCGCCTTGATGGGCGTGTTTAAATTTGGTCACCGCATAGAAGAGACAATCTTACACTGTTACACATGGTAGCAAACTGCTCTTACGCCAAGAAGATTTGGAGTTTACTAGTACAACGAGCCTCCATCACCTTTGTGCAGAACTCTACGCCGCTATCCAATGTTCAGGAATGGTGGGAGTGCCTCACTTTGGCTACTGGACTTGGCCATGTTCAACTCCGACGAACCCTCATCTACGTCACTTGGAACATTTGGAAGGAACGTTGTCGTCGTGTGTTTGACAACAAGGCACTACCTCCAAACCATTTGGCTCAACAAATTTTGCAAGATGTCGCAGCTTACCGTCAGACTCGTGCAAATCCGGTTGTGTGGTCCTTAGATACACACCCTGTGTGTCGAGTTGTACTCTTTGTTATGTGATCCTTATTTTTTTTCTTTACCTCCAGTTTGTTTCTTGTATTTTTTTGGACTCCTCCTTTAATGCAAAAGCAGATCACCTGCTACAATTCCTCAAAAAAAAAAAGGTCACCGCTGCTTCAGTACTTTCTGTCCGAGAGTCGACGCAATCAGTGTTGATCCGATCGTGCCTTGGCCGTATCTCATGAGATATGCTGACGATTCGGTCATTCTTTTTTCGACGAAAAAACACGATTTGGAGGACGGTGATTCTCCTGATATTATGTGAGAATTGAATTGCTCCAATTGGTGCGCATTCAATATCCTTACGAGACTAGGGTTTTCGAAATAATAACTAGATTTCCGATTATATTTTCTTTTATTTCTTGAAGCGTCTCCTCATAAGAGAAGACTTAAATGTGATACAATATCAGTCTCATGAGGCTGACAACACATTTATTACATCAGATGGTACATCACCGTACAACTCTACGCGGAAGTGGACAGTGAAGCGTCACTATCGCGAGGATAACAACTAAAACTCAAACAACGATATTAACTACGAAGAGGTCATCAGAGTCTTGCGCCATGCGGAGCTTCCTGCGGGTGACCTATCCATAGGCAAGGTTGGGTGCAGAACGAAACTCCTACTCAACATCCTCGGGAACAAAGTCTGGGTCTTCCTCTGTAAAAATTAAGTAAGGGGTGAGTACAAACGTACTCAATAAGTCCAACCACACCCACGGAGGGGGTATAAATAGAATATAATACACATGATAAATCAAGGATAAGATTAGGGTTTAATTTACGAAAAGCAAATTTTCATGCATGAGTTTATTTGAAAGAACAGAGTTTTCAAAGCAATTATCTTGACACGTAGGGTTGATCCACACAGGATCCAAGTTTTAAATTGCTACCGAACTCCTCATCCGCCGTAGCACACGGCACAGCTGCCGGACACTTCTCCAAAACAACTCACGTCAACCCATCCATACCTAGAAGAAATGCTAGTTGTGTGACCAAACCGTAACTCGCCTAGTACCGTGGGTACGGCTATTCGAATAGGTTTTATACTCTGCAGAGGTGTGCAACTTTACCCACAAGCGGGGTACCACAGCACGATCACTTTAGTGTCGGTGCAGATCCCAACAAAGTCATTACCCACCTTAGCTAGACCTGACTAGCCACCACGGAATCCACCAAGGGGCCATTAACCTATCGCCGAGGTTTAACCGGGGCATAAGTCACACAGAGTTTATCCCTTCTCCTTGGTCACCCGTTGCTCTCAGCTCTCCCGATGGCTATCAGACTAACTAGTGGGGTTTATGCTAAACCGTTGCCACATACAACGGTCGAGTGGTTTGCACGATATTTGAGTTAGACAAGATGACACATCAACTCGGTCCTTAATTGTGACAAGATGGATATCTCCCAACCTTACTCAACCACACAGGTACGAGCACACCTTTCGGCAATTCACACAGAAGTGCCATCCATCTCATCTTTCTTTTGTTTCCAAAAATTCCACATTCTCCCTTCCCACACACTCACACATTTTCTTTTTGTAAAACAAGTTGTACCATATTCAAGGTCCTAAGCATTCTAGTAGCGATTAACATCCAAATAGAATAAATCATATTCAGATATTAATCTAGGTGGCCAATGAATAGTTATAACAAATCAAGGGGTGGCTATCCAACCGGGTTTTAGCAGCAAAACAATATGCAGTTTTGTAAAACAGGCCAATGGGTCGCATTTATAAAACTGGGACAAAAACATGCATCAAAAGGATGAGATTGAACTTACCGTTCTCAAAGCCTTCCGGGAATTTCTGATCGAGGTACTGTCCTTCGGGTTCGGGACCGCGGAGCTGGTCCTCGCACACTTGCTCGCGGTACTGCTCGTTGACAGGTTCTCCCTCGTTCACATTGTGATCTACGACGCACACAAGCAAGCACACAATCAAGAAAAATAAATAAAGGTTTTATCGCTGAGCTCGAATTGGGAACAATTAAGATATAGAGATAGGAGTAATATTTTTTGGCAGTTTTCTAATGGCACGGCCGAAACTATATTAGAAGTGGCGTGGTAAAGTTTTAGGTCAATCGGGGAATGTTTGGCGCATGAAATGATAGATTAAAGGAGTGGTTAGGGCTAAACCGGGGTTTAGGGGCCTCTTTGTAATTATTCTCAGGAGAGAAAGGACTTGGTTGTAATTTCTGAAATTATCCAGGGCATACTAGAAAGGGCAGGGGTCTATTTATAAATATATTACATGGTGGAAGGGTTTGTTTTGAAATATAATAAAGGAGAGGGTTTCTTTTGCAAAAAGAGCTAGAGAGAGTGTGAGGGCTCTTTAAAGAATAGGAGAGATGGGAGGGGGTTTTGGGCAAAATGCCCTTCTTCTTCCTCCCTCCCGTGGGAAACAGAGGAGGGGCGCCTGGGCGCCGGCGGCGGCTCCTGCCGGCGGCCCTGGGCACGGCAGCGGCCGAGAGGAGGGGAAAAGGGGGAGGGCGACATGGGGAATCGATTCCCCTCCTCGATTTGGGTGGTGGCGGCCTGCAGAGGCGGTGCCACGGCGGCGGGCGGCGGCTGGCTCCGGTGTTCGTGGCGGCGGCACGGCGGGGCTCGGCGACGGCCCGGAGCTAGGGGGAAGAGGGAGAGGGAGGCGAGGAGGTTCTATCCCCCTCCTTACCTCGAGTAGGGGACGACGCGGGGTGGCAGCTCCGCGGTGGCCGGCGAGAGGTGGTGGCTATGGTGGTGGTGGCGGCGCTGTGGGCAGTGGGAGGGGCTAGCGGCGGCGGTGGAGGTTGTGGTGGTGGTGGAGCGCGACGTGGAGGCCTATTTATAGGCGGGGTAAGGCGATGGAGGAGGAGCGCCGCGGTGGTGGTCGGCCGGCGAGCTCGGGGGGCGCATTTAATGGCGTTGGGGCCAGCTTGGCCGCTTGCGAGCGTCGCGGAGCGGCGCGAGCGTCGAGGGCGTCGGCGTGCAGGGGCGGGTATCGCGGGTGGAGGAGGGCATGGGGGGCCGGCCGCTGTGCTCGGCGCCGAGCACTGCTCGCGAGCAGTGCGGCTCGGGCGGCGAGGCGGCGGTGCTGGTCGACGGGCGGCGCGGCGAGCTCAGCACGATGGGATGGGTCGGGTAGCGGTGAGCGGCGCGGTGAGCATCCCGGCACGTGGAGCGCGTGGGGTGGTCGGGAGCAGGGGCGCGCGCGCGCGTGGACAGGAGCAGGGCGTGCGCAGGAAGGAAGAAGAAAGGAGAAGGAGGGAGAAAAAGAAAGGAAGAAAAAGGGAAAAGAAAAAGAGAGAGAGAAAAAGAGAGAGAGAAAGGGAGATCGCGTCGGCAGAATTTGCGGTGGCGACCGCGACCGGAAGAGCACGCGCGCCGGTCGGAGACGCGCAGCGCATTGCGCGGAACGAGGAAAAAAAAGGGATGGGACGGCGATTGAATTCGGGTGTCGGGACGGCGAAATTTCTCGGGATGGAATTCGAAGGATTAGGGGCTCGGTCAGAAAGGGGTTTAGGAATAATTTGAGCTCAACGATGAAAAAAAAATTTGAAAATTATTTTTACCGCGTGATTTATCTTGATAAATTTTTTGGGACGTTACATTTCTGTCCCTACATGTCTTTTACTTTAATCCAACACCATGAGTATTGAGCTCCCGATATGGTAAGGTACGGCAGTACCGGGAGTATCTCATCCTCGTTGATATACCGGCTTTCTTCAGCAATTTTTTCCATACCGGCTTGGAGCTCTGTTTGGTTAAGCTGAGTCACACGACCATATCTACTCCCTCCGTCCTAAAAACAAGTCACTTTAGAATTCAAAATTTATCCCAAAATACAAATTATCTTACCCTATTTAGAAAATGTATATGCATGCAAGAATTAATTAGTGCCAAATATGAGTAATAAATAGGAGCAAATATGATTATTTTACTTTTTTGTTAATTTGTCCTAGAATTTCTAGAATGACTTGCTTTTTGGACGGAGAGAGTAGACTTTAATATGTCCTCAGCCACTGGATATGTTTATGCTTGCCATTTCATCTAAAATACATTAACATGGACATTCCTGTTAAATGGCAGAACCTTATTCCATTGTCAACTGTCTATTTCCTCATGCAATCTCCTTTTAGCCCCGTTTACACCTAAAAAGTCATCACCCCACGCATCCTTGGAGTCAGCACGCCACTCTTTATCTATGAGAGCCTTTGCACTATCACTCCTAGCATCGTTGCCCCTACCCTGATCTTTCCACTGCTCGTTGACAGTGTCTAGACCGACAATATAGTTCTGCCCCATCATGCCTACCGGTCAAAGCTACCAG
This sequence comes from Panicum virgatum, assembly GCF_016808335.1. Taxonomy (NCBI): domain Eukaryota; kingdom Viridiplantae; phylum Streptophyta; class Magnoliopsida; order Poales; family Poaceae; genus Panicum; species Panicum virgatum. The sequence continues at coordinate 63,550,094 of NC_053146.1, forward strand.
TATTTAGGCTAGTCTCAACAGGGTTTTAAGAGTTTTATAAGATTAAATTCTATGTTATATCATCAATTTTGCTAACATGGTGAGGACAGAGGAGATAATTTCATCTCATAAAACTCAACCGTCACAGTTACCTACTTCTTAGTTTTGTTAGCTGTAGTATAAAACTGTGTACCGAGACTTGTCTTATAAATTTTACCATGCTAATGTTTCATGACAGGTGTCCAGCTTTGCTGGGAGTGTGCCGGTTACTTTTGGAGTGAGGCTCCCCCACCCTCGCAACACCTCTACTGGGAAAATGAGGCTTCCAATAGATTTTGACCATAGCTGGAGGGGCTAGTTTTGTTTTCTCTTTGTTTCACTTTCTAGGTGAAGTCCTAACAACATGTTTGACAATAGTTTGCTGGGAGTGTACTGGGAATGTTTACCGGAGATTCTTATATGCAAATCATGGTTTTAGCCTTAAAAACGAACATTAATAAACATTTTCAAAAAGATACGAATCTAAAGCTAAATTCATATGGATTGCCGCACGCACTCCAAATTTACGAAGCATAGAAGCCCGGTCCTCCTATATATAATGCTCTGGTATTGTAGTATTGCACTATCCACTATAGGAATATGTAGCTTTAACTCGATCTCGCTAATCTGTGGTGGTAGCTTAACTAATCCTAATGTTGGATCCGTCTTGGAACATGAGAAGCTACAAACATTTTTCATATATTCCCTCCGTTCCAAATAATAATTGTTTGATTTTTTTAACATTTGTCTTGTTTAGAAATTTGTGCAAAATATCAATTCTTCTATTGTGGTTTGCTTTGTATTAAATTTAATTATATTTGTATAATTTTTTTGAATAAAATTTAAAGTAAAAGAAAATCAAATATATAATTTGGAACATAAGGAGTACTCGAAAGATAAGCATCGTAGCGTCGGGATTTTGGCTTTGGCACTATAAGCCACGGGCATGGAAATTTCTAATCAACACCCGATTATTTTTTTTCTTCGGTTGTGCCATCACTCTCTCTATATTTTTTTTGAGTGATTGCCGTTTATCTCACGGCCTAACATCATGATGAATAGAGTCCGCCGCCCCAATTGCACAGCCCACAAAAGCTTGAGGTCTGGGGAGGAAGAAGACCAAGAAGAACCCACACGGGCCACACACCACGTGCGTGCCAAGCTTCTGGCCCGGCCCAGTAGCCTTAAACCCTTCTCCCTTCCCCGACCCTCTGCGGCGCGGCGCCGGATTCCACTGCCCGGTGCCCGCAGCGCTCCACGTCGTCCGCCAGCAAAGATTCTCCTTCGTCCTCATCCAAACCCAAACCGATCCCCCACCCCCACCGCCGCAGATAAAAATCAAAAAAAAAAAATCAAAGGCCGCGCCGTACGCCTACCTCCGCCTGGCCCAGCCGATGGCGCTGCAGCTCCAGCTGCCGCGGCCGCCGCCACTGCGCCTCGCCGCTGTCCGGCTCCCTTCGCCGGCCGCCCCGGCCCGTGGCGCCTCCGCTTCCGCGACCGCCCTCCGCACCCGCGCCGGCGGCGTCGCGTTCTCACTCCAGACGAACGTGCGCCTCCTCAAGCCCAACCGCCGCGTCCGCCGCTCCCGGGACCCCTACTACGACCTCGACGAGGATGAAGACGACGAGGACGAGGAGTTCGAGGAAGAGGACGACGACGAAGGCTACGACAGCGATGTAAGTTAGCCCCTTTGCCGCTCTGCCACTAACCATTCCTCACTTGTCGACCACATTGCTAGAACACCGCTCTATTCTCGTAGGACAACCTGACCATTGTTACCCTTTGATCGTCATAACAACGCCATGTTATTAACAATTAAGCGAGCCTTTTACTCGCTGTCGTTCACATGTGTAGCACATTTGGCATTTGAAACGCAAAGTCTACAAGTAAGTCGGACACCCTCTGATGGTATAATTGGCTAAACTCTAGTGGGCCAAGTGGCATGAGCTGTCCAATTTCCACTTCTGGTTCAACTTACATCGGCAAGGAAATGCAAGTACTGGCTTTGTAGCATTTGCGGCCAAATCTCCTTGCAGCGTGATACTGTGATGTATACCATAATGGCTCAGAGGGTTAGCTAAATGTTTACTGGATGGCTGTAAACTGATAACAATGCTATATTTACTGAATATAAGAGTCCATCAAAATCAATATGTATATCCTCAAAAAAACACCACATGCATAGTATTGTGAATAAAGCACCTCAATGAGTCAATGTGTTCAAGAACCATTGAATGGTTGACTGGGAGACTGAAATGCATTTTTCTACTTAGCGCCCCAAAAAATCCCTGAAGTCTGAGTTCAAATTATATGATAGTTGGATGTTGAACATGGAAACTTTTTGTGTTTGTGTAGCTTGTTGTTTATTGATCCATGGAACATCAATCTCACCATTAGTACTTCTCATCCATGGCAGTATCCTAACTTAATGCTTGGTTAACTTTTTAGGATGATATGTCAGGTTTGGAATATCCTGGTGTACTCTATTCAAACAGCCCTCGTGCTCCAAGCAAGAGGCCAGGTATCTTAAAAGCTATGCTAAATCCTTTAGAAGCAGTGGCTACTTTACTTCCTACTAAAACTCTAATGCTCCAGGACTGCAGACTCCATTGATAAAAGAAAACTGGGAAGGAAGACAACCGAAAACTCGTGATAAATATGGCAGTCTGGAGAAAATTAAGTCTCTGCTTCCTAGGAGTAAAGTGGGACAATCATCACCAGATCTTATGAACATGGACAGTGAAGTAGAGGTAAGTTACTCAGTATGTCATTGTAGCCTGTCCATGTTATGCATTTTGGGGCGCACTCTGCACCGAGTAACATTTTTTTTCTTGTTGCAGTTGAAAAATGAAAGCATTTCTCGAAGTTTGTTCCAGAAACTGCAAGAAGAATATGAATTCGATGACAAATGGTTACCACTAGTTGATTACTTGTGCACATTTGGACTAAAGGAATCTCATTTTACATACATCTATGAGAGACACATGGCCTGCTTTCAAATCAGTCAGGCTTCAGCAGAGGAAAGGTTGGATTTCCTGCTAAATGCTGGGGTTAAAAGCAAGGATATGAAGAGGATACTGGTTAGGCAGCCACAGATTCTGGAATACACTCTTAGCAATCTGAAGTCTCATGTTGATTTTCTGGTGGGCATTGGGGTTCCCGGTACACGAATAGGGCAAGTTATTTCTTCTGCTCCTTCGATGTTCTCTTACAGCGTGGAGCAGTCTCTGAAGCCAACGGTAAGGTACCTGATTGAGGAAGTAGGTATTGAGGAGAGTGATGTGGGCAAAGTAGTGCAGCTAAGCCCACAGATTCTGGTGCAGAAAATTGATAGCGCATGGAAATCTCGATATCTTTTTCTATCAAAAGAATTAAGTGCTCCCAAAGATAGCATTGTTAAGATGGTGACAAAACACCCTCAGCTACTTCATTACAGCATCGAGGATGGAATCTTGCCTCGCATCAACTTCCTGAGAAGCATTGGTATGAGAAACTCTGATATTCTCAAAGTACTGACAAGTCTTACTCAGGTATTATTTCTTCATACATGTCATCATGCCTGTCCTTTTTTTTCTGCTTGCAATTATGTTTGTTATTCGATGTACATGTATCTCATGGTAGATGTTCCGTTACACATTTCTTTTCAGGTGTTATCATTGTCCTTGGAGGGCAATCTCAAGCCAAAGTATCTTTACTTGGTTAATGACCTTAAGAACAATGTTCAAGCCTTAACAAAATATCCAATGTACCTGAGCTTGTCTCTCGATCAGAGAATTCGTCCCCGCCACCGTTTTCTTGTTTCATTGAAGAAAGCTCCAAAGGGTCCATTTCCTCTGAGCTCCTTTGTGCCCACAGATGAGCGTTTTTGCCAGAGGTGGGCTGGGACTAGCTTGGAGAAATACCATACATTCAGACAGAGCTTGCTGCTTACAGGTTTTGCTGAGAAGTCTGGAAGGAAAACATTAGTCTCAAGACGGTAGATAGCTAGCTGGTGGGGAATGGGTTTCTTTTGAGCCTATGCTCTGAACGGTAAGATGATTTCTTCTACAGAACTCTTCCTGATTCTTTGGGGTTTCGTTTGATAATGTTTCCCTTAGAACTGATTGGTTCTCTGTTTTCAGGAAATGGGTTTCATAGCTGACTTGATACTTTGACGATCAGTGGGTATAATAAATACTTCACTAACTACAGCTTATATTGTATTGTTCATATCACCTCCCTTTACGAAGTCTTCATCAGATTCCCCCGATCAGTTGCAACTGAATGGTCATCTAAGAGAACTGTGTTATGCCAGAATGGTTGGCGGGACAACCGGCTATCTAGTTCTAGGGGTATCTCAACTTGGTTGCTAGTTACTATTAACACAACTGCTGAACAAAATGATACTAAGTAGCCTAACGGTGTAAGAGGGCCATTAAGGGCAGCCTTGTGGACCGCTGTAGTCCTGTAATGCCGTTTAAGGCTTGTTATCATGAATTACAAAGACTCTTGTACTTGCTAGTTCCTACCATTTCTTGGTCCAGTGTTGAAAGACCACCTTATGATGTACTGTCAGGCTGTATTGTGCTATAGTACTAACTATAAACAGGGAGCTGTTTGGATCCATTAGCTAATTGTTAGAGTATATTAGGGATATCTCTATATTAGGTAGATTAGGATTGTATCCGTATCCTACCATATTTGTAAGAGAGGCTTTTTGCCCTCTAAGTCATGTACCCCTATATATTCAGCCCAAAGGCTCAGGCTAATACAATCCACATCATTATACACCAATTCCATCTTCCTACATGGTATCACGAGTTTAGGTTTCGATCTAGGCCACAAACCCTGAAGCTTCCGCTGCTCATCTCTATATTAGGTAGATTGTATTCGTATCCTATCATATCTGTAGGAGAGGCTTCTTACCCTTCAAGTCATGTACCCCTATATATTCAGTCCCAAAGCTCAGGCTAATACAATCCACATCATTATACACCAATTCCATCTTCCTACACTAATAGGTGGTGGATTGGTTGGATTGTCTATAATGGCCTTTCTCTTTATTCATTCCCATTTCTCATTCTTGCATACTCAGACCGCAAACATATCTCAAATGAATCTATCCGTCTTCATTGTGAGTGGTGCGGTCAACGTGGCGAGAAGTGGGGGACCCGTGTCTGTGTACTACTGTACTCAGCGTCTCAGCCGAATACGACTTGTGCCATGCTATTTCGCTGGCGATGGAATTGGAAAACAAATTGATATCTTGCACCGAAGGGGCGCCCAAGACTTCCATAGGCGCTTGTACGGCTCGAAACCAGAAGAGCCCGTCGGATAGGTGCTGGACAGGGTCGGCCATGCTCAATAGGTGCTGGACAGGGTTGGCCATGCTCAATAGGTGCTGGACAGCGGATTGTCTAGCCCGTCGGGGTCTCCAACACCCAGACAATTGCCTCCTTTGCGATCAAGAGGAGGAGACAGTCCAACACATTCTCACATCTTGCGTTTTCGCAAGACAGGTTTGGACGACCGTCCTTGGGAGGGTAAGCCTACAGCACCTGGCCCCCACTTTGGAGTTCGACACCTTCAAAGATTGGTGGAGATGGGCAGTACGAAGGGCGCCGAAGGCTGCTAGGAAAGGCATGAACTCCCTGTTAATCCTCACAGCTTGGTCCATCTGGAAGATGCGCAACCGGTGCATGTTTGATGGCTGCCATCCGGCCACCCGTCCCGTGCTGCAGGAGATACATGAGCAGGCAAACTTGTGGAAGCTGGCGGGGGCAAAAGTGTTGGGGGAGCTGCTGCCATAGTTGGAATGCTGCAGTGTTTTGGATGTGGTTGTTTAGCTCTTATTAGGTGCACATGTAACAAAAAACTAACCCAGGCCGTGGTTTCGGCATTGTAATTTAGACCGCCTAACCCAGGCCGTGGTTTCGGCATTGTAATTTAGACCGCCTTTTCTATCTATTAATACAACGACGTGCAGTTCTCCTGCGCGTTCGAGAAAAAAAAAGAAAACAAATTGATCGAAGAAACACCGCAACCTAGGAAACATGTCTCCGCCGGAAGAGGAAGTGACTGTTAGACGATGATGATGGCAGTAAAACTTCGATACGATCACAGGTTAAGGTTAAGCAGATCGACCATGGACCATGTTTTTAGGCAGTAAGCACAGTTCCACAATTGGAGATTCATTACGTCCGCAAGACCCAACAAATTTAACGGAGAACGACAAAAACAAACCAACAGGTGCCCTATCCACGGTTCATTCCATTTTCAGATTCTCAGAACTAGACTGGCTTTAACATTGTATCATTCCCATGCATCTTCTTGGACTAGATTGCACGGCTACAGTCTCACTTCACAAGGATGTTTCTACATGAACCTACTCCACTTATGCCCCGATGTACGCCTTTCCAACCATATATCTCTAGATACATAGCAGGTCATAACAGCTTTTTTATGACTCGACTCAACTAACAAAATCATCTAGTCCTGTCCAGTTGTTGAATGCACACCGAACTGCATCAGAAGAACTTATATCTAAATATCTAATCTACCATATACAGTAAAGTCACCGACCAGAGCGCTTCCAGTTTGCTCCGAGTACATGCAGATTTGGTTCCTCATATCAGTAAACATCATCAAGGGTTTCTGGAAGCCTCAAGTCATCCCTGCAAAATAGACTACAAAGTTCATATGTTAAAGTCAGATTAACTGACTTGCAAAAAGGAGAAGATATACAATAGTGCAGCACGTCTGGAGTGCTCAAATATCAAATAATTTGAACATTTTTTTGAAGCCCTAAATGACAATTCAGATTCAAATTTGAAGCACTAGGCCTATGAATGTATTTAATATTTCTATGTTACATAAAGACTAGGGTGCCTATTAGATAAGTGAATTATACTACAAATCAATACGAGGTAGCTGAGTGTAGCTAACATAAAGAAGAAAATCTCACCTATCTTGATCTGTTGATGTCTCATCCAAACGATTTGACACATGTGATGATTCGGTGGCATTGTCACCTGTAAGTTTTGCAGGATCAAGTAAGGTTATTATTAAAATAACTGGAAAAGGTGCAGCAAAATACAAGGCAACCATGGACAATGCTCCAACCTTGTGAAAGACTTGCCTCACTAACAGACTGAACAGACAGGTTGTGCGTTGGTGGTGAAACCATGACTGGCGCAACATTAGTACTGCTCTTTTCAGTAACAGTTCCTTGATCACACCCTCTATTCAGCTTCTTCCCAAATATGTCATGGTCACTTGATAACTGTTCTCCTGTAGGGTTGGACAGAGAAATAACTCAATGCAAAATATATTGTCGCAGTTTGGGTTAAATACACTAGGAGTGACACATGATGAAAACAAGATTTTATACATTACTGACCTGTATGATTCTTGTGAATAACACTAACATCTGAAACCCCGTGTGGACCGGGTATAGAATGGGCATCTTCCAGAGCTAAAGTCCTGTATTTTTCAACAGATTGAAACATCCAAGCTTGAAAATACAAAATAGAATGTCTTTATTGTAGAACATGTAAAGGAAAAAAAAAAGAGCTGAGTAGCACAAAGGTTATAAAGAAATAGTGCACGAACGCCAAACCAATTCGTGTTTTTAAGTTAGTAAAGTTACCTTGCAGGGACCTAAACCAACAAAACAAGAAACCTTAACAATAAATAAATTTTAGTTTGTAGCTTGTGTATAGCAAATAAGACTAGTGAATAAATAAATAGTGGTAACCAGTAGCCTGATGCCCACTGTAAAAGCAACAGAAAAAGCAGCTCATGCAAATTTTGACCACAGCAAACTGCAAATATCCTAGGTTTACACTGTGGTAGTACAACATATCCAAGCGACAAATGACAGAAAACAGCCAAGTATCAGATCCTTACTCTGATCCATGTTTTTCATTGTAAGGTTCGACGAAAACATGATCTCCACAGATGAAGTGAGAGGTCCTTGAACATCTTTCTGATAAGATTTGTTTTACCGCCTCGGGGTACTTGAAACTTACATAACCAAACATGCGTTTCTTCTGAAGTGGAATTCGCACATTATTGACAGGGCCATAGTGGCTGGAAGAAATATCAGGATAATATTATTTACAGTGGCATAAAGCCGTAACAGGGCTTCATGACTAATGCAGCGAACACTAAAGTTAGAGTTAGACAGCAATACCTGAAGTAATTCCAAGCATCATTTTCGGTGAATGTACTTTCAGGGTTGAAGGTAATAAAAATCTGGTTAGAACCATTTATTGCAGAAGGCATCACCAATTTGGAACCATGATGCTGCGGAAATCTGAAGTTTAAACATAGGCAGATTAACTATCAAAAGTCGTCTTGAAGAAAGACAGATACGAAAGTACTTAAAAACATAGCTCATAGAAAATTATGAACATGGATAATAAAAAGAGTCTAGGTCTTGACATGCTAAACCATGCACGGGATATCATTTAACGGAAATAGTACACTATGTATGCAGCAATCAACAGACAACAAAATATTAGATCCTTACTGCAGTTCACGTTTTTCCTTGTACGCTTTGACATGTACTTGATCTCCACAGATGAAATGAGGGGTGCTTTCTGATAAGATCCGTTCTGCCGTCCCAGGGTCTTGGAAGCTCACATAGCCATACATGCGCCTTCCTTGAGGTGGAATTCGCACATTATTGACAGTACCATACTGACTGGCAGAAACATCATGATAATGTTATTTACAGCTGCATAACTACATAACAGGTAGAGGCTTCATTTAAAAATGCACCAAACACTAAAGTTAGATGGCAATACCTGAAGTAGTTCAGAACATCTTCTTCAGTGAATTTGCTTTCAGGTAAGAAAACAACATAAATCTGGTTAGGATCACTTCTAGCAGAAGGCACCCCCAATTTGGAGCTATGAGCCAAGTACTTAGGAGGGTCTTCCACCGGGACAATACAATGTGGTTTTTCTCTCTTCATGAAATGGCACGCAGCTCTCCTGCATCGTTCGGGGAAAAAACAATATAACGTGGTTCCCTGCTGAAGAAGTTGAAACAACTGCAGAGGCAACTTTCAAAAACCATCTTGAAGAATGACAGTTATAAGAGTGAAGAGTACTTAAAACATAGGTGATAGGTCACAGAAAATTTTGAACATGGTTAGCAAAAAGGATTCTAGGTGTCAACATGCTAAACCATTCAACAGATATCATTTAACAGGAAATGGTAGTAGTAGTTCGACTACACTGTGTGGAACTATATATGTAAGCGGCAAGCAACAGAATACAACCAAATATTGGATCCTTACTCTAGTTCATGTTTGTCCCTGTACTCTGTGACGCGAACTTGATCTCCACAGATGATATAAGGCATCCTTTCTGATAAGATCTGTTTTGCCGTTCCGGGGTCCTGGAAGCTTACAAAACCATACCTGCGCCTTCCTTGAGGTGGGATTTTCACATCATTGACAGTACCATACTGACTGGCACATATATCATTATAATGTTATTGCTTCATAACTAAATAAGAGGTGAGGCTTCATGTGAAGATGCATCAAGCACTAAAGTTAGACAGCAATACCTGAAGTAGTTGCGAACGTCATCATTAGTGAATTTGCTTCCAAGCAAGAAAGTAACATAAATCTTGTTAGGATCACTGGTAGCAGGAGGCATGGCCAATTTGAAACCATGAGCCAAGTACTTAGGAGCATCTTCCACTGGGACAATATAATGTTGATCCTTTCTGAGGTTGAAACTTGAAACAGGCGCAGTCATAATGAGTATACTTAGAAAAATAAAACAATTGTGCTAATAGTTGAGAGAAATAATGCAACCTAAGAAACAAACGATCTATTTAAAGTAAAACTAGCTGATGTGCATAAGATCAGAAGAAACCTCTCGAGGACTCTGGTGGTGTTAAGTCGCATGAGCAGATCTGTTAGGCTACAACCAAACTTTCCATGCTGATGGTCCTCCTCGAGGAATCTCTCAATCCGCAGAGGCTTCCCATACCTGTCAATGTACATATTTGCAAGAGACTCGATTGGGAGACTTGGTGGTCGCAGCAAAAACAGGAGTTCTCTTATCTCCTTCTCCAATATGAGCTCCCGCGAGCCAGTGAATTCAGGAGATGGGCTCTGCAAAGATCCAGTAGGAGCAATGGGGGCGAATGGAGCATGCATTCCATGAAAACTGCCGCTTGGATGTAACTGAGGCAGCCCAGGGTGCAATGGTCCAATTTGAACATTGAGCGGTAATGGAGCCTGAAACTCATGATAAATGTCATTGAGGCAAAACTGAGGCTGTGAATGGGGCAAGGGGAATGGAGCCAGAAATTCATGAGAAATGCCAGTTGAGTGAAACTGAGGCTGCAAATGGAGAAAGGGGAACGGAGCCTGAAATTCATGAGAAATTCCCCTCGGATGAAACTGAGGCCATGAATAGGTCCAGTGAAATGGAGCCTGAATTCCTTGAAAACTGTCGACTGGATGAAACTGAGGGCGCAAGTGGGGGAATGGTTGTAAGCCATCTCGCTCTTTAGGTGGCTGCAATGGTGGTAGCTGTGGGAATTGTTTTGCCGCCTCAACAATCAGGGGAGCTATTTTGTCATCTAAGGCAAGTAGTTGTCTGATCTCTGCAGGTGTTTTGGAAGAGATGATGTGGGCAACGATCCCCTCGGGATTCCATGGATGAAGCAGCCGGACCCTATCCAGCAACAAGCTCTCACATTCCTCTAATTCCATTTCTTGTTTACTGCAGCACAGAGAACAAGAAGTTGTAAATCAATGCGGTCTGGGAATCAAGATTCGGCATCAGCAAATGCAGAGCACAAGTAAACCACGGAACCATGGAGGGCAATAAAGCAATAGCCTGCATAAATCCTCCGCATATACCAACAAAAAAGAACTAGCAATTGCTCAAATTCGTGTTCTCCTCTTTTATACTCTGGAATTAACGAAAAGATGGACAGATTTCAACTTTACTACCAGACTTTTTTTTAACTGGTTTGACTAACAGAATTTGCAACTCTAGCCGCCAGTTCGCCACCAAATTAGCCCCGCCCCAAATCTCCCGCACTCCAGGCCAGAACGAACCGATGATCGAGAACTGTTCCTTTCAAGTATCCGTCTCCAGGAGCGGCGTAGACGGGCGGCCAAGCCGCCGGTGCACAGGCCAGCCTCATCGTCCAAGGGGCAGTTGGAGAGGCAGCTGCAGACGGACATCGACATGGCGCGCCGCAAATATTCGCGATCCAAATTACAGTGCAAATGGTAGGAGTATTTTGTAAATATTTGGATCGTGGCCATTGATCGCGATCTGAATTAGGGGGTATTTAACAAATTGCAGGGGTATTTTTCTAAAACTTCCGCACCGCCTTCCAATCCTCCGCCGCCGATACTCGGAGCTCCGCCTGACGCCGGCCGTCGCTTGCGCACCTCTTCTTCCTTCTGCCTGACTCGCATCCCCGGTCGTCGCCACGCTCGCCGGCGGCCCAAGCGAGCGTCCCCCACCGCTCCTCACTCTGCCCCAAGCGAGCACAGCGCGTGTGCCGCCTTCGGTTCGTCTCAGGCCCGCGCCGCCGTCGTCCGTTGCTGTGCTGGCCACCTGGCGTCCCGCCTCCTCGTCGCTCTGCTCTCGGCCTCCAACCAAAGCTCATCGAGACCTAATCCTGCGATTACTGAGCCAGATGTAACGCGAACCGCCGCAAGCAGTGAACAAGAGAAAACGCCAGATGAACTGGCGCGCCCGCGACGGCGCCACCACTAGCCGCACTAGCGGTTCTAAACCCCCCACTTGCAGGACCCAACGAAATCAAGCCCATGGAATGATGGAAACCGCCATTTCCGCTGTACCAGATGCTCCTAGAGCCCCCGCAAGGCAGTGCAAGGGCGAGTTGTTTGGGATCCCAGCGCACTGACCTCATCTTCCTCGGGAGCACGGGATCCTGCCTGCGGAACCAAGCAACGGAGATGGAGAGGGCGAGGGGAGCGGAAGACGGAGCGGGAGCGGCGCGGCGCTGGGGGCTTGATCGAGAGCGGCGACGCCGTACGCCGCGGATATGGCACTCCGCGCGGATGGAAATTTTTGCCCGGGGCTTGGAGTTGGAATTTGGAAAGGCGGTGGCCTCTGCCAGTTGGGGAGCGGGGGGTTTTCTCGCCGTGCGCGGGGAGCGGCGCTGCGCCGTGAGCAAGTCGGTTGGACGCTCCGACGCTGTACAACGGATTTTTCTTTTGTTTTTTTAGCAATATGTTTTTTTTAATTGCTCCGACTTCACAAGGTGGGCGCGATGTTGGACTGGAGCACGTCAGCACCCAGCTGTGCTCTCAAAAAGTTGGAGGCCTTTTCTATCTTTTCCTTCTCGAGGCAATTGCAAATTTCCAGTCGCTTTGAAACCGTCCCCGTTCGGACGCTTTGTATCATGCGGGTCTCGTTTCGGAACAAGATCCTCTAACTTCACGGGAAACGACTGCAGGACGCAGTCACCCCATCTGAGACGTCGCCCGAAGATCGGACGCCTGCCAGCATCCGTCACTAGATTATGCACTCCCGGCCTGCAATCCGGCCCAACTAAAGCCCATACTCTCCACAGCTTGTTGAGTTGCAGTCGCAGCCCCAGAGCACTTGAGCGCCGCCGGCATCTAGCACCGCGCCGCCGCCGCCGTGTGCCCGCGCCGCAGCTAGCTGCTACCTGCCGCGCGACGCACTGCTGCTAGCCTCCATGCGCCGCGCTGTCGCTCTCGTCGCCGAGTGTTCGCTTCTCTCGTCCGCATCGCCGCCCATGGGTAGGGGCCGACCTTTGTGGTCCGCACCTTTCTTCCCCTCCGACTGCTCCGCATGGAGGTAGACGAAGCGGCAGATAGCGCCCTCCATGCAACGTGGCTGCAACTGATGCAGCACCACCAGCGCTCCATCCTTCTCCATGTGCTTCAGGATTCCAAGGAGAAGGGCAGCCATGGTTCTGTAGTTCTACATATCAGGTTGTTCATTTGTTCAGACAGTAATGTAAATAGCGGGAGCTGTTGGTAGTTTTAGAGCAGAGTCGTTAGATAGGACTGTGAGATTGTAGAGTGATATTGTGACTAGAAATTTGAGAATGTGATCACCGAATTGCCCAAGTGAATGACTGGATGTACAGATTATTCCATAATAATGATCATGTCTTATTTGGAAAAGAGCTTCAGATGCTCTCATTTCAGTAAACATACATACATCGTAGCAAAAGATATTCAGATTGCAAAAAAAGTCATACAAATTAAACTTGCAAAAGATATTCAGATTGCACATCGATGACAAAAGATATCTATACTATTAGAAATCAGCAATAACATCATCTGTGATTGGCACCTGCGAAATAAAAGATTCAGAAAACAATTGAGAGAATGTTTTTATACCATGTATGGTTTAGAAAACCGATGTACTGATTTGAAATATTACCATCAACATCTGAGAGAAGGTATTGATGGCCATATATGGTTCAGTCATTTCTTCCATGGGCAAAGAAGTACTAGGATAAATATTTTACAAAATTGCAGTGTCTTGTACTGATGTTGTTTCATGTACTTCACTTCCTTTTCCTTTTTCTTATCTCCCTTCTTTGCAGTTTCTTGTTCCTTCAAATAAAAGAAATAAAATTGAACATATTCCCACATTGAACACAGTGAAAGAGAATCAAATATATTTTCTGTTATCACATACCTTTGAGCCATTTTTCTTTTTCTTACCTCCTTTCTTTGCAACTTTGTGTCTCTCGTCAAACCAATTTCTTTTACGCTTTGAGGTTTTAGTTTCCACCTCCTTTTTCTTTAGGCTTGCTGTGCTCAACAGATCAATTGGGAGAGAATCATTTGTGGGAACATTGGTTGAATCCATTGCACTAGGAAAACATGTGAGTTCTTCGACTTGCTTGCTAACCATGTGTAGGGTCGAGATGGCGGACTAGAGGGGGTGAATAGTCCTTTCTAAAACTAATTGCGCCGGCTAACCGAAACTTATGCGGAATTGAAACTATTTGCTTAGCCAAGACTTCACCCCTCTAACTATGACTCTAAGGCACCTCCAAAAAGATCCTACACAAAGCAAATGGAGTGCCAAACTAGCAAGAGCTCTCCTAACAATTTTAATGCCAAGCCACACAAGTCTAAGTACTAGTACTTCACAAACCGGAGGAGCTCCTACACAATTCTAATGAGCAAAAGCACAAAGCTAAACCTAAACTCACTAGATGCTCAAGGACAAGGATACACAATCCAAACCCAAGAGCACAACTTGTTTAGCTACACAATCTAAACAAGAGCAACTAATTAAGTTATACAAGCTAACTAGTTACACTAGGATCTCTACTTCTAACTACACAAGCAAGAAGATGATTAGCAAGCTACACAAGCTAACTAATCACTAGAGAGCAACTACACAAGCACAAGACATATATGAATGTAAATACAAGGCTTGTGATTTGGAGAATGCAAACCACCGAGAAGAGTAGACAAAATTGACACGGTGATTTTTATCCCGAGGTTCACTTAGTTGCCACCAAACTAATCCCCGTTGAGACAAGCTCCAAGGTTGCCACCGATCCTCTTGCTAGTGGTGACTCTCAAGTCACACTCTCCCAAGTGGAGTGCTCACACTGAGCTCTAGCACATGATCCAGCCGGACCACTTGTTGCTCTTCATGTCTCGCTCAACTAGAGTTGCTCTTCGCAGCTCCCGCAGGGTGAGCACAATACCCCTCACAATCTCTTCTCCGGAGCACCGCACAATTTTCTTGCGGACTTCAACGGAGCCTCTTGCCACCAAGCCGTCTAGGAGGTGGCAACCTCCAAGAGTAACAAGCACACCGGCTTGCAACACGATCACCTAGTGCCACTCGATGCAATCTCTCATAGCAATCGCACTAGAATCGCTCTCTCACTCGATCGGATGATTACTATCAAGTTAGAGTGAGTAGAGGACTCTCAAGCACTCTCACACAAGGACACCAAGTCCCCAAAGTGCTCAGCCACTTCAAATGGCCAGCCACACCCTCTATTTATAGAGGGAGGCCCCAAACTAGCCGTTATACTCAAAACCCGTGAAAACAGAGTTTTCGCAGACTGTCCGCCTCACAAAAACCGGACTGTCCGCCATTCAAACCCAACGGCTAGATCTGCAATGATTATGTGTCAGAGTCGACCGTTAGAGCCCTTCGCGGACTGTCCGCGCCCTATTGGCGGACCGTCTGCCGTTCAGACACTCCGAGCACTCAGAGAGACAGCGTCTCTGGACAAACTTAAAGTTTGAGGGGCGGACCGTCCGCACCCCTTGGGCAGACCGTCCGCCTTTCACATCGTGCAACCCACCAGAAACGAAATCATCTCTGGACAAATTCTTAAGTGACCTGCGGACCGTCCGCGCCCCTGGGCCGGACCGTCCGTAGTCCAACCTTTCAGCCCAAGCCAGAGAAACAACCTCTCTGGACGATTTCTTTAAAACACCTGCGGACTGTCCGCACCCCAGGGGCGGACCGTCCGCAGTACGACCTTCAAGCCCAAACAGAGCTGCAATCTCTCTGGACAAAAATGAATTATACTGGCGGACGGTCCGCCCAACATGGCCGGACCGTCCGCCCGTCATTTCTTTTTCCCACAAGTTGATCAACATCAACTCCAACACCTTCTCCTTTGCAAATGTGCCGACACCACCACGTGAACAACACCATATGCATGTGTGTTAGCATTTCACAATCATTTTCAAAGAACTTTCACTTGATCTTACCACGCCACTCGATCCTAGCAACATCACAAAGTTAGATCGCTCAAGTGGCACTAGATCACCGATATGCAAACAAGTTTGCCCCTCTTGATAGTACGGCCATCTATCCTAAATCTGGTCATGCACTTCTCTACACAACCTTTGACCGGTGAAATAAAATGTCCTACAAGTCATACCTTTGCCTTGCACATTCCATTTCATCTTCCCAAATATTGATGCCACACAAGCACCAAACTCCATCAAGCCTTTTGATCATCATCATGAGTCAACACTTGGCTTAATCTTCCTTGAATGATATGATCCACTCCATATCATCACATGACCTCTTTGGTCTATCGATCTTGACCTTGCTCGCTCTTCACCATTGCCTCGGTCCATCGGTGCCAAGTCTTGCTCAAGCTTCACCACCACGCGGTCCCTCGCTTCAAAGCCTTGACTTGCCCTTCACTATTGCAGCCGATCCATCAAGCCAAGCCTTGTCTTGATCTTCTCCACTTTGGTCACATGACTCCATGTCATGTCTCATATGCAATGAGTTCCTCCATCACACTATATAGCATCAACCCTTAGCCATTTCTCCTCCATAGCATATGTTGCTCATACTAGTGTCTTTGTGTGGACTAATCACCTGTGTATCTCAACATAAACACTTATTAGTCCATCTAAATTGTCACTCAATTACCAAAACCAAACAAGGGCCTTTCACCATGTCAAGTGCATTGTTTACTAATAAGGCACACCATGATGACTCGCAGCTCGATGTGCCAAATTAAGAATTTTGTGAGTCATATTTTTCTTTTAAATTCCACGACCGTTTCAAAATGCTTAAGAAAGCGAATGATATCAAAATCTGATTTGAAATGTCGCTTCAAGTCCAATTTTCTATACGTTGGTTAAACGCAGTTATCAGAGTCTGGACAAGTACATACACCGGTTAAACCGACGATATTTGAAATTAACGTCGGTGCAGTTGTCCAGAATGTTGGTTTTCCAGGGTGTTTCAAGGTTATATTCACTGGTTAAACCGATGATATTTGAAATCAACGTCGGTGCATTTGTCCAGAGAGTTGGTTTTTCCAGGGATTTCTAAGGTTATACTCACCGGTTAAACCGACGATGGATTTGAGTTAGCATCGGTGCAGTTGTCCAGAGAGTTGGTTTTTCAGTTGATCAGTGGACAACTACACTCACCGGTTAAACCGATGATACGTCGGTTAATCTTCCCGAGTTGTAACGGCTAGTTTTCCAAATGGGCAGTTTACATTCATCGGTTAAACCGACGATGACTTTTGGAGGACCGTCGGATTAACCGGCATTGCGTACTTTTCTGGCAGCTTTTCTCCAACGGCTCTATTCGTGTGAGCTGCCTATATATACCCCTCCAATGGGTCATTTTGAGGTCTCTTGACACCAGGCAACATTCATACACTCATACTATTGTTGAGAGCCACCTTGAGCTTCATCTTCCACACATTTGGTCATTCAATCATTCAAGAAGCAAGACTAAGGACTTGAGTAGAGAGAAGCTTGTGTGCATACGTTCTTGGTGATCGGTTCTTGCTCAAGTGAAGGCCCTAGCTTGTTACTCTTGGTGATTGGCAGCACCTAGGCGATCTTGGTGATTGAGGTGTTTCTTCCGGAGCTTGCCAAGTTGATTGTGGGAGCCCGAAGAAGTTTGTACGTGGCTTGAGCTCCACCACGCCGGGATGGTGAACGGAGACTCTTAGTGAGCGACCTTGTCTCGGTGACATGGGAGGTGACAAGACTCTTAGTGAGTGTCACAATGTGGATTAGGGGTGTGTGCCAACACATCAACACCACGGGAAAAAATCCGGTTGTCTCTTGCCCACTCTTTACTTTCAAGCACTTACTTTCATGCATTTATTCATGTGCTTGACCTTAGAGATCATAACTTAGCTCTACCTTGCTTAGTTCCATATCTTGTTGTATTTTTTTATAACTTGTGTAGTTTGCTTAGTTAGCCGGTTGGTGAATTGAGCCTTACTAGCATTGCATAGGTTAAGGTTACTTTATTTTGTTTTAGAAATTTGAAAAAGGCTCAATTCACCCCCCTCTTGGTCCATCAATCCTTACACTTATATATACTATCCAACCAAGTTTGCTTGCTGGCCTTTGTCCTCATGATGTTAAATGCTTCTTGAAATGTTGCTTCATTTTCATACTCATACATACATGCACTAAAATCTGTGAGAATACTTGGCTCTTTCTCGTTCTCTTCAGTTTTAGCTTTTCCCATCTCGCTCTCTTGATGTCCTTCTTTGCTGGCCTTTCTCGCTCTCTTGCTGGACTTTCTCTTTGGTAGAGATGGCACCCGCGGATGCGGGTGCGGGTTTGGCAAAAACCCACTCGCAGTCAAACCCGCGGGGCTGAGCAAAATCCGTCCGCAGGCACCCGCACCCGTCGGGTTTCGGGCGGGTTTCGGGTATCCGCGGATTTGACAACAGCTATAATAAGAATCACAATTCACCATAGTAATAATATGAAGTTAACAATAAATCCATAAGTTTAAGGTCACAAATCATAATTCAGCATAGTAGTAGCACCACAAATCAACAATTAAGTGTTACAATACATTGAACAATCAACATAGCCACATAGGGATAACTAGTACAGTCATTTTATTTCAAGTTCACAAGTAATTCAGCAGCACCATGACAACACTCCCAGCAGGTCAGCATGCAGCACCACCACATCAGATTGCTCCCATGGGCAAGCATCAATCAATAATGTCCGACTCAGGTGCATCCTAATAGGAAAAATAGGAGAGAAATTAAACAAAGCAAGAAGAAGGATGAACAAATTAGAAGAGGTAAAGTGGCAGTACCATTTCTTCTTCTTCATCATCAAGACATGTCGGCAATGCATTCATAACAGGAGACTCAGGCCCTAAATCAAACAAGATTAACAAGTTAGTGTTATCATGTATGAGAGAAAACAATGCTACCATAAATGTAAAGCAAAAAACCAGCATATATACCTAACATTTCAGCACGTGACCAAGCTTGCATACACATTAATGCTCCCACCATTTTTTGAGCAAGTCTGCTGCGACTCGGGCTTATAATTCTCCCACTAGTGCTAAAAACTGATTCTGAAGCAACTATTGTTACAGGAATAGACAAGATATCTTGAGCAATCTTTCGCAAAGTAGGATATTTCATCCTTGCATACTGTCACACCCTGAAATTTTTGAATTTCAGGATGTGATTAAAATTAAAAATAAAACAACAATTTTCTCATAGTTTTAAAATTTTCGCAACATTTACTTTTCTTCACAGGGAATTTAGTAAAAATAAATGATAATTGGTTGTTTTTATAAAATTAAATGAAGGTGCTTTGTTTGTTGTGCACTCATGCTACCCTTGCATTGTTTTAATGTTATGGTTCAATTTGAATTGAATTCTTCGAATTTGAATTGAACTTGAATTTGTTTGAACCGTTTGCAAAAAGGAAAAATAGGAAAACTCGTTTTCAGCCCAAGCCGGCCCAGCCCTCCTTTTCCTTTTTCCTTCCCGCAGCCCAAAACCCCATCGGCGGCCCGTTACTTTTTCCATTCCCCGGCCCAGCCCGTCCCGGCCTTCCCCTTCCGCAGCCCACCGACAGGCGGGGCCCGCCTGTCGGGGTCGCCCCCTACCTCCTGTGCCCGAGCCGGACTCCCGGTGGAGTCCGACCCGGCCACGCGCGCGCCGCCTGCGCCTCCCTTGGCGCGCACGCCAAGACCTGCGGCCGCCCCCTATAAATAGAACCCTCGGCCCCCTCCTTGACCCGCTTCCAGCTCGCGCCGTCCTCGCACTAACCCTAGCCGCCGCCGCGCCATCGCCGAGCTCGGGGTCCGCCGCCACGCCGCCGTTCCACTACTTCGAGGGTGAATTCAAGGTTTCCAGAGCTTCGCGTGGAGGTATAGGAGCTTTCCAACCCCGTATTCCCCCTTCCTCGCGCTCCGTTTCGCTCGGGTCCACTCGCCGGCGCAGCCGTCCCGCCATGCGCCGCCGTGAGCTTTGCGTCGCCCGCTCTAGCCCGCGCCGCTGCCCTAGATCGATTTCGCGAGCCGCGCGCTTGCTCTCCGACCTACCCGCGCTCGAAGCCGAGCCCCGGATGGCCTATTCGGCCTAGTCCGGCGGTGCGCCGCCGCACACGCCTTGCCGTCGGCGTCTTGCGCCGCCGCCCTCCGCCCAATCGACCCGAACCGTTAGATCGCGATCCGACGGACCGGATAAGATCTGACCCGAGTCAAACAAGCCTTATACCGGTCAATAGTGTACTTTTTGCAAATAAGACCCTCGGTTTTATCAAAATAAACCCGCCGTCCTATGCAGTTGAAAAGTATTTACAAAAGAGTCTTTTTATTTATGTTTTAGACCCTGACCTTTTAGGAAATAGAACCCGCCGTCCAGGAAGAGTAGTTTTGCTCTCTAACCCTCGCGAGTTAGGTTTAATTATGTTTAGGTCCCTGGTTTCTTCAGATCTAGCCCCTGGAAGCTCTGTTTCTTCGTAAATAAGCCCCTAGAGCCCCCTAGAACCTTGTTTTAGCCATAACTTCTTTGTTTTAACTCCGTTTTCATCGATTCTCGCGCTCACGTGATCCTTGCAACGTGTGCGATAGCTTTATGACCTTGTTATCCTCTGTGAGCACACTTTAATGTGCCACACAAATCATTTTTTTTGCTAGCCCTTCATGTCCATAGTTAATCGCAACTAGATCCCTAAAGCACCGTTTAACCCATAGAATCGCCGTTTTAGCTCCGTTTTCCGTGTTTCTTGCGCCTTCGTAACCGTAGCAGTGAGCCCTATCCTTTAGTGCATTCTTTTAAAGCCTTTATTTGTTTTGGTGTATTGTTCTTAGATGTATCTTGTTGTTTGCTTTGTATGTTTGCCCGAAGATTGTTCCGAGTAGAAGGATCGTTGTTCGAAGTTGAAGATCAAGAGTTCCAAGTGAGCAAAAGCTGAAGAGCAGTAAGAGTAGCTTTTCGTTGGAGAAAGGCAAGTGACCCTAACCATACTTCTATCTATGCTTTATTTACAAGAGTACTATGATTTAATTGGAACATGGAGAACCACCTAAGAAAACAGTACAACCACAATACTAATGGGCTCTGGTCTTGGCTAAGTAATTAGATGAACTATATGTTGTGTTGGGGTTGTTCCGCTTGGTGGTTATGAGTTTGTGTTGTGGAGCGGGTGAAGGAAGCTGTGTCTTCTGAGGGACCGCACGGCAGGGACCAACACATACATATAGGAATTCTATGTAAAGGCCTCGTAGCGTCCCTATGCAATCACACCTCGGAAGTGTGGTATTGTGCCTAGCTAGCACATTGCGTGGTTGGGTTCAAAGTTCTTCGGAACTTTTACGCGAATTGTGGTGAAAGTGTACAACCTCTGCAGAGTTAAAACTAACCGGTTAGCCGTGCTCACGGTCAAGAGCGGCTTGGACCCTCACATGATTAATTAACTTAAAGATGAGCTCAAATCATATTCTGGTTATTTATTATGGCCTTGCTGAGTACCAACCATAAGTGTACTCACCCTTGCTTACTGCTGCTCAGAAGGAGAAGGTGTATAAAGATTTCTGAAGATGTTGCTGAGTTCTAGGCATACGCAACCCCCAGTCGATTGCCTGTGAAGTATGAAGCCTTCGTTTCCAGGATAAGCTGTATAACTCTGATAGTCTTTTATTTGTTTTAGTTCTCTTTTTCGTGATACTGTTACTGATTATTCACTTATGATGTCTTTATATGTATGAAACTTGATCCTGGCATACATATAGCTTTGCATTCGGTTTTGTCCTTAAAACCGGGTGTGACACATACTGCCACCAATGAATAATGTCTAGATCTGTTGTTCTTGGCCACAATGGCTCCTCCAAGTACAAATCCAATTCTGTGCGCACATAATTAGTTGAGACTATTGGTTGGGAAGACAAATATCTATCAAATATATCAACTACTGCTTTATCTCCACTGTTGTTATTGCTACTGTTATTGCTAGAAGTACCAACACCATCTGTTGTGCCAACACCTTCCATAGAACCTTGGTATTCCAACACCAAATCATACAACAAATCCCTAACTTTCTTCACTTCATTGAACCATGTATGCCCATAAATTTGTTCAAACATAGCATTCAGGAATTGCATTTTGTACCGAGGATCTAGAACAGTAGCAATTGCCATAAGACCATGAGTGTCTTTCCAGTACTTTAGAAATTTTTCTTTCATCAGTGCTGACATCTCTTCTACTTTGGGAATATTACTAGTTTGCCATTTGCTAATAGCTAAATAAATTTCACAAACTTTTGGAAAGAAAAGGTTTGCTGTAACGTATTTAGTGCATGACAACAATTCTGTTATATCATAAAACATCTCCAACCTATCACAAAGCTGCCTAGCAAACTTCCAATCATCTGCAGATGGTCGAAAAGGAGCACAAAGTTTTTCACGGGTTGCAAGACGGTCAAAAATAGGTATATATATTCTAGTGCAGTACTCAACATGAGATATGTGGAATTCCATCTTGTTTTCACATCAAGAGCTATCTTTTTGTCATATTTAAGGTTCTCCTGAGCAACAGCCTTTTCAAAACGCTCATGTCTTTTAGGTGTGGCAGTCCAAAACATAACACTTTCACGGACTCTATCAATGCCCTCTACCATGACAGACAATCCATCTTTCACAATTAGATTGATGATATGTGCATCACAACGCATATGCATGAGTCTACCATTTAACATAAGAGAGGAAAGATGCATCTTATCTTGCATTTTCTCCATAAGATTGTCATTGGTCATGTAATTATCAAGAGTCACAGTTGAAACCTTCCTTTCAATCCTCCAATCCAAAAGTACATCATGCAACACATCACTTATAACTTCAGCAGTATGTGGGTGTGGCACATATATGAACCTGTACAACAATAGAATGAGAATATAAGACAAGCAGTAAGCATAACAATGTACAAAGGAGCAGTTTCAGTTATTTACCTTAGGAGGAAACTTTTCAGCTTCCAATCATCATCAATAAAATGTATTGTCACTACCATATACCCTTTCTTTTGGTGATTGGTTGTCCACAAATCAGTAGTGACTGCAATTCGAGCTTGAATTTTTTGAAAGAATTTTACCATGTAGATCTTTTGCACTTCATGCATATCCAATATATCCTTTCTAATTGTGTTTCTTGACACTACTTTAAACAAAGGTTGCATAGCAGCACAAAACCTTCGAAACCCAGCATGGTCAACAATGGATAATGGGTACTCAGGCACACATATCATCAAAGCTAGCTACTTCCTACAAAGATCTTGATCAAAGACATACTTCTCAACAACAACAGAACCATCAGTTTTTGCAGATAACTTCAAAGTAGATTGTTTTAGGCCTTTCTTAATGTTTCTTGATTCACAAATTTTTAGATGACCATGCAAATGACTTGTGCCATTCCTTGTCTTAGCTGAAAGCAATTTGTGGCACCAATCGCATTCAGCTTTAGGTTTTCCTCCTACTGTTTTTTTAGTAAATTCATCCCAAATCTTAGATTTCTTCTTCTTATTCCCAACTTTTCCATCACCATCATCTTCTATTTCTACCACATCAGTAGTATTAGTACCTTGTGTTGCTGTTTCCTCTGATGCAGCACCATTTCCGCCACCTGAAGATGGAGTCGGTGGTCTACTCCCAGATTGACGAGGACGTTTAGATCCTTGCACTCCACTACCATTAGTTCCTTGAGTAGACATGCTAGATCAAATAGATGAACTAAATCAGTACATAAGACTATCTGAATTAATCAATCAAGTTAATAATCAGTTAACCACCACTACCACCTAAGACTATACCTGACCGAAGTGGCGAGGGAGGGGGAGGATCTCTGGTCGGGAGGCACCATCTTCTTGTTGTCTGCTGCCTGCGCGCCTGCCGAGGGCCGCCTGACCTCCTGGGCGCCGGCCTAGTGCGGAGTGCCGCGGTGCCGCCTGGGCGCTTGCCTCCTGGAGCCTTGGCGCCTCCGCGCCTGCCGAGAGCGCCGCCTGGACCACCGGCGGCCGGCCGCCAGGACCAGGAGCCGGGATGGAGAGGGGGCGGGGAGGCGGGCAGCTGCAAGCAACAGGCCAGCGGCTGCGGGGTGTGGCTGCGGCCGTGCGCGGTGCGCCCGTGTGGGCTGCCTGCCTGCCTGGCGGCTGAGATAGGTGGGGGTCAGGGGAATGGGGGATTGGACTGGGAGCTAGGGTTACAACCAGCTATATATGTGTTGGATAAATGGGCTGGGCCTAAAGGTTATCTGGGCCAGAATTTATGTATGGTGCGGGTGCGGGTTCATCCGCGGGTGAAATTCTAAACCCGCACCCGCATCCACCGGGTTTGAAATCCGCGGGTACTCGCATCCACGGGTCCAATTGCCATCCCTACTCTTTGGAGTACATGATTCTTCATCGTTAGCTTCAGCTAGATGCTTAACAGCATTTTGCATAATGTGAAAAGTGCACAGACTATGCCAAGCTTCTAAAAAGACCTCCTTAACAGCTTTTCCCATTGCCGCATCTTGATCAGTATATATTATTTTAGGCTGCTAGCTATTATGTGCTTTTAGAAAGGTCTCAAATAGCCATTTGAATGACTCAAATATCTCATCATACATGAGAACAGCACCAAAAACCACAGTTTCCCTAAAATGATTGAACCCAACAAATACTCCAAAAAGCCTACTCTCCTTGTTTGTTCCAAAGGTAGTATCAAAACTGACTACATCACCAAAATATGCATAGTCAGCGAGCATTTTAGCATCAACCCAAAAAATATTAGCTATTTGTTCTTCCCGATCCATTTGCAATGCATATTGGAATGGCGGGTTCTCAGCAATCTTTTTTTGAAAATACATAAGCATGTTTCCAGCTTGACCATATGCCATCTCACGTTGGCGTTTGGCCCTCAAATAGTTCTTGTGGTCTCTAAGAGTGTAACTGAGATTAAGTGAGCCACCAACTTGAATTGAAGCCAACTCATGGGCAGCTTTGGGCCCAATTCCTGCATCGTCAGCAGTCTCGATTTCAAAACCTTGTAGCTCTGAAATTTTTCTTTGAGACACCAACAAATGTGAGGTTTGTGACAACTGAAGGGCGTGATTGTGTTCCAAAATCAGCTCACTGACTTTGTAATTGCCCTTCTCCCGGTCTAGTATGAGACCCGTGCGAACTTGGCAATCTGTTCTAGTTTCAGCTCTTTGACACTTTATTAGATGATCTCTTTTGTCTTTCAACCTGTGACCCTCATTAGCACAAACAAATCTGCACGACCTAATCTTTCCATCTGATTTTCTTTTGTTTGAGTACCTTTTTCTAACCTCGAAACCTTTTTGACCACCATAGCTAACCCAAAACATCCAAGCCTCGTCTGTACTACTGAATTTCATGCCAATTTGAGGTAAGAAACTTGGGGAAAATCCATCCCTACAGCAAACAGATATTTAATTTGGTGGTGGTATAATAAGCAACCAAAATATATCAGACTGTATGGGGGAGAAAGAAGCAAGCATGGGTTACACACCTCTTTTCTTCCACTCACATATCCTGATTCTATTTTTTGATGAACGCAAGTTGATGTTTCTTTAATCAAGTCTAACACGAGGTGACTGGATGGGAGGATGGCAAACAAATTAGAAGAATATTGATGCAATCTAAAGACACATGGTGAGACGGAATCACACACCTGCAAGCATGTTCATGGCGACACAACTCAAGCAGCAGCCAATCGCCTCACTCTCATGCTCGCGGAAAAGCCGATCGCCGACTCGACACCGCTGGAACCCTCTCTCGCGGGAAAAATAGACGGAACTCATGCCAAAAAGGAAAAAACAGCGCCAAAAAGCGAGCGACGGATGTACTTGTTATTGGGCCAAGGCCCAGATAGTAGAGGAGCGCGGCGGCCAGACCTACAGTTCTGAGTTGCATCCTCCGATTCTCAGCCGACGGTACGGATGGCGTGACTGCGCCGTGCAGTCATTTCACGTGAAGTTAGACGATCTTGTTCCCTCGTTTCACGTTGGGATCTGTAGGGTTTTTTTTTGAAAAGATCTGTAGTCTATTTACATGTATTCAGTCGGCAAGCTGTTTGGTTAACTCTAATTTTTTGTTTTAGTTTTCTACGTAGTCTTCTAGAGTCCACTCTTTTCATCTCGAGATTGATTGCATGGCAATACTCACGGATGCAGACAATGTTCCTGGGTTAGGAATGCAGAAAGAACCACTTTATCAAATCCTACCACAACAACGCCCCCGGATGTATCATAATGCCATCAACTGCACAATCAGCTAGTACATCATATCTGAAGTGCATGTAACTATGCTCAGGTACGTTTCAAGTCACCGATCAGAGAAGCGCTTAGCGCCTCTGATCGTGTGACAATTCAAGCTGGTCACGTTGCTCGCGGCATGGCCGGTCGCAGAGATGCTTCCCCTCGCTAGTAAATGTCATCAAGGGTTCCTGGAAGTCCCAAGTCATCACTGCAAAATAGTTTGCACGGTTCGGATGAAACAGCCAGATCAACGAAGTGACAAAATAAGGAGAAGATGTCAGGCATAGTTTAGTGACATCCGGAGTGCTCCGTGCAGAACTAGTTTGATCTCACGCAGGCTTAACTAGAAGTGTTCGAGCCGGCTAACTCCAATGATGTTACCAAAGACTAAACTGACAAGGGTGGCAGCAAAGCATCCTAGATGCCAATTGAAGAAAGCTGGACCTACGAGCATAAATAGGAAGACTCACCTATCTCGAGCTGCTGGTGCCTCATCCAAATGACTTTGTACAGGTGAAGATTCTGCGGTACTGTCATCTTCTAGATGTTTTACAGAACCGAGTAAGCTTAATAACAAAAGAACTGCGAACTTGCAGCACACTACAATGACAAACATGGAAGATAAGTAAAGCCGAGTATGCAGTACTCACCCCCTGTTTGGTGCTCATGAATAACACTACTGAGACCTGACGCGTTGTTTGCACCGGAGTTTGAATGGGCGTCTTTCTCAGCCAACTTTCTGTATTTGAAGGAACTTTTAGATAAAAGGTCGTAAAAGATCACACACAAACACCAAACAAGTTCGTGTACAAGTTAGTAAACTTATATTGCAGGGATTGTTAAATAAACTAGGTGATACCCCACGCGTTGCTGCGGGATTTCTTAAATTTTAACGTGAAATTTGAAAGTAGAAAAATTAAGATGATTGGATGGCAACATTAAAAAAAATCAATGGAAAACATAAATAGATGGCCCTAGTGGACATTGATGTGGCATTTGATATAATGGGTTCCTATATGATGCGGATAACTTGCATGTTAAGAAAAATAGAGTTAATGACTTTAGTAGGTGTCATCTATATAGGCTATATAATTGATATGAATTTTACTTGCATGTTATTTTTTATCAAGATCTGGTAGAAATCGATAAACTAACATCAATAGAATATTTGATCACATTATAAAAGAATATGTGCTCAAAGAAATAGAGTATGTATATGAATCTTTCCGTTAATAGATTAAAGATTAAAAGTATTGCAAAAATAGAGTATGTATATGACTTTACGTTAATAGATTAAAGATTAAAAGTATTGCACATAGTAGAAATCATATGGACATTTTCTTATTTATTGAATCTCGTAAAAATCGATAAGCTAAAAGAAGAAACACCAATAGAATATTTGATCACATTATAGAAGAATAGGTGATGAAAAAATAACGTATGTATATGATTTTACTTTAGTTAATTAAAGATTAAAAGTATTGCATATTGTAGAGATGACATGAACATTTTTTGTAATTAATAAGGTAGTTGAAAGTTAGTGGGACACTTAATGGAGAATGATGTAGACACCTTGCATGAAGAGAGAAATAGTTAGTGGGTGCTATCTATATAGGTTATATATGCCCATAATAACCAAAACAAACAGAAATAAGAAAACCCTTCTTTTTTTCCTCGAAGACACGCACCATTGCATTAGGAGATAGGAATGTGACGATCAAAACAATGACCCTACACGACCAAAGAACTAAGAAAACCTTGGCGTTACAGAAATTTCACATTGCAACTTGTGGGTAGCAAGAAAGGCTTAGTAGCAGGGTAAGCCATAAGCAAGGTGTGCCAATCTTTTGGAGATTAGTGCAAAAGGAGGTATATAGGTAAGGCATAAGCAAGGTGTGCCAATCTGTGGAGGTTTAGTAACAGGCTATATGCCATGGATCGAGATTTAGTCACTACCACTTGGCTGAGATAGTTTATTGGTGTAATTATAAATAAGCTCAGTATTCCAAGATGGATAGACCACGATCGTTTCCATTATCTAAAAAAGACTGTTCAATAATCTTGAGGAAACACAGTGTAAGAAGATTGGTTTGGACCGTACTTAATAACAGTAAAGATTCTAGGCAGGAACACACTACACCAAACACGAGTTATCGTTTTAATGGAAGATGGTAATTGCAGGTTTACACTGCATTCGAGTACAATATTTGAGCAGCAAGGAACAGAAAGGACAGGTAATATATCCTTACTCTAGTTCATGCTTTTCCTTCCAGGCTTTGACAAAAACTTGATCTCCGCATATGAAATGAGGGTTCCTGGGACTCCTTTCTGATAAGACTCGTTTTGCAGTTCCAGGGTACAGGAAGATCACGTAACCAAACATGCGTTTCTTCCGAAGTGGAATTCGAACGTCATTGACAGGGCCATACTGGCTGGAAGAACACCATGATAATACTTTTTACAACTACATAAAGACATTGTAACAAGTAGAGGCTTCATGTCAAAATAATAAATTACTAAAATGAGACGGTGATACCTGAAGTAGTTCCAAGCATCTTCTTTAGTGAATGTGCTTTTAGGCCCAAAGGTAATATAAATCTGGTCACTGCCGTTCCCAGCAGGAGACATCACCAATTTAAAACCATCATCCAAGTACTTAGGGGCCTCTTCCAACGGGACAATATAACATTGTCCCTGTCTAAAGTTGAAACAGCACCAGTCATAATCAGAAAACTTAGTGAGATTGTGCTGCTTTATACTCAAGATAGAGACATAATGCAACCTAGCTAGGATCTGAGAAACAAGCAGAGATGCATAGGATCAGGAAGAAAAAAAAAAGACCTCTCAATCACTCTGGTGGTGCAAAGCTTCGTGAGCAGACAAGTGAAGCTGTGATCATTCTGCTGGCCCTTCGTGCATGAATCTCCAAACTTGAGAGGCTTTCCATACCTCTTAATGTAGATATTCGCCAGAGACTCAACTGGGACTTTTGGTGGTCGCAGTGAAAGCAGGAGCTCACTGATCTCCTTCTCCAACATGGGCAATGACTCAGGAGTCTGAACTTGCCTCATGCTATTCGTCTTAGGGGAATCGGACCCATGGGAGAACAGACAGTTCTCACCTTTCTTACATGAACCCGTGGAGAAGAGAAAATGACAAGGCTTGATCTGCTCCTTGGAGCTACTCGGATATCCAGTGACTTGACAAGCATTTCCATAATTACTTGGTAAGCCATCACCTGGAATGCAAAAAGACTGGAAATGTTCCCCCAAGCCAATGAATCCTGGAAATGGGCTCTGACAAGCTCCCGTTGGACCGGATGGATTCTGAGCCTGAATTCCATGAGAACTGCCGCTAGGATGGTACTGATGCTGCTGCAATGGTCCAACCTGATTGATGGGATGAACTGGATCTTGAATTCCATGATAACTGCCGCTTGGGTGAAACTGAGGCTGCCAATGGATGTATGGTATATAAGCCCCTTCACAAGGTGGCTGTGGTGGGGGTAACATCGGGAATAGATACTTCGCCTCAACGATCAGGCGCTGTATTTGGTCATCCGAGGCAAGTAGATACTGCCTTATCTCCACAGGTGTTTTGCTCGAGATCATGTAGGAAACAATCCCGTCTGCGTTAAATGGATGAAGTCGCCGGATCCTATTCCGCAACGACCTGACACATTCGTCTATGTTCATCTCTTGCTCCCTACACCACAGAGAACAAGATTGCTTGAATTCAGTGCAAGGCATGATTTAGCGAAGCAAATGCAGGATATTCTTAGTTCCTAAAAAAGGCGTCCGGCCGCTTCAACAAAAAAAAAGACATCCTCAAAACAGTTGCAAGAAGTAAACCCTGGCAGCCACGTGAAAAGAAAAGCTTGCATCATCCCTGCTTCCACCAACAAAAGAACACTAGGATTTGTCCCCATTTCAGGCTTCCTATTTCCTAATTCCAAAATTAAAGAAAATAGCAGATTTGCCCTTCAGTAGCAGTATTAGCAACTCTAACCGACACCAAACCCCCCAAAATCGAACGGACACAAGGCCAAGAAATGTTTGTTCTTTCCGAGTTTCTGATAATCCGTATCCAGAATCTAACACCTTCGGTCCTTCCGACTTCTCCAAGGGCCCCGCAAGAACACCACAAGCACAATCGAGATCGAACAAAAAGGCAATTATTTGTAATCGCACACAGACCTCAATCGACTTCCTTGGGGACGCACTGCACCACGCGACACCATCGCGCGAAGCGCCGCGGAAGGGGGTAGAAAGGACAGGAATGGCGGAAGAAGGGGCTGCAGGGTGCGGGCGCGAACACAAAATTCCGTATGCCGCGCAGGCAAGCCCCGCCGCGGAAA